>NC_086254.1:21187216-21509843 GCF_021018805.1 Prinia subflava
AGCCCTCCTTTCAGCTGCTTTAATAAAAAAAACATGACCCTGCAAGGCCAGGGCATCGCTTGCTGTCAGCTTTTCCCCCTTTCCCACGAGGTTTGTGTTGAGAAGTGCCTGTACCTGCTCAGATGAGTGGGCTCTGGGCACAAAAATGAACCTCCCCAGGGAAGCCATGGTGTTCCCAACCTCAGTGGCAGGAAAATCCTTTCCTCAGGGCTGGCTTGTATCAAGGCTGGCCCCAGGATACACCTTGTGACCGCCACCAACCAAGACCACCTTGAACTCAGCTCCTTCTAAATTCAACCCCCAGCCCCACCCTCCTCAGACCCTAAATCCACTTTCCCAGCCTGAAATCTGCTGCTCAGTCCCAAATTTACGCCCAAATCCCTCCCAAGTCACAAATTCACTCCCTTCAGTCCCAACTCAGCCCCCAACCCTAAATCCAAGCCCTAATTCATCCTTCCAGCCCCACATCCACTCCTAAATCCCCCCAGCCCCAAGTCCACCCTTCCAGGTCCACATCCCCAAATCCTTATCCTCCAGCTTCAAATCCATCACCCAGTCCAAATCTACCCCTAAATCTCCCCCAAAGCCTCAAATCCACCCTGGAGCCCCAAGTCTATCCCCAAATCCAAACTTCCAGCCCCAAATCCACCCCAATTTCCCCCCAGCTCCAAATTCAATCAAATTCTCAGACTGAATCCCCCTCACCAGCCCCAAACCCTCATCCTCCAACCCCAAATACACCTCCCAGCCCCAAACCTTCGCCCCCCAGCCCCAAATCGCCCCAGTGGCATCTCGCCTCTCCCACAACCTGTCCCCCTCAAAAGCCAGACTCGTGTCGGCAGTAGCGGGTTTTATTCTCCAGTTTCCTCTCCCAGGAGCGGGGCGGGCTCACAGGGCGCAGTTCCCCTCTCCGTAGCGTCGGCACCTCATCACCTTCAGGTAGGTCTCCACCTTGTGCAGGTCCTTTTTGAAGCACGACAGCAGCCCGTAGTTCTTAAGCAGAGCGTCCTCGCCGCGCAGGTGGAGCTCGAATTTTTCGTAGGTGGGTTTGAGCACCTGAGCGCCCCGCGGGCTCCGCTCCTCCAGCTCCTGGGAGACAACGGGGACAATCCGGGAGAGGCGGGGCCGGGCAAGGGCATCTCCCAGGGAAAAACCTCCTGCCGAGCTCTGGGAGAGGTCAGGGGGATTCCCTCCCCTGCTCTTAAATGGGATTTCAGACGTGGTTTTGGGCGTGTGTGTGGCAGAGCGCACCGGTGGAGGTGGTGCCGTGGGGTGATGCCACGCTGAGTGTGCCAGCGACACACACAGGGCTGCAGGGAGCGAGGAATGACCTGGGGGGACTTAAAGGCAAAATCACAGCATCTCTCTGCAGCCCTCCAGCCAAGGAGATGGGGAACTGCACAAATAATTCACTCTTCCCCCATTTTCCCAAAGCTGTGATCCGGTTCCATATTTCCATCTGGAGATCTGTGGTCAGCCACTACCCCTGCTGTGCTCAGCAACAGAATGGTTTTGGTGAAGTAAAAAGTGTCATAAATTGGTGAAAAGGGAATATTTGTGTCATTTCTGTGTGTGGCTTGGAATGCAGAGCAAAATCTGCAGTGGTCCTGACTCCTTTGCCTGCCTACTCCAGCACAGAAGGTCTGTTTGCTCACAGGGCCTGACTTGCAGAATTATTTAACTGCTAGAAAATGTAAATAATGGCCCAGATAATTTCTCACAACTACTGCTTCAGGCTGATGCTGGCAGATAAACTTATGGAATAAGCATAAATGAAGTGTGTCCTGGCAGATAATGGGCAATTAAATTTAAAACAACAAACCCAAAATTAAGACCTTTAAGGAGCTTATAAAAGAGAGGGAGAGTGACAAGGGGGAATGGTTTTAAACTAAAGGAGGAGACATTCAGGTTAAGTTTCAGGAAGAAAATCCTCCCTGAGAGGGTGGGCAGGCCCTGGCACAGGGTGCCCAGAGCAGCTGTGGCTGCCTCTGGATCCCTGGCAGTGCCCAAGGCCAGGTTGGACGGGGCTTGGAGCAGCCTGGGACAGTGGAAGGTGTCCGTGCCATGGCAGGGGGTGACTCTGGGTGGACTTTAAGGCCCCATCCAACACAAACCATAATGGGATTCTCTGACAGGTTCTTCTGTGGAGAGATCACCCTCCAGCTCTCAGCTTGGAGTGTTGTATTAATGGAAGAGGGAAACATCAGAGCAAGTCTTTCCCTGCACAAAAATGTATTTGTAAAATGTTGTGAGGTTGCAAACCTTGCAAAATTTGCCCCATTTCAAAGTACTTTGCCTGGAGATGTAATAAACATTGTGCTGCTGTTTGTCTGATGTATTTCAGCAACTGGAAATTCTTTGCTGGATTTGGAAAGGTTTTGGATCTGTAATGTTGTGCTTCCTGGTGGAATCTGCGCTCTGAGGGGTTGTGGCAGTGCTGGTAACACCTGTCCTGTGTTCTTACCCTCCTCAGTGATGGGACTTGTGCACTGGGGGTCATGATCTTTTATGTAAAGGGAAGCAAAGTCCAAAGGATGCCCTGCCACAGGGCATCCTTTGGCAGGGAGATTTCTCATGGGAGATTTCTCATGGTGCGTGGATCCTCGAGAGTGCCCCATGCCTGGGAGATCTCTGTTATTCCAATTATGCTGGGACTTACCCTCATCAGAGCTTGGATCCCTTCTTCCAGGTCCTTTAGCTTTTCATACACCCTGTCTGAGGTGCCAAAAACCAAGTTGTTTGTGAACACCTTACTCAGGTACTGCACTGGGGTCAGCCAGGACTGGATGAGAACCAGCGAAAACCGGAGAAGCTCCATGTCCTGAAATTGAGGCAGGAAAGGGTCAAAGCTGAGTAGGTCTGGTGTTTGGTGGAGTGTCCTGCTCCCTCTGGAACAGCCTGGAGTGACCCAGAGAGGGACACTGCTCCTGCAGCTTCAGTTTGCAGGCTGAGGGCACCACCCAGCCCCATGTCCTGTGCACATGGCAGTGTTCTCATCCTGGAGCTGGGAATATGATTCAGCCAGAAGAGTCTGCGGGGTTTAAATAGCAAAGAGAAGGGTGAAAACACCAAAGGTCTCACAGGTGGAAACCCTCTGATCCTGCAGTGGCGACTCTACAAACAGGTCTGTGCCTGCCCCAGGTCAGAACTCACCGATTTCTGCTGGGCATCCTCCTTCCCCGTGGGAGCAGGAATGGTTTCTGAGTAGCAGTAGGCTACCTGGGAGTTTTTGTTGGTGTGCCTTTGGTCTTCTGGGATGTAGCTGCGTTCCTGTGGAGACATCCCAGATACACTCAGGTCTGCTGCCCGGGGGCTGAAGAAGAGCACAGAGAATTCCCAAGCTGTCCTTCACGGTTCCTCTTTGCAGGGAATAAATGGGAGATAGGAGGTGCCTCTGGACAGGGTGGAGAGTTGGGAAACAGGAGTTTGTGTTGGCACACCAGCTGCCCTGAAGGTCTCCCTCTCCCTAGGGCAAGGTGCTGCTCTTCAGTAAGGGCCGGTTGTGCCTGTGGACAGCAGGGGCCAGTTCCCAGTGTTACCACAGGGAACAGGGTGTCACAAGGGTGGGCAGACACTGCTCCAGGCAAACTGCAGGAGGAGGAGGAACAGAACACACCTGGGACAGGTTCTGCCAAAGAGGAGATGATCCCCAGGGACAGCCTGTGCCACAGGGACAGCCCATACCAGCTGTGCCGAGCAGCAGCAGACACTTGCTGGGTTTAAGCAGTCAGACCCTCCCAGGGACAAAGGTGACCAACACAGGGAAGTCCTGCAAAATATCTGTGCCACCTCCCACCTCTGCTGCCCCTATTGCAGGGGGTCTGGATACAGGTGGAAATGGCCTCAAGAGGGCATCAGAGAGGGGACAGAGAGGTGACAGTGTCCAGGCTGGTGGGACACAATCTGCCCTGTCCTGTTAAAGTTCTTTCTCCTCCCTGAAGAGCTGGCAAAGACACCAAGAGCTGGGAATTCTCTGGGAAGTTCTACAGTCCTGGAGCCATCAAGGAAGCACAGAGGAGGTGCCTTCAGGCCACAGCACTCACAAACTCTTTGTAGGTCTCAGCAGCCAAGAGGTGAAGGTGCTGAGCCCTCAGCACAGCGTTGGCAAACAGGCTGGACAGGGGCATGGCTGGGAAGGTGGAAGCTGGCTGTGGCCACTGCAGTCCCAGGGTGATCACAGCAATGGCCAGAGGAGAGAGCCAGGACCCTGCAAAGTGGAGAGGAAGGTGTTGGGAGTCCTTGGGGACTCTGCTGAGGAGGAGGTGGCACCTGGGAGTTCATTCCCAGCCTGTTCTGCCTGTGCTGGATCCACACTCATCTTCCGTGGTGCCTTGTTGGACACTGGGTGGGCTCAGCCCTCCCCAAATTTGAGAGAGACCCTTTCACTGGACCTGCCCTCATGGCTGGGGGTGCTTCCCAGTGTGACCCCCCAGCAGCATCTTCCTGGCCTGAATTGTGGTTGCTCCATGAAAACTAAGGGGTGCCCCTATGGTTTTCCCTGACACACACATGTTTTCCCCTAGGCCTTGTCCCTGCCCTCTTTGGGACAAGAGCTGGTGGCACCACCTGTGCTGTGACCAGCTGCTTTTGCTTCCTGGTCACACTTTTACGATTTGGTGATCTTGGTCAAGCTTAAAGGTTTTCAGCCCATGACATCCAACACAAATGTCTACCTGCACTCACAGAGACCACAAAGCTCATCTCAAACAAAGACCCTTAGGAGGAGGAATGCCCTGGAGCCTGTAGGATTTGGACATTATTAGACATCACCCTCATCCCTGTCTGAGGTTTGGAATATGAGTTTCATTATTCATGCCAACATTTATAGTAATAGTTACTATTACAACTGTAGCTTGATCTTGTTCTTCAAGCTCCCAACACTCTCCCTGCTCACTTTAGGTTAAAGATTAATTAATGGATTAGAGTCACTGCAGGGAAAGATTTTCTTTTTCATGGATTCAGAAGTTGCCATATTTAAATTTAGGGATGGCAAGGAGTGTGTGTAGCCCACCACAGAACCACCCCATCATCATCATCTCCTGTCACCCTACATACCCAGCACTGGAAATCCTTTAAAACTGAAATAAAATGTACCTGGAGCCATTTCTGCTGGTGAGTTGCTCAGGTGTGGCTTAGTTGGGAATGTTTCCTCCTTTCACCTGGTGAAGGAAACTGTGGGCCCCCCCTTATATAGCAGGGGTCTGTTTAAAATGGATCTGCGTGTCCATGATCACAACAACAGCTCTGCACCTTCCCGCTGCATAAATGCACAATTGTTCACAGTGGTGCTACCTCATCACAGGCATTTTCACAGATGTGTAGCTTGGGGAGCTTTGTTTGCCTCGGGATGAGACCAGTGCTCCATGATTTCACCATATTCTCCTGTTTATTGCAATTAAAAGTTTCCTCATCACAGCAAGACCCATCCCACATCAGATTGTGGTGGGATTGGTTGTGTCCTCCTGCTGTTCCTGCCTGGCTCTGCAGCCTTGGCCCACAGTTCACAGGGCTGACCGGCCAGGTGGGACATTTCTGACTTAAAGCAAGTGGCACCAGGAGAGGTTTAGGTTGGATATTAAGGAAAAGCTTTTCCTGAAAATAGTGTCTAGCCCTGGCATAGCTGCTGAGGGCAGTGGTGGAGTCCCCATCCCTGGAGGGATTTAAAGCTGTGTGGATGTGGCACTTGGGGACAGGGGTCAGTGGTGGCCTTGTCAGTGCTGGAGGAATGGTTGGACTGATGATCTTAGAAACCTTTTCCAACCTAAAGTATTCCATATTCCTGCGATGTTTTCTTCTCTATTGTTTGTGGGGATAGAGCTGGCTGCATGTTGTCAGATGAATTCCATTTTGGATTTGAATGCCAAGGAATTGCTTCCAATTTCTCCGCAAATGTCAAAGGTTCAGCAAACACTTTTGCTGAGCTGCTTTGCCACGGGTGTGACAAGGACCTGTCCTGCCCTGGTGCTGGTTTGGATTCCAGCCTGCCCAGTGCAAATCCAGAGCTCTGAGAGCTTTCTCTGATCCTCAGCTGGACAAGGCTGTGGAAAAACCTGTCATGAGCATCTTCCTGCTCCTGTCTGAGATGCAAACATAAAATACCATGGGATTAAGAAGAGGAATGGTGTGGAAAGGAAATAGGAGGGATGGGGAAGAGTGGTAGGGAAGGGAAGCAGAGAATCTTGGAATGGTTTGGGTTGGAAGAGACCTTAAAGCCCATCCAATGCCACCCCCCACCATGGGCAGGGACACCGTCCACTGTCCCAGGTTGCTCCAGGCCCTGTCCAACCCGGCCTTGAAGGGAAGAGGACACAGCCTACCCATCCCTGCATTTGAGAAAAACAAGACAGAATGTGGGATGGGCAGCTCCAGGGGGTATTTAAAGGACTTTTACTCTGCATAAAGGCCCCATTTCGCCAAAGCAGACTGGTTTGGCCTTTGTCTGGTGTTCAGGGGATGTCCTGTATTGGGAGGTGATTTGGCTCCCCCAGGCCCTGGGTTTGCTGTGTGTGCCTCCGGTTTCCAAGCAGCAGCATCACCCCCGGAGCCTCTGGAGCTGCTGGAGTAGAGGGAGGAGAGCTGCTCTATAAACATGAGTGAGAGCAGGGCTGTTCTGAGAAGCCCCCGGGTGTTGCTGCTG
Organism: Prinia subflava; assembly: GCF_021018805.1. Lineage (NCBI taxonomy): Eukaryota > Metazoa > Chordata > Aves > Passeriformes > Cisticolidae > Prinia > Prinia subflava. Next base: position 21,193,854 of record NC_086254.1, read on the forward strand.
GAGACGCGGCGGTGCCACAGGGAAATGTCAGTCCCGGCAGCAGAGGGAACAGCAGGTCCTGCCGCTATCAGGTGTCCCGTCACCCCATAGCGGCAACATCTGGGCGTGTTTTTATGTTTTCTACTCCAGGTCGTGTTTAAATCTGCGCTGGTCAGGGCCGAGCCGAGCCGCAGCTCCCCAGCCCTGAATGACTCTGCGGTGTCACTGCAGCTCCTGCGCAGCGCCGGTGGAGAGCGGTGCCAAATTCACATGATTTGTGCCGCAGCCCGCTCGGAGGGGCCGGGGTGATCCGGGCCGAGGCCTGCCCCAGGCTGGGTTTGTCCCCGGCGCTGTCTGGGCAGTAAATGAGGCAGAAGCGGCGCATGACGAGCGCCGGGCCGGGCAGCGCCGCGGGCAGAGCCGCGGTTGCGTAAGCGGCTCCCAAACCTCAGCCGGGCCGGATCGCCGCTCTCCAGCTCCCGCATTTCCAACCCACAGCATCCCATCTAAAGCAGAGTCACACGCCGTGATTTCCACATTCCTTAGAAGAGAAAAAACCCTCCATTCTCTTCAGGATGGCCCCGTGTCCACGCACCTTTCCCTGAGTTTTTAAACAAATGAAACATCTTTTCCTGGAGGCACCATGTTCTCCAGGACCCCGGGTGATCTCCAGCCTGGGGGAATCCTGACCGAGGAGCTGCTGCTGAGCCACAGCCCAGCTCTGCAGAGGGTTTAGGGTGTAGAGGATTATCTCTTCTAACTCACTGCTCCGAGTGAAATTCCCTTTCAGATTTATGGGGATTAGGTACCAGAGCTGGAACTGCTGGGTTTCACTGAACTCCTGTGGAAAGATGAGGCTGAACCCCCAGGTTCAGTTCCTCAGGACTGCAACCCTGCCTGAACATCCCGATGGGAAACAGGGATTTTCCCTCCCTACAATTATGTGCAAAGAGATTGTAGCCAGGTGGGGGTCGGTCTCTTCTCCCAAGGACAAGAGGAAACAGCCTCAAGTTGTGCCAGGGGAGGTTTAGGTTGGATATTAGGGAAAATTCCTTCCTTGAAAGGAGTGCCCAGCCCTGGCACAGCTGCCCAGGGCAGCGGTGGAGCCCCCATCCCTGGAAGGATTTAAAAGTTATGTGGATGTGGCACCTGGGGACAGGGGCTAGTGGTGTCCTTGGCAGTGCTGGGGTCTTAGATGATCTTAGAGGGTTTTTCCAACCTGAGTGATTCCATGAGTCGATGACAGAAATCAGGACAAAATACAGAGCCTGGGCTGTATATACTGATATATTTGTTTACATTAAATGTGTTTTAAACACAGACCACTCTCAATATAGAATGAAACCAACCCCCATCTCCAGGCTCCTTAGAAACTACTCCAAGCATTTCAAATAAACCAACAACACCACAGAAATATTTATTTACTTACAGCATTTTAAAGGAGGCCAAAGCCCTGGGCTGAGGGAGCAGCAGAGGACTGGGGTCAAAAAACTGCTTTTGACATCAGTGGTTCCTCACCAGGTGCAAACAGCAAATTTTATTTTTTCTGTTATTCTGTTCAGTCACTTGAGTGAGTTGTTTACACAGATCTGAGGAATCTGGAGCTGGGAAGGCCAGAAAAACCTTCCATCTTCCATTTGGATATTGAAAACAAGGAATGGAGGGATGAGCTCTGCTAGTCCTAAAATCTTGGCAAATGTGGAAATCAGGAACAGCCAGTTCTTTTCTCTCCCTGTGAATGCTCCTTTTTAAAATTAACTCATTTTATAAGCAAAATATGCTTAAATAACTCTTATATATGTGTGGCAGAACTAATTTGGGATAGCTTTATTTAACTAGAAATATCAATTTTAAAATGCTGGTTTTGTGCTGTTTAAAATGAATTCCAGTTTTCCACAGAAGTGCTTGACTGGTAAAGAACTATCCTGTTACTTCTGAAAAGCCCTTTTTGCTTAGAATTTTACCCTTCTCTTGCTGTTTTGGGGGTGTAGAGCAGTCGCAGGAGCTGCTTGGAGCCCAAAATATTGTGAACCATCAGGACACAGAGGCCTTGAGCCCTCTGAGAGGGGACAGTTTGAGCCATAATGTCCTTGTCACCCTCGTCCAGCCAAGCTCCCACCCCAGCTGTGCCCCCAGCCCAGTTTGGGTGCCTGGCTGAACCTGAGCTCACCACCCTCAGCTGCTGCTGCCATGCCAAGATAACTTAATTACAAACCCAGTCTCCAGTTGTTTTTTAGCTTCTCCTTCAAGACCAGATCTAGCTGAGAATGGAGCTGCTGGTCCTGGGCCCTGTTCTCCTGCTTTGGATCCTGGTGATTCTCTTTGTCCCATCCCAAGCTGATGTTTTGGGACTGTTGAGGGTCTCTACGGGGTGCCTCACATTTGCTCTTGGTTCTCCATCCCTGCCTGCCCTCGGGGTGAAGTTTGAAGAGGTGAAGTTTGGTTTCCAGCTAAGCTGGATCCAAAAAGCTGCTAGTTATTCCCAGGAAATTGGCACCAGGGTTACCTGGAATGGGCACAGCAGGATGGAGAAGGATGAGGATTTACCCATTACATTTATTAGGACTTTAAAAGCAGTTGGAGGTTTGTGTCCCACAGTTTACAACTTTCCCAGATGTTCTGAGGTCACACCTGCCCCTCACCATGAGGATGACCTTGTGACAGGGGCCAGCTCTTGCCTGGGGAGCAGCAAGCCTTTGGGTGAGACCTTTCTCCCCAGTTTTTCCATAGTCTTTGGAGAAAAAGAGGTGCTTTTGGGGGATCCTCCACCTCAGACCTCTGCCAGCTGGGCCTATGGACACAGCCAGGGCTTTGACAGCTGAAGTGTGGCCCCAAATTTGCTTCTCACAACACCCACATGGTGCTGTTGGCAGTGTCCATGTAGTGCCTGGTCCTGGCCTTCCCAGGGTGGTGGGGTTGGAGCAGATCCCTCATTCCCAGTCCTTCCATGGCACTGACCAGGCAGGAGCTCAGTGCTGGATGTGGGGCTCCCCGGGCTGTGGGACCAGTTTGCTACTGGGGGAATCACAGGTGGCTCCTAATTTCTACAGAGGCTTTAGGGGTTGGTCAGTGGAGTGGGGACAGTGACAGTTGGGGCAGGGCAGCCTCGGAGACACAGCCTGGACACGGGAGAACCCCAGGGCAGCAGGATCCCAGCCCTGGGCTGGGCTGTGCAGGTGTTTGCAGCTCGGGATCCAGGCAGAGCCGTGCTCCAGGGGATCTGTCCCCACAGGGGCTGGCAGGGTGCTGGCAGGGCCTGGCAGAGGGCACAGGATCCCTCACTCTTCACCTGGGTGCTCCCCCACTGCCCACTTGGCCTTCACGTCCCGGAAAGGAGTGATGTCCTCGTAGGTGGCCATCTGCTCCACCTCCAGCCCCTGCAGCAACGACAACGAGGGTGGGACATGGGAGGAGGTTCCAGCCACAGCACATCCCATGGGAGACCCAGCTGGGGACCCTCCCAGAGCCCCTGAGACTGGAGCAGCTTCTGACAGGGAGAGAGGATGGAGATGGTTGGATGTTGATTGTTGGATGTTGGATGTGTGATGTGTTGGATGTTGGATGTTGGATGCTGGATGTTGCATGTTGCATGTTGCATGTTGGATGCCAGATGTGCGCTGGCTGCCTCTTGGGGCAGCTCAGCACAGCTGATGAGTAATTTGGGATGAAGGTGCCCTGATCCTCCTCCCAAGGAGGGGCTGCAAGGTGACCCGCAGCAGACCCCCAGCAGGGGCAGAACCCCCCGTGTCAAGGCTCAGGGTGATGTTAGGGAGGTCCTGCTATCAATTAATTACCTCATAAGTGTGGTCCTCCTCTGGGGTTTTCTTTTCTTCACCCTATGGAGAGTCACAGGTTGGTGTCAGCACCCACCACGATCCCCTGTCCCCGGTCTTGGTCCCCCAGGCCAGATCCTACCACTTTCACAGGCACATCCATGGAGTCACCACACAGCATTTGAGATGCTTACCTTCCCACTTGAGATATCCACAACCCCAGACCCATCCCATGCCCCTGGCCTGCCTGGGATGCACTGCAGGACACTGCTGTGAGCCCAGCTGGGGACATCCCCTCTGCTGGAGGCACTGCCACTTGCCTTATCTAGGAAGAGGAGGATGGGGATGCTGATGAAGATGACGAGCAGGATGGACTGAATGATGATGATGGCGTCTTTCAGCGTGTTCCTGTTCTGGACCTGCTGGATGCTGCTGGTACCTGGGAGCAACAGCACAGGGAGAGCCCAGGTGTCACCTCTGTGCAAGGCTGCAGGGGGAGGGATGAGCTCGCCATGGCCAGAGTATCACCAAGGGGGTCTGTGGGGACCAGCGTGACCTGTCCTCTGCATTGGGAGAGACCAGAGCACTGCAGTTGCCCCCAGGATTGGCACCAGGGACCAGCTCTGGGATGGGACATCTTGGGCAGTACCCAGCAGTCACCAAGAGCAGGACAAATCTGATTTATTAGAGGAACACGTCCTAGGGTTTTGCAGGATGGACATGCCAGGGCAGACCCAGGCAGGTTATCCTACTCCTTGGGGCTGGCAGTGAGGAATAGAACCTCTGTGGAGTCATAAAGCACCCACAGCTGGGTCAGAGAGGGTCCCACCAGCACAGGGAGAGGAGGAGGTGTGGAAGCACCATATGGGGTTCCTATGGAGGGGAAAATGGGAGAGGAGGAGAAAAAGCATCTCCTGGCATGCGGGAGGATGGGGAGCTGCCACTCACCCATGACCCGGAGCTCTGTCCCACACGAGTGCAGCTTCTCCTTCTGCACCAGGCCCTTCCTGTCACACACATAGATCCCATTGTCCTGGCTGGTGGCCCTGAAGAGGGTGAGGTTGATGGAGGCGTTCGTCCTCTCGATGCTGTAGCTGGGCGTGGTCTGGTTCAGCACAGAGAGGTCATCCCTGTCCTCTGCTGTCTTGTACCACTGCATGACCTGGGGGTCCTGGGAGTAGCAGATGAGATAGATGGGCATGTTCTTCTTGACGGCCACGTACCGCAGGTTCTGGTACACCGGGGGACACTTGGCACCTGCAGGGGACAAGGCTGTCACTGCAGCCACTCCCATGAGAGCCCTCCAGCACCTCCTGAACAAAGAGCTTCCCATTTTCATGCTGCTTTTGAGCATCCAGCTTGGTTTTGGTGAATTATCCTCATCCCAGGCTCCCTCCCCAGGGAATGGTCCCGGCCTGGAGGCTGCCAGAGCTCCAGGAGTGTTTGGATAGCGCTGCCAGGGGTGCACAGGGTGTGGTTGTTGGGGGGTCTGGGCAGGGCCAGGAGCTGGACTGGATGATCTCTGTGGATCCCTTCCAGTCAGGATATTCTGTGATTCTATGAGATCTGAGGCTTTTGGTGGAAGTCTGCTTTTAACGGAAACTCCAGTTTTTCGAAGGGAATACCTTTGCTCTAACACTTCTGTCCTGCTCCCACCCCTCTTTGTGCACATTTAGTTAATCCCAACTCCAAAGTTACAACCCGTGGAATCCCAGCTAGTTTCTCTTTTGCTTCCCCATTTTTGTGCCGTTTGGTTTATTTTGTATTTTTCTGGCTGTGTTTCAGTCCCAGAGTGGTGACTTGGAGAGCCTGTTTGGGTTGCAGAGGTCACCTTTAGAGCCCCATGGGTGAAAATGGCACAAGGACAATGGCACAGGAGCTGTGGCACAAGCCCAGGGCTGGTCCCAGACTTAATCATGCACCAAATGCAGAGGGAAAACCTGTGGGTGCTCAGGAAAGACGAGATCTGGCTTTGTAGGGAGAGGACAGTGCAGGACTGGGGATGAGCCATGGGGGATGTCACAGCCTGGGAATGGCCTTTGTGGGGAGAAAGGCCCGTGGGGGTGGGACAGCAACTCTGTGGGGACAGGAGGACCCTGGGGGACACACACAGGGGAAGGGCCCAGCAGGTCTGAGGGTACCTGTGCTGTTCCCGGCACTGCTCTTGTCTGCTGAGATCCCACCTGCAAGACAGGAGAAGGGTCTGAGATTGCGGCCAGGAGCCCATGAGGTTGTCCCCAGTGGGGTGGATGTATCCTGGGCCCTTCCTGCCCACTCCATATGGAATGGAGTTCTTAGGAACAACAACAGAGCCCTCTCAGAGAACCTGAGGCAGTGCAGAATTGGGTACAAACCCTTCAATTTCCATCCTGTCTCCTCAAAGTTTTCCAGGTTGTTTTCTGGTTGATACCCCAGTGAAACCTGCTTCCTATAATGTCTCCGAGACTGGTGCCTCTTGGGAAGGCTCCAGATACTCCCAGCTCTGCATTTCCACTCTCTGAACCAGCCAGGGACCCTTCCCTGCTCGTATTTCCTGAGCTCTGTGATGGCCAGGGGTGTTCCCAGACCCTGTGGCCACACAGCCCCCAGGACAAGGGCTGTTGGGAAGGATGGAATGGAAAAGTGTTACAAACATGACTGCTTAGATTTTAGGAATATGAAAACTACAAGTGAGATAGAAATGAAGGCAAGCTTTGAAATGTAAGATACCAAGCCCTCAGCCAGTGAAAAATGGTGTGGCTAGCTGGGGGTAAGCTCCCTTGATTAAACAAGACCCTCCTGCTTGCCAAAGGTGGAATGGTAATACTATAGGCTGTATGTAAATGCTGTAAGATTTGTATCTTGCACTGGATTGGTTAGTGTAAATCAGAATCTTCAACACAGAGGGAGATTTATTGTCCTGTAGCAAGAACTTCGGTCTCTCTTTCCTGGCCTGCTTCTAGCTGTGGCTAGCAGCTCTAAGCAGTGCCCTTGCACCCACGCCTTATGCAATAAACCACGTGTTCACAGAGCTGCCTTGTTTCCAGAGATATCTCGTCTACGTCCCAGCTGTCTTGTAAATCTCCTACAAAAGGCTGTGGGCTGGTGCTGTGGGACCTGCAGTGCAGGAAGCAGGGTGAGGTGGGGACCCCCCCCAGCACCCACGGGTGCCCTGCCCGCAGCTCCAGTGCTGCTGGGCCTGGTTCCTCTTGCTGCAGCTGGGCAGGAAGCCCCAGCTCTGTTTACTGCCCCGCTTGAGCGCCCAGCTCCCTCCTTGGTGGGGATTCACCAAACCCCGTGGAGGACCTGGCACGGAGGTGGGGCTGCAGCACCTCCCTACAGGGCAGCTGCAAACCTCCCTATCCCCAGAAGGAGAAGGAGGAACAGAAAAAGAAGAAAGGTTCAATTCCCCAGCCTGAGCTTTGTGCTGCCCTCCTGCAGACTCCCAGCCTGCAGGGACCTCCTGGCTTGGACAGGGGCTCCTCTCACTGCCCCAGAGCCCCTTCCAGGTCCTTGCTGCCCTGTTCATATTCAGCACTGACACCTCTGCAGGCAAATCCTCCCCTTCCAGCCCCATTCCGTTTTATTTCCAGGATGGGAGATGGCCTTTGTCCTGGCTGTGCACCAGCTGTGTGTCCCTGTCACCTGCAGTGCCACTGGCCAAGGCTTTGCTCTCCAGGTTCTGTTGGTGTTTCTAAAGGAAGACCAGGCTGGTCCCTCACCTGGAAGCCCTCACACCCCTCCAAGTCGGGAGTTCCATTGCAGCCACAGGTGGGCTGAACTTCCCCTTCCTCCCCCAAAGTCTCATGAGAGCCAAGTTCCAGCTCTGCAGCCTTGAATCCATGCTGGACTTGTGTGGCCACCACAGGACCCCTTTAAATGCCCTTTGTCCTGTGGGCACACGTTTCCCTCTGAGGGTGGGATCTGCTGCAGGTTCTCGTAGCTGTCCCTGTACCAGGCAAGAGGAGCTGAAAGGGGACAGGAGCCATGTCCTGGGTTTTGCTGCTGCTTCTCCTAGGGGAACAGTGCACGCATGCACACACAGACCCCACAAATCCCCCCAAAAGCCTTTTTCCTCCCATTTATCCTCTGCTCCTGGGCACTGAACCCCACAGTGCAGAGATGTGGCTTGGCCATGGCCTCAGCAAAGTGTCAGGCCCATCCCCAGGCCTCTGAGAGTAATAAATGGTTAAAAAACCCTCAACAGCTCTTCTTTCCTGCCACCTGCAGTCCCAGCCAGGCTGGCTCTGCAGCCGTTCGGCCAAAACCACCTGCCTGCCCCAGAATGTGTCCTGGCTGCACACCTCCAAGGGGAGCAAAACCCAAACCCCCGGGAAGGCACTGGGCTCTGAGCCCTGTTGTGCCCTCCTGGGCTCCCCAGGAGGCTCCCAGCACAGCAGGCCTGAGAGAGACCAGCACAGAGCTTAAAATTTTTGCTCTGAGAGCCAGAGCTGGGGTAAGCCCTCGAGCAGGGGACACACCCCAGGCCATTGTCCTGGGTCATTGCTCTGAAGTGCAAACCCTGTTTGGTACCTACCTACGAGCAGAGCCAGCAGCCACAGGGTCACCGGGAGCAGCCAGAGCCTCGTGCCCGGATCAGCCATATCTCAGTACCCAGGGCAGGCAAACACCCGACCTGTGCTTCTGCAGAAACAGCGGCTGCTCCCACCACCCTGGCCTCAGTACCTAAAAATGGCAAAGCCACTGCTCTGTGCGTGGCCCCTTTCCTGCTCATGTAAATCCTCCCCGCTGGGGACTTTCCCTCGGGGCTGGTTTTGAATGCAGTGCAGACGCTGGGGCGGCCCTGCCTGTGGGCTGGGCACCATCCAGCCCCGGGTCCCTGGGCTTCATCCATCCTCCTGTGCCCAGGAACTGTCCATTCTCCTGTCCCTGGGCACTGTCCAGCCCCATGTTCCCGAGCACTGTCCATCCTTCTGTCCCCAGGCACTGTCCATCCTCCTGTCCCCGGGCACTGTCCATCCTTCTGTCCCCAGGCACGGTCCATCCTCCTGTCCCCGGGAACTGTCCATCCCCCTGTGCCCGGGCACTGTCCATTCTCCTGTTCCCGGGAACTGTCCATCCCCCTGTGCCCGGGCACTGTCCAGCCCCATGCCCCCAGGCACTGTCCAGCCCCATGCCCCCAAGCACTGTCCACCCTGGTGGTGCCAATATTCCCTGGAGGTGCCCAGGACTGGTGTGGACCTGCAGCAGAGCTGGGGATGAGCCCATCTGCAAAGCAGGAGGTGCCAAACCTGGGCAAAGCACAGAAGATGTGCCCAGGAAATGGGATTGGCGCTGCCTGGCCACATCCCTGGGGGGACAGGACGGGGGTGACCCCCAGGGTCTCCTCCCAGCTCCACAGATCCCCCCAGGGTGTTTGGCCCTGAAGGGAACGGGCAGGGAATTATGGTGGCCCAGTAGCCAAGAGTTGCAGCAGGAATGGGGTAAGAACAGGGGATGTTTGTGGAGTTGCTTGTTGTGGGATGCAGTGGGATGAGTCCCCCAGCTCCCATCCCTGCATGCCAGGGAGACCAGAAATCTAAAATCATAGAAGCATGAGTCAGTCACAAAATCATTATGGCTTGAAAAGACATTTAGGATCATCAGCTCAGCAGCACCACCATGATCACCACTAAGCCATGTCCTCAAGTGCCACATCCCCATGTTTTCTGAGCACTTCAGAAATGAGGAGATGGGGAAATGGCCAAACTAAGGAGTCACTTGGGTGCCAGCCATGCCCACCCTTTCCCCACACCCCATTTGTCACTTCCAAGAGCCTTCCCCATGGAACCTCCGAGACAGCCAGGCCCCAGGGAAGCTCACTGAGCCCCCCAAGGTGAGCTCTGATGCAGAAACAGGCTTCTCCAGGCTCTGCCCCACCCCCCAGTTGTTACTCGTTATCGGCTGTGGGTGAGCACTGAACTGTAACTCCAGTGAAAAACACCTCTGGGTACTTCTGCCAGTCGTGTTGGTCCCCAGAGCCTGGTGCCACTGCCCGGGGCCTCCCCAAACCTTCATCTTCTGCAGGCTGGGTGGGTTTTTTGCCAGTTCTGAGCACCTGATGTGTGCTGGGAACCAACCCAGCCTGGTTTTGCATGCAAAGGCACAGGAAGCAAGAGAAATAAAGTTTTCCAGAGAAAATCTGGCTCCATGAGGATTCTCCAACAGTGATGGGAGAGGTGCCTTCTCCTGGTTCTGTACGTAGGGGCAGCACTGCCAAGTCCTTGCTGCCATCACCCCTGGGTCCGGCTGCAGGAGCAGAGCCTGGCCCTGGTATCCCAGCAGGGCCAAGTGAAAGGGATGCCCACGTGCTTGGCAGGCATTGGAGGGGTTTTTATGAGGTTGTGGGGCAGCAGATGGGAGCTGGGATGCTGGAGGTGCCTGGGAAAGCCCTGTGCAGTAAAACCACGAGTGGGGCACAAACTGAAGAGGGTTTGCAGTGACAGTGGCCAGATCAGCCCCTGTTCCACCTGAGGGCTCCTTGGCACCCTTGAAAGGCACAGAGGGGCTCTGTCTCCTCTGGAGACCCCTGTGCTTACAGCAACCACAACGTGCGGCGTGGGGGAACCTGGTGGCCCCACGGGGTGGGTCCCATGTCCCCATGCCTCTCCCCCTGGACCACTCTGGCTCCACGGCTCCCAGAGCAGAGCCTGTGATGGCCAGGGGCATCCCCAGGTCCTGTGAGCCCCCTGGGAATGTGGGTTGGTTCTGTGGGACCTCCAGTGCAGGAAGCAGGGTGAGGTGGGGACCCCTCCGGTGCCTGCAGCTGCACCTTCCCCACCTTCCCCAGCCCTTCCCTCTGGTCGGGGTTTGGGTTTCACGGTGCCCGGGCGGGTGGGCTGTGCCCCAGCCCCTGCAGCCCCGCCTGCGCGCACAGCCGGCTCTGCCCGGCTTACGCCAGCCCCGGGACGAGCTGTTCCAGCGGCAGCGAAAACAGCGGCGGGGCCGAGCCGTGCCTCGGGCACGTCAGCGGGGCGCGGGGGCGGCTGCTCCTCGCTGACGCAGAACCTCCTTCAGCTACCCTGTCCTCTCCCAGCCGTGCTCACCTGCCTGCTGGGGTGGGGTTGGAGCCTGTGTGGGGCAACTCCGGGGTTTGAACCTCCTCCAGACCCTCTTCTGTCCTTGGTGGAGCCCACAGCAGCGTCTCCTGTGGCTCCTAATGCCAGTGAGCACCGAGGGCTCCAGGGGATGGGGTCGTGAGCAGAGCAGAAGCTCGGGGAGCTGGGCTGGAAGTCCCAGGGGACACCCCTGGGGCCTCCTGTGCAGGATGAGACCCCCAGGTCCTGCTGAGTTTGGCAGGTCTAAGGCCAAGGGAAGGGGTGTTCACCCCTCCCAGTGCAGGGAAAACATCACCCTCCCAAAGACACCCCAACACACTTGGTATCATAATAACAGATCATTTACAGTTGTTTATTGTAAGAAATGTACAAAGAAAAACGGCTTTAGCTCACACAAACCCTGCTCTGGGGCATTTCCCCATCCCTGACGACACAAACGTAGAAGCAGCATTGATTGTGAACCACGGTCCGGGCAGGGACTGCCATGCCAGGTGTGCTTCCCATGGAAACGCCAGCGACAGCAACTCAGGCTCCTGCTGCAGGGAGCATCGACAGGGAAATGAGGGCACAAGGCCCTGGAGGAGCCCAGTGCCCCCAGCTCTGCCACCTGGCTGGCAGCTCATGGCTCCAAGCCAAGCTCAGCACCGCTCCTGGCCAGCCTGGCCGTGGGGCGGCCGTGACGGCAGCACCCTAAGCAGCTCGGGAAAAGAAGGGAAGAATCAGAGTACAAAAAGACAAAGCCTTTGGCTTCAGGAACAGCCCTTGTTTGAACTGGAAGAGGTTTTGGTTCATGTTTGTTTTGATATCATGAGGGGTTTTTTTTTCCCTTTTGAAGGCAGAAGATGGTCAGAGGTGAACTTGGGTCTTTTTGCCCATTTTTCACAGAATCCCAGAATGCTTTGGGTTGGAAGGACCTCAAAGCCTATCCAGTGCCACCTCCTGCCATGGGCAGGGACACCTTCCACTATCCCAGGCTGCTCCAAGCCCCGTCCAGCCTGGCCTTGGGCACTGCCAGGGATCCAGGGGCAGCCACAGCTGTGCCAGGGCCATTTTCCTTGATTTACTTTCCTTTTGCTTACCTGTGTGAAGAACAGCAAATCCCTTTTCCCCCTGGGAAAATGCTCCTCTTCCTGGAGGTTTCCTGGTGAGGCCCTGCCTGGCCCATCCAGAATGTGCCCCCGGGGCCTCTCCACAGCCCCAGCCTATGGAAGGATGCTCTGCCCGAGGATTTTGGGATTCACACCCAGTTGCATCATTTATTACATGCATCCACCTGGGGCTTGGGTGGGATTTAGGGCACCCCTAAAGCAGCTTGTGGAAAGGGTCATTCAGACATCTGCTCCAATTCCTGGGGGTGCATTGCATTAATTAACACTAATGAAGAGGACATTTGGAATGCCAACCAAGAGCACTCCAGTGGGATGGCTCTTCTTGCAACAGGGCTAGTAAAAAACCCCTGGAGAATTTTGTCCTGGGAACTGAGGATTCTTGGAGGACATTTCCAAACCCTACCTTTGCCCATTGCTTTCCTGCCACAAAACCTGGATGGAAATGGGAAAACAGAGTAAAACCCGACTATAAATAGTGTTTACATTCGTCCTACAGAGACCTGAATGATTTCTGGTTTCAATGCATATTCAGAGACCTTGAAAACCTGATATTTAACCCTGAGAACAAATCTGCAGATGCTTTGCTTTGGCTTTGCAAACCAATTTTTAAGACATAATTGCACTTTCTCTTGTATGTAACAAAAAGTAATCATCAAGCTTATTCAGATGTTCAAAAGAGAGGTGCTACTTTAAGACTTTGGAGATTTTTGTTCACAAAACTTTCTGCTTTCTGTAATTATTCTTAATATTATTTCACTTGGCTCATCTTTCACCGTTTGCTTGGCTCTACTCTGGAAGAATAAAATACAGGAAAATCTCTTAATTGTGAAATAACATTAATAAATAATTACTTCAAGTGAAAGGACAACCATACTCTTCTGTTCATGCCTGAAAACCATCGTTACCGTGATGAGATCATTTCAAAAGTAACTTGTTTCTCTTTCACCGACAACAGATTTCACATTTGAGTTCTCATAAGGAAAAGAATTAAACTTTTTGCAAGTGCAGTGGGCTGTAAAACCCAGGATCAGGAGGAGATCCTGCTTTGAAATTCAAGGTGGTTGCTTGAAATATGTGAAATTAGCTCAATATCTAAGATCTAGAGATCTGTGCATGGAAGAGCTTTGAACAGGAGATACAAATGAAGTCTCTTCAGGCTGGGCCAGAGGTGGAATCTCCCTGTGTTACACCAGCGACTCTTTCACCACGCGTCCCTTATCCCAAGCCTGTGCTTCCTCAGGAGCATCCTGGGGTGTCTCTGAGCTGGGAATGGGCTCGAGACCCAAGGCAGGGGCTGTCTCCACATCTGTCCCGGTGTTCCCGTAGATCTCCTGCATCCTGGTGGCGATCAGCCCCTCCTTCTCGGGTGCGTCCTCGCCCAGGGCATCCTGGCTGTGTCTGTACATGTAGGACGCCTGCTTCACTGAGCGCCTCAGGAGGTACCTCCGGAAAGCCCTCTGGATCTTGGTGGCACAGACCTCCTCTTGTTTCCTCTTCAGGGTAGTGGTGATGGGTTCATAGGAAACCTTCGAGGGGTTGGCAGCCATGAACTTCTCCTCCATGGTGGCCTTCAGGGCATCCATTTCTCCCGAGTCTCCCAACACTTCCTTAGTCAGGGCAAAGAGGATGTCTAGGCAGTGGATTTTGTCCCCAGCAACCATTGGTAGATCCATGGTGATGAGTTTGATCTTGTTGGGCTTGGGAACTCTGAGTGGCTCCTGCAAGGTGTCCACAAAGTCAGACAAGGTGCTGTAGGCAATGAACTGGGTGGCGTCCGGGTCAAACTTCTCCCAGGTTTCGTAAAACATTTCAAAATCGTCTTCGCAGAGGGGCTCGCTGCTCTCCTCCGTGGCCACGCTGAAGTTCTCCAGGATGATGGCAATGTACATGTTCACCACGATGAGGAAGGAGATGATGATGTAGCTGCAGAAGAAGAAGATGCCGATTGAGGGATTCCCACAGTCTCCTTTCACCGAACTCCCGGGGTTCTCCAGCTCGGGGTCGCAGTCTGGGGGGCCGCTGTTGAGGATGGGGTTGAGGAGCCCATCCCACCCCGCTGATGTGGTGATCTGGAAGAGACAGATGATGCTGTTCCCGAAGGTTTCGAAGTTGAAGATGTCATCGATGCCCGACTCCTTCTTGACGTAGGCGAAGTTGGACATCCCAAAGATGGAGTAGATGAACATGACAAGGAAGAGCAGGAGGCCGATGTTGAACAGGGCGGGCAGGGACATCATCAGGGCAAAGAGGAGCGTCCGGATGCCTTTGGCTCCTCGGATCAGCCGCAGCACGCGGCCGATCCGTGCCAGCCGGATGACCCTGAAGAGCGTGGGGGATACAAAGTACTTCTCGATGATGTCCGAGAGGACAATACCTGTGGAGGGATGAAGGACAGGTGAGTTTGCTGTGCCACCAACGGGAGGTGAAGGGGAGCTGCTCCACTCCATCTGGGCAGACACAGTGAGGTGAGACTACCCCCGATGGCTCCTCCAGTGACAGGGAAAACATTAAAAAACAACCTCTGAGCACAAGGGTTAAACTCTGGCTGCTCTGTTTCAGAGAAAGACAGCACCAAAGGAAATAACACCAAGGAGGAGCAGAGATATCCCCAGCCCCTCGCCCAGCCTGGTGGCCGAGACTGGCCTCACATCTGTTGTGTCTCAGGGTCCTGCTGGCTTGGCCCTCAAAGGATGGGTGCAAGCAGGGTCCAGTGACAGCTCGGTGGGTGTGATTGGTGAGACCACTTCCAGGCTTCATTGCCCAGTGGGATCCCTGAGGGACTGGTGGGATTAGCAGGACTCACCTAGGATGGAGAGGATGACCACCACAAAGTCGAAGATGTTCCAGCCCACAGTGAAGAAGTAGTGGCGCAAGGCGAACATCTTGAGCACGCACTCCCCGGTGAAGATGACGATGAAGACCAGGTTGATCTTGTAGAGGACAGAAGTTTTGAGCTCGCTCTGGTCATCTGTTTCCACCATCATGGTCACCATGTTCAGGCAAATGAGGATCATGATGGTGATGTCAAAGACTTGCTTGGTAACAAAGTCAAACACCTTCCCTTGGAATTTGTTCTGCAATGCGGGACACGAGGGCGACGATGGAGGACCAGAGAAGAGGTGGGAACATGGGACAGACACAACAAAACAAAAACATCACAGAAAGAGAAGATGGAACCATATTTACAAGGAACCTCAGGGTTGTGGCCAGCACGACTCTCACACCCCAAAAGTTTTTGAGGGAGGATTCCCAGCACCTTGCAGGATGGAACACACCTGGGAATGTCATGGCCAGAGGGAGTGGGCACAAGGCACAGTCACTTGTTAATTACACCGACAGCTAATAAGGCACAAATTAGCACATGGGAAGGACCTCCCTTGTGCAGGGATACAAAATCCAAATCACAACTGAGAATGTTTTGGCTTGACCAGGGTCCCTTCTGGGGGGCTGAAAGCTGAGCTTCCCCTGAGCTCAACTCCCTTCCAGAGGGGAGCTGGGAGCCGAACTAGCAAAAACCCCAAATTCCTGCAAATGAAACCCCATCATTGCCAGCAGACCAAAGGTCAACAGGCAGACCCAAAGGAGGTGGCCTGATGTCAGCCTCTTCTGAAGCCCCAGCTTGTGGCCTGGTCTTGTCTGAAGAATAACAATGGGGCAAATGGTCTTCCCTGGACCCTTCTCCTTCCCTTTGGGACAGGTGGTGGCTTGAAGTGTTCCCTCCAGGAGGATGAGCCCAACCTACCGCTGGCCTGGGGATGGGCTTCTGGGGTTTCTTGGAGCCCAGCTTCTTCATGGCATTGTAGTATTTCTTCTGCTCTTCTGTCATGAAGATGTCTTTGCCTCCAAAGTATAAAGGGAATCACTGCTTTTAGTCTCAGGAATTTTCTTCCCACCAAGTGTGTCTGACCATGTCCCTTCCCACCAGGTATCTCCAGCCCCTCAGAGATCCTGCTGGGAGCAAGGTGTCCTCTGTGTCCTGCAGACCTGGCTCAGCACCACCAGTGTACTTGGCCCTGCCCACCCTCCACCCAGCCCCTGCTCTGGGCTGCCAGTCCTGAGCTACTGGCTTGGAAGCAGAAGATGAGTCTCAACCTCATGCATGGAAAAATGATCCCAGGATGGGAAAAGAAAATAAAAGTGGTGGCCTAGGCCAGAGAAAACACAGCCTCCCTTTGCTTCCTCCCTCTGAGCCCATAAATTGAGTCCTCTGTAACTGCCACGACCAGGACACAAAGCTCCATGTGCTGCCAGGAAGGCACTAATGGATAAGAATCCTGGGATCCATCCTAGTCCTGGGCATGGTGGCCCTGGTCCCATCACCTCACCCCTGTGCTGGCCCCCTCCAGCCTAGAGCAGCACCTCAGGAGCCAGGGAATACTCATCTTTTTCTTCTGCTGGTTGAAGTTGTCGATGATGACACCAATGAAGAGGTTCAGGGTGAAGAAGGCACCGAAGATGATGAAGATGACAAAGTAGATGTACATGTAGAGGTTGATCTCGTACTGTGGCTGCTCTTCAATCTGGCCAGGAGAGATGGGAAATGTGAGACTGATCCTGTCCCAAAAAGGTGTCCCCAGGCCCCCAGAAAAGGGCTTGTGGTGTTTGGACAGAGCCAGGGGGTGGCTGCTCTAAAACTTTTGGCTTTGTGTTCCCAATGAGAGCAGCCACAGAAAGGGACATCCATGTGACACTGACTGAGGGACAAGGACATGCTGACCCCTGACCCCTCAGCTTGGGCTGGGGAATGGGGAAGGGTGTCCAGTGATATTAATGAGCAATGAGCAAATGAGTTTCTTCCCAATAATCAGCATTCCAAGGTCTGAAATATATCAGAGAGGGGAAAGGAAAAGTGGATTAATTTGTCACACCAGCAGAGCTGGGTGACACAGTCTGGCAACCCTGGACAATGCTCCTCATTCCAAGGGGCATCCCTTAATCCTGCTCTATGTTTGACCAGAGACATCCCACGGTGACCCCATTGGCTTCCCCCATTTTGAGGACAGCTCTTGGCAGAACAGGGAGGATTTTCTCCCAAACCAGCTTTGCCCCAGGTGGGGCAGAGGCCTGAGGGATTTTCAGAGGGTGATGGAAGGGTGCTAAAAAAAGGGCAATAAAAACTACCCCTTCAGGTCTGTGGGTGTGTGGGGTGACCCCCAGTGTGATTGGAGAAGAGTAGGAAACCCCTTCTGCCGTGGGGACACTTTTGGGAATAGATCACAGTAGGAACAGCCTTTGCACAACACTCTTCAGACACTTGGGGTTTTTAATAACTCATTGAGCTTCTGTTCTCATAACCCATTGATTGCTCAAGGCAAGCCAGGCACTTTCTCCAGGATGGGATGAGCTTTCCCAGCTAGAGGGGTGATGGGGGACATCATGTCACAGGAAGCAGAAGGACGAGCCCTCCAGGTTGGAGCAGTGGGGGCAGAATAGGGATTTTGGCCCCTGGAACTGAAGCTGAGTGGAGCAGATTCAGCCTCAGCTGTGGGGTGGGAGCCCGGTGTGGGGCCAGGCTGCAGATGACAATGACATGGGTGTCACACAGAGACACATGACTGGGGGATGTTGTGGCTGCCCAGGTGTCCCAGGCCTGGGTCAGACAGAGCTTGGAGCAACCTGAGATAGTGGAAGATGTCACTGCCCATGGCAGGGGAAAGCACTCGGTGGATTTTAGGGTCACTTCCAACAAAAACCATTCTGGGATTCCATGATCTGATACATTTTTGGGTTTCTCCACCCTGTAGCCCATGTCCTGACTGAAGTCATGGGTGCGATGAGGGCAGCCCCCATATCCAAGAGGCAGAGGTGATGCTGTAGCCAAGGATCCCTCCCAGCCTCAGTTCTGGGATCCTGTTCCCAGTCTGCCGAGGGGAATCCCCCCCCTGGAATCAGCAGTGTGTCCCTGCGTGTCCCCTCACCTCACGCGAGTCCACGGCTGCATACATGATGTCCATCCAGCCTTTGAAGGTTGCCTGTGGGAACAGGAATGGTCAGACTTGGAGGCTTTTCCAGCATAAAGGATTTTGTGATTCTGTGGCAGTGGAGAAGAATATGTTTTGGGAGTTGTTTGGGGCTGGGAAAAAAGGGAAGGTGATGGGTGCATGTCTGGGGTTTAGCTCTGAGCACTCCCAGAGCTTCTCTCTGGGAATGGCAGGAGAGGAACATGAGTTGAATCTACAAGAAAAATGTCCCAGAAATATGGAAATTCCCATGTGATTATGCATGGACCCTTCTGGGGCTGGGGCTACCAGTGACTTCCCAAAACACTGCTGCAAACAAGGAAGGGAAAAGAAGCAATTGATTCTTTTCTCCCTTCTCCTCTTGACTTCGAAGTCATTTTCCCAAAGGCAGAGCTATGCCAGGGCCAGCTGCCTCCTTTCCAGTCCCAAACTGTGCCACCTCCATAGCCCTGACTTCCATATCCTGCCTCTGGTTCTGCTGAATTCCCATCCCAGAGGGGTGAGGGACTACATCAAATCTTTTGCAGGGCCTCCACTGCATCTCTTACAGCCTTTTGCTGCTGATTTGTTAAACAAAAGGTCTGCATATCTTGTTTCCTGAATCTGATGGAACAACAAGGCTGAAGAGAAGCTGAATTTAGAAGCAGAGTCATCAGCTGGGGTTGTTTTCCG
Source organism: Prinia subflava (assembly GCF_021018805.1). Classification (NCBI taxonomy): domain Eukaryota; kingdom Metazoa; phylum Chordata; class Aves; order Passeriformes; family Cisticolidae; genus Prinia; species Prinia subflava. The sequence goes on from NC_086254.1 coordinate 21,212,384, forward strand.
ATTCTGCAGCCACCAGTTCTCCTGGATCTGATGGGAGTAGCCCCAGCCTGGCCCATAATGGAGCCCACAGCTATATTTTTATTAAAGCTGTGGTGAGCAGTTCCCTTTTGCTGCCTGGCCCAGCTGTGGGCTGTTCAGTGGAAACCAGCTGCGTTCGCCCACTGCCCGCAGGGGACACGTGCTCCCTTTTTCCAGTTGTCACCCACCCCACGCAAAGTCCCACAGCCTATGGCTGGAGCAAACTGAACTTTCCAAAGGGGTGCAGGGGTGAGACAGAGCCTCCCCTCCTGCACCCCGTGCTCTGCAGGGGCTGCTTTGCAGCGCCAGCTTCGGTGCTCTCTGCACCCATCTGTAGCAGTCCCCTGGTGACACCTTCCCCTCCCACCTTCTCCCTTTTCCTCCTTGGCTAGGAGGAAACCCCTTCCCAAGGCTTTGTTTGTTTGTTTGTTTGTTTGTTTGTTTGTTTGTTAAAAACCAGCTTTGGAGCTAAGAAGCAGCTAAGAAACCCCATCCAGCATCAGCCCTGATGCTCATCCCACCGCCCTGCATCTTGGACAGGTGCTGTCGTGACGTACCACCTGCAGCAGGGACAGGTATCCCAAGCCCACGTTGTCAAAGTTGACCTTGACGTTGACCCATCGGACCTCGTTGGTGTAGAGCAGGGCCATGCAGTCGCTCTTGTTGTTGACCGTGTCGATCTCGAAGAGCTCGCCCGTGGTGGTGTTGACACACCTGTAGTACTTCCCTGCAAACAGGTTCACCCCCATGATGCTGAAGATCAGCCAGAAGATGAGGCAGACTAGCAGAACATTCATGATGGAGGGGATGGCACCCAGCAGGGCATTCACCACCACCTGCAAGGAGAGAAAAGACCTTGGGGGACCGGGATGGAACTTTCACCCATGCCCCAACCTTGCCCTCCCCAGGAGCACTGAGTGAGGTCAGACTGGACCAAAGGTGCTTAGCATTGATTCCACCAATTTGGAGGCCCCTGAAAACCAACTGGGATGTCCGTGATGTAGGGGACTGCTGAAGGCTCTCATGTCCCTGTTGGGGCCAGTAGCACATGGGGACACACTCACCCTCATGCCCTCAAACCGGGACAGAGCACGCAGAGGTCGCAGAGCCCTCAGTGTCCGCAGGGATTTGATGGCTCCCAGCTCCGAGTATCCCAGCCAGTTGGCTGTCAGGCTGACCAGGGACACCTGGAAGGAGCAGCCCAAGTGATCAGCAGCACCTCAGGTGGAAACACAACTGCAGCTGCTGCCCTTCCCTCTCTCCCAGTCCCTCAGGCTGGTGGTCATCCTCTAGCCCTGAGACACAGACATTGAGTCCTTGGGGTCCCTGGTGACCAGACACCTCAAGGGTCAAAGAATACCAGAATGGTTTGGGTTGGAAGGGACCTTAAAGCCCATCCAGTCCCACCTCCTGCCATGGCAGGGACACCTTCCACTATCCCAGGCTGCTCCAAGCCCTGTCCAACCTGGCTTGGACACTGCCAGGGATGGGGCAGGATGACACCTCTTGAGTGCAAGGGTGGAATTGATGTGGGGCACAGAAAGGACAGATTGCTCTGTCACAGACCATTTGGGAGACCATGTGTCCTTTCTACTGGGCCAGGTGGAACTGCAAGGGCTGTTCCTGCCTTGGGTGTAAAGCAGAAGGGTTTGAAAGGCTCCTGCAGCCAGGAATGAAGTGTTCCTTCATGTGGGGGCCATTATTTCAAATAATGGTGTAAGCCCTCATTCCACAGCCACCCCTTAACCTCTAAAATATCATCTGGGCTCATTTACATCATCCCCTAACACCCCCAGCCCCTTGGCTTGGCCCTGCTCATCACGTACATCCACGATGAGGAAATCAAGCCAGCACCAGGCGTTGGTGAAGTACACCTTGAAGCCATAGGCCACCCACTTGAGCAGCATCTCGATGACGAAGATGTAGGAGAAGACCTTGTCTGCATATTCCAGGATGGTGCGGATCACCTTGCGCTGCTCGATGTATATGTCCTCGAAAGCCTGCAAGGGGCACGGAGCTGTGTGACAGTCATCCTTCCATGGAAAACCCCATGAAGCTGTGTGATGTCATCCTTCCATGGAAAACCCCATGGAACCGTGGGACATCATCCTTCCATGGAACCCCACGGAGCTATGTGACATCATCCTTCCATGGGACTCCATGGAGCTATGTGACATCATCCTTCCATGGAAAACCCCATGGAGCTGTGGGACATCATCCTTCCATGGAAAACCCCATGGAGCTACGTGACTTTATCCTTCCACGGAAAACCCCATGGAGCCATGTGACATCATCCTTCCATGGGACTCCATGGAGCTATGTGACATCATCCTTCCATGGAAAACCCCATGGAGCTGTGGGACATCATCCTTCCATGGAAAACCCCATGGAGCTACGTGACTTTATCCTTCCATGGAAAACCCCATGGAGCCATGTGACATCATCCTTCCATGGGACTCCATGGAGCTATGTGACATCATCCTTCCATGGGACTCCATGGAGCTATGTGACATCATCCTTCCATGGGACTCCATGGAGCTATGTGACATCATCCTTCCATGGGACTCCATGGAGCTATGTGACATCATCCTTCCATGGGACGCCACAGAGCTACATGACAGTCATCTTCCATGGGACCTGTGGCATCCCACAGTACACCCATGTTGGCATCTCCCTGCTTTCCCTAAGGACGGCTCCCAGGTCCATGAGGACCTGACCAACACGGGGTCCAGCTCCTGTTTGCAAAGTCCCCGTTGGCTTTGTGGGGTTGGACCCAAAGCAGAGCTTTGCTGAAGCCAAAGTCCAGCTGCATCCAATTCCCAGGTGTCTCAGCTCAAACCAAGGACACCAACCCACACCTTGGGATACTTTGGGAGTTTTGAAAATGCCCTGAGGAGTTTTGGTGTGTGCTACACCCACGTGTTGAGGAAGCACTCAGAGGTAGGGGTGTGGTCCCCAGGTGTTGCACAGCTGGCGTAGCGTAGCTTTCAATTCCTGCACCAGCTACAACCTCAGACATCCCTAAACCACCTCAGAGCAAGCTGCAGACATGTAAAGTGTTTCTGAAAACCCTCTGAGTCCCTCTGTTCTCCTTCCCTCTCTCTTCACCTCCAAACCTGCGGAGAAGCTAGTATTTCCTGGGTTAAATCCAGCCCGAACACTCAGAGGAGAGCACCAGGCCAACACAGATAATTAATTCGGTTGATTTAATGGAACATCTAGGTTCTGAGAGAGGGCACCAGGCATTGATGGAAGTGCTGAACAGCAAAATAAAAACCATGAGCTGTTTGTCAAGCACCTCCTGACATCCGGTGATGGTGGTGGTGAAATGAGGAACTACAAGAAGCTCAATAAATGGTTCAGATGGTTCATGGTTGGCATTAAGAGCAGGAGTGGGGATTGTAGGCAGTGGCATCCCCTCGAGCCCTGGACCACAGACCATGGATGATGGCCCAGGGATGCTGGGGAAGGTGACCGGGGGTACCAGGACTCCCAGAGAATGTTAGACCTGAGCCAAGTGGGGTTTGAAATCAAACATCTGCCCACAGCTGGGTTATTTGGCACAGGAGATGCCCAGAGCCTGGGCTCTGTCGCCTCCCTGGGCTCTCCCAGGCTGGGAAGCTGCTGCAGAGCCCTTGGGATGGGAAAGGTGGGACCTACCAGTGCCCCGCTGCTGAGGAGGATCATGAAGACGATGAAGGTCTCAAACCAGTCGTGCTCCACGATGCGGAAGCAGGTTTTTCTGAGGTTCCACCAAATCCTCCCCTTCTCACTGGTGATGTCCACATAGAGGCAGGGGAACCTCTTCACACAGCCTGGGGACACAGGGCTGGGGGTCACTCCTGGCCAGCGTGTTCCCACTATTCCCAGATAGTGGGAATGCCAAATTATTGGCATTTTAAACCCTCCATGCTGGAATTCAGACCAGGATCCTGCTGGGCTTAGGTGGGGTGCACGAGGGGAGCTCCACAGATATCACCTCTGTGGTAGTACAGGAGGATTTGGAGTTGGGGCTGAGCTCTGGGACCTGGGGGTCTCTGTGCTGCAAGAACTGGCTGGCAGTGGCCCCTTCCTGTCCCATTTTCCCCTCTCCACACCCATGTCCCCCTGTCCACGGGGTCTCCAGCCCTGCTCGGTCCCTTACCTTCAGTGAAACACTCCTCAGGCTCGTTGCTCTCCTCAGCCACTTCTGCCACCTCCTCCTCCTCGGGCGCGGGGGGTTTGTAATCCACGGTGCTGCACACGGATGAGGCGTTGTCACTGCACAGGGGGTTCTGCAGAGGGACACGAATTCAGGCCAGGCTTCTGGGCTTTGGCTGCCTCCAGCCATGCTCCTCCTGCCCCGGAGAGCCCAGGCAGCACCAGGTGGGTGGATGCTCTGAGTCCCCCTCCCATGGACACACAGCCCAGAAGCTGTTGAGCCATCCAGGGCGGCAAACCTGGGAGGATTGTTGGTACCTGAGCTTTGCTTTTCATCCAGGTTCAGAGGAACAAAAGGAACAAAATGCCAGCCTTCCTCCCAGCACAGCAGCTCCATCTCCCATCCACCTCTGCCACCACCTCAGGCTGATTTTCTCACCACCTCCTCCTCCGTGTGTCCTCATCCAAGAATTCCTCTGCCAACCCCCCTTTGGTGCAGAAACCCAAGCAGCCTCTCCTCTCTCTGGCTTGGCTCATGCTGAAGGGCCCTCAGCCCAAGGTTCACCCAAGTTCAAAACCTGCATCCCAAATACCTCTCCCCAGCTCTGTCCTGCTCCACAGCTCAGCTTGGCTGCCTTCCCAGACACCACTCAGCAAGGCCAGAGGGGCTGATAACAAGAGAAACCTTGGCATGCCCCTGGGACTCTTCTTCCTCTGTGGTTTTTTTTTTTGGCTTTTTGAGAAGCCGTCGTGCAAGTCTTGAGGAATGAGCACATCCCCAGCCCTGCCTCTCCTACCTGGGAGCAGCAGGAACCAGAGGATCCACGATGGGAATTTCCAGTACAGGAAGGTGTTGGCTTACATGGGAAGGAGATAATCCTTTCCCCAGGCTGCTCCATAAAGAAGCTGCTCTATCCTCCAAAAATCAGGGAAAAGCCTCTGGGGTAAACTGAGGCACTGTCACTGCCCACAGCTTCAGGGGCCACAGCCACATCTCTCTCAGATGTTGCTGTGGGGGACCTTTGGGGACATGCAGGAGAGGACACAGCAGCAGAGGTGGCACCAGCTCTCAGCTAAAGGACCACTGGGACCACCCTCAGTTGAGGCTGGTGGGGAGGGACAGGAGGGGCAGGGGGATTAGAGAGTCTCAGCACGGAGCCAGGCAAGCTGTGAGCCCAGGGAAGGACACACAGGAGCCATCTGCCTCCAGGACAGCCTTACAAAGGGTGAAGGTGGGGACAAACCAGTGAAACTGCCATGCAGATATGGGGGAAGGTCCAAAAGGCCCTTGGATGGCACATGGGGCCCAGGAGTTCTGTGGGTGGAGCTCAGGACAGGTTCTCCTGGGTGGGGACAAGGATAAAACCCATTCCTGGGGGCTCCTGAGCCCTCCCACACCTGGAACCAGCGGGTTTGGGGGCAATTTCCATCACACACCTGGCACAGCATCTCCAGCCTGGCTGGGGCTTTCCCCTCGATCCAGGGCTCTCCCGTCCTTGGCTGCACAGCCTGGCTCACCCCATGAGCCCATAACCCACAGCACTGAGAATCACAGAACTGTTCAGGCTGGAAAAGCCTCCCGAGACCATCGAGTCCAGCAGGGCCAAGGCCACCACTGACCCCTGTCCCCAGGTGCCACACCCACACAGCTTTTAAACTGCTCCAGGGATGGAGACTCCACCCCTGCCCTGGACAGCTGTGCCAGGGAAGGGCAACCCTTTAAGTGAGGAAATTTTCCCTAATGTCCAATCCAAACCTCCCCTGGCCCAGCCTGAGGCCGTTCCCTCTCCTTCTGTCCCTGTTCCCTGTTCCCAGAGTCCGACCCCCCCCGGCTGTCCCCTCCTGTCAGGAGTTGTGCAGAGCCACAGGTTCCCCCTGAGCCTCCTTTTCTCCAGGCTGAGCCCCTTTCCAGCTCCCTCTGCTCCATTGACAACACCCCTATGCTGCACCACAGCTTGGAACATCTCAGGACACATCACCCTGCCCAGCAGGATGGGATCCCCATGGAAAAAGCCCCTGGAAGAGCCCTGAGCCCCTGCACTGACTCTGCAGAACCACGGACCAGGCTGGCACCTCCTCACTGCTTTGAGCTGCAAAAAGAGATCGACCACAAGACGAGAAATTGCAGCTGCGATCATTCTGCCGCTATCATTTCCCCGAAAAAGAGCTTCTCCTTGGAAAGAAGCCGCTCTGGAAATGGAAAAGATTTATCAGCATTGTCCGAGCAGCTCTTGTGGAGAAGCACCCGCGGTTTGGGGTGGTCACGGTGGGAGCGTGCCCGGAGCAGGCGGTGCGCGGGGCTCTGGCTCCATCTGGAGCTGATCCCCGGGGTGAGCACACCCGGCTAGCACCAACCCCGGTAACAGCGCCGGGCTCGGCAATTAGCACCCGACTGCTAATTGGCACTTCACCTTGTATAAAAGGGCTGGGAGAGCAGGGGGTGTTCACCCGGAGAAGGGAAGGATTTGGGAGAGTTCAGAGCCCTTCCAGTGTCTAAAGGGGCTCCAGGAGAGCTGGAGAGGGACTGGGAACAAGGGATGGAGGGACAGGACACAGGGAATGGCTTCCATTGCCAGAGGGCAGGGCTGGATGGGAGATTGGGCAGGAAATTCTTCCCTGGGAGGGTGGGCAGGCCCTGGCACAGGGTGCCCAGAGCAGCTGTGGCTGCCCCTGGATCCCTGGCAGTGCCCAAGGCCAGGCTGGATGGGGCTTGGAGCAGCCTGGGACAGTGGAAGGTGTCCCTGCCCATGGCAGGGGATTGGAATTAAGTGGTCTTTGGGACTCTTACCAACCCAAACGGTTTGTGATTCTGTGATAAATTGCTGCACATCATTGCCCCGGCCTGGGCAGGGCCACGTTTTTAATGCACCCCTTTGGCTCCCACCTGAGTCAGCTTTGACTGAATTTAGGCACCAAACCCAGCAGCTCCGATGGGCTGAACTGGTATTTACTGGCTGAGAGGTGCCTTTTGCCTGCTGCACATGCTGAGCAGGCAGGGATGGCTCAGGGTTTTCCTGTGCTGTGTTTGGATCAGGTGCTATCAGATGAACACCCCCTAAAGCCCAGAGCTGTGCCAGGATGGGTCCAGTGACTGCACACCAAGGTTTTCCCACCTGCTGGGGTGCACTCTGTGGTGACAGGGAGCTGAGGTCCATGGGGACCCCCGTGTGTCCTCTCCCATCATGGCCAGGCTGGCATTGGCATCACCTCTGCAGTGCACCCACTGTGCTGGGCACTGCTGCTGTGGGACTGGTAGGAAAAATCTGGGGGAAAATGTCAACACTCAGCCCTCCTGGTGGCAACAGTGAGGGAACTGAGAGCAGCAACCCCCCCGGCCCATTCCCTTGACCAAGATGCTTCATGCAAGTTTGTCCCCTGTGTAGGGCTTGGCAGTGATGATGGCCAGCCCCAACTTTCCTCCTGTTCCCCTCCTGCACCCTAAATGCTGAAGCTCCCCTATTGTCCCAGATGAAATAATCAGGATTGTCCCCTCTCCTTGCCCCATGTTGTGCCAGCTGGGTCCCTGTCACCATGCTGAGCTGTGAGGAGCCTGCAGAGGGGAGGGAGGTGAGAGGCTCTGCAGCCTGGGGAGCCCTGCTTCATTTCCCAGCCTTTCCTGGGGCTCCCTGTGCAGTTCCACCCAAGTGTTCAGCAGCACCAGGTGCCTCCTGGACCTGGCAGGGCTGGTTGGGATGGAGCTAAGTTCCCTCAGCTCCTGGGCACACATTTGCCATCCAGTCATGACAAATCCCTGCTCAGAGCTGTCCTATTGTCCAAAAAAAAACCCCTTCCCAGACTAATGTACCTCTCAGCACCTCCTGCTGTCCCCTGTGTCCCCAGGACCTTGGAGTGAGCAGTAATTTCCCACCACACCATCACCCTTTTGACACCCACTTGGGTCTTCCCAAGATTTTGTCCTGCTGCCTCCCTCCCAGTGGACCCCAGCAGTCCCCTGGAGACTGGACTCAGCTGTCTCAGCTTTGGATCCCACATCCCTGGCTTCATGTTCGCCCCTGCTAAGCTCTTCCATCTGGTTCAGGCGCACCCAGCACGATGCTTTCCGAGGCATTAGCAGTGGATCCAATGATAGTGCCATCAGCAGATTTCCTGGCATCAGATTCCTCTGGAACATCTTTAGCCCCAAACTGAGCGCTCTGACCCTTGCACTGCCCCTGTGCTGCAGTGGACATCTGCAAGAACCCCGTAGTCTAACCCAAATCAGCCAAAGCCCTGCTTGGACCCTCCCTTCCCACTCCAGCATACACTGGGAAATGCCAGCTTGGAAAATGCCAAGTTTGGCCTGTGCCACGCCCTGTGAGAAAGCTAAAAGTGACCCAAACCAACATCATTCTTTGGGCAGCACAGCAAGAATGGGCCAGTCCCAGTTTTGGAGTGCAACCCTTCCTTTCCATGCGCCTTGCTGACCTTGGCGGTGTCCTCGGTGTCAGACTGGGTGCTGGTCTCCTCGTAGAGGTCGGACTCCTCAGAGGCGATGGGGACCTGCACCGTCAGGTTGGGGTTGTTGATGAAATTCATGTGGTCCAGCTCATCCATGAAAATGTGCTCCTTGCCCGTGATGCCGTCCAGGTACCCCGACTTGGGCTCTGGGGCCGAGTCCACGTGGTTGAGCGCAGAGTTGTCCCTTTTGCTGGGGTCCTGCTCTTCCTCTGGTGCCACCTTCTTGCCCTTCCAGAGGCGGCGGGGCAGCCCAAGCAGCGCGGCCTTGGCCAGGGCGGCGCCGCGGGCGATGCGGCCGATGGCGATCTGCAGGTTGTTCATCTCCCCGTCATCGTCCGACGCCGCCAGGCTGTCGGCGCTGAAGGAGCTCAGCAGCAGGGCCAGGAACAGGTTCAGCACCTGGGGGGACAAAGCAAATGCCAGCCCTGAGGTCCGGCAGGTCCTGAGCCTCACGATTTCCCTCTGGGGCTGCAGGGATCAGTGGTGGCTGTGGAGAAACCCCTCCACGGAGTGTCTCATGGGCTCTGCCTGCCCTTGCCAGCTCTGGGGACTGCAGAGGGGCCAATCCCAGTTCCTGGAGGACATGGACATGCTCCTCCTCAAACCTCCTGGGCTCTGATGCCTTCAGCCTTGCCCTGGGCTCCCACAGTCCTGCAGATCCCTCTGCGAGGCATGCCAGTCATGGTTTCAGCTCCTCTCGAGCTCCGCTGTGGATCCATGAGTGTGCCCCTTCCCTTGGCCTCTTGGAACTCCAGGAATCCCAGGGGGGACTCCCCAAGCCTCTGGTGTTTCTCCCCACCACCCCCAGGGATGCAACTCAGCTCTTGTGGCTGTGGCAGTGTCCAAGGCCAGGCTGGGCAGGGCTTGGAGCAGCCTGGGATGGTGGAAGGTGTTCCTGGCCATGGCAGGGGGTGGGGCTGAGTGTCTTTAATGTCCCTCCCAACCCGAACCAGTGTGGGATTTCATGACTCTGTGATTATGCCCCTTCTCACCCCAGAATGAAACCTCCTGCTTGTCCTCTCAGCTGCAGCTCTCGTCTTCCCTGGCTTTGGTAGCCCTTATGCCCAGCAAGCTCCCGAGGGTCTCCCACATCCTGGAGCCGTGGAGGAGCCTGAACCCCAGCTGTGACCCCATCCCTGTGTCCCAGACACAGCTCTGCTCCCTCAAAGCGATGTTTCACCTCAGCATCAGCCAGTAAATGCTCTGTGTAACTCTAAGCAAGGGCTCGTGTGCCTTCTCCTTCACCATCCCAAAACGTGACTGGACCCCACCACAGCCTCTCCTGGCACAGCTGGGGTTGCTGCCTGCCAGAAACATGGAGCAGCTCGGGAGCAGAGGAGTGGGACGGGGAGCCCCTGGAGCGGAGCAGGGACAGACCCGGCCCACAGCTGTCGGTGTTTGTGCCGTGCCGTGCGGTGCCAGCAGCGCATCTGAGACGGGAATTAGCTGCTATCCAAGGACACTGCTGTTTTCACATGGCTCATGCCATGTGCCTTAAACCACGTCTTTAAATAAATCCCCGCGGGCCCAGCAGTTGAATGCCCCCGTTAAGTACCAGTTACAGTTAATGGGTGCCGCTGGCTGTGTCTTTGTTGGGCAGAGCTCCGTTCCCTTGTCACCCGACTGACTTCCTCCCTTTTCCCTGAATAACTCCAAAGGAAATGCTCTAAGTGTCATTAAGAGCAAAGGACGGGTCACCTTCCTCCTGCGCGGAGAAGGAAGGAGGGGAAGCGCGGAGAAACACACACCTCCCTGGACAGGGATACTTGGGAGCCTCTGGGACGGGCTCCAGGACTCGGAAATACCTGAGGCACGGCCAGGAGAGCCCGGCAGAGGAGGAGGAGGAGGGCACAGAGTGCTCCGTGTTTCTCTGCTGGGCTGGAAATGGAGCCCGTGCAGGAGTTGCAGGGGTGCCCCGAGGGCTGGGGTGCAGCTCAGGGAGGGGACACCGGCACCTCTAGGATGGGGACACTCACACCTCTGGGATGGGTACACTGGCACCTCTGGGATAGGGACACTCATACCTCTGTGATAGGGACACTGACACCTTTGGGATGGGGACACCCACACCTTTGGGATGGGGGCACCCACATCTCTGGGAGGGCCGTCACTGACCCCACCAGCTGAAATTGTGCTGCCTCTTCTCCAGAGCAGTCTCCTGGAGACGTGGGCAGACTGTGCTACTCCAAAAATGAGCTCCAGAAGAGGAAAACTTCCCAGAGCCCCTTTTGGGAGGGCTCTGCAGGGAGCCCCAGGAGTGATCCCCAGTCCAAACTCCTGCACTCCCTGCAGATGGTTCTGGAGAGGCTCCTGCTCCTTACAGGTGCCCTTATGGGTGATGTTCAGCCTGACCCAGCCTTACAGTCCCCTGGAAAGGTGGCATCACAAACCTTTGCTGACTGGTGGGAGATGGGCAGCCCGGAGGGCCACGGGGTTGCTCCCCTCTTTGCCCAGCACAGGCCTGGGGCAAGGTCTGCAGCCAGGGGCTCTCCCTTCAAAGCCCCAAATCCCTGGAATGAGCCAGGGGAGCCAAGAGGCACTCAAAGCCCAAATTTCTGATCTCAAAGTGGCACACTCCAAGCTGACCCGAGCCGGGGGCTGCTCTGGGTTTCTCCCCAGGCTCCTTTCAGAGCCTCCCTGGGGACAGGGGTCAGCAACTCCCGGGGGCGGATAGTTTTTCAAAGCAAATTCCAAAGGGATTACACAATCCCAGCAAGTAATAGGAGCGAGTCTACGCTTCCCTCCCTTGCCCTGCTCCTCAAGAAGGGAGAGCAGGGCCCACGCAGGCTGCAAAACAAGCTCCAGAGCTGCCAGCGATGGGGTTACCAAGTTTAGAAAGGATTTCACGCTCGCCTGGAACTCGCAGACCTGTAGCTCAGGCAGCACAGGCAGCCAGGGGGAGCGGGGAGGGTGGGGGCAGGATGGGGGTGAGGGGAGCAGGGGGTCCCACAGACACAGGGAAGGAGGTTGGCCATCAGCAGATGTCACCTGGAGCACGGTGAGGACTGAGGAGCTTTGGGATCTGCAGGAGCCTTGGGGGGAGGACAGGGGGGGCTGCTCCCTAAAGCACCTCGAGCAAAGGGTGGGATGGATGGATGGATGGACGGACGGATGGATGGAAGGATGGATGGAGGGATGGATGGATGGATGGATGGATGGATGGATGGATGGATGGATGGATGGATGGATGGATGGATGGATGGATGGATGGATGGATGGATGGATGGAGCTCTGCCTCATTGGGAGAGTGGCAAATGGGGCTGGAAAAGCCATGTGGAGGACAGAGGGCAGCTTGAAGCTGAGCTGTGTTTTATCCCAGAGTTGCTCCTGCCTCTGCCTAAAGCCCATTTGTGTTTTCTGTGCCTCAGTTTCCTGCCAGTTCCTGGCCTGGTTTCAGCTGGAGGTCCCTCAGGAATCACTTCTCTCTCTGTTTCACACAGAGCTGACACCGCCCATCCCAGGGGCCTGGGAGGGAGGGGAATTCCTGTGCTCTCTGCATCTCCAACCAGACCCTGCCCATGGGCACAGCCCCGTGGGGAGGCCGAGCTGGACAGAGGTGTTCCTGCCCCACAGCCCCCCTGTCCCTGCCCCAAGCTCACCACAAGGTTCCCAATGACCATGACCATCATGAAGACGATGAGGCACATGGTCTGGCCGGCCACCTCCATGCAGTCCCACATGGTCTCGATCCACTCCCCGCAGAGGATGCGGAAGACGATGAGGAAGGAGTGGAAGAAGTCGTTCATGTGCCAGCGGGGCAGGGTGCAGTCCACGGAGATCTTGCACACGCACTCGATGTAGCTCTTGCCGAAGAGCTGCATCCCTACCACAGCGAAGATGAAGACGATGATGGCCAGGACCAGCGTGAGGTTGCCCAGGGCGCCCACGGAGTTGCCGATGATCTTGATGAGCATGTTGAGGGTGGGCCAGGACTTGGCCAGCTTGAAAACCCTGAGCTGCGGGGGGCAAGGAGAGAAGGGGGGTGGCTGGGGGTGTCATTGCCACGAGGTGCCAGCACGGCTGTAGCACTGCCATTTGACCCTGCCAGGGCTGTTTGACCGAGGCAGGAGGGGTTAAACCCCAAAATGCTCTGACTCCAACTTCCCTGAATATTTGACTTAGTCTTATCTTTAACAGGGGCCAAGTTGGTCCCTCCCAACCTGAGCCTCCACTGTGAAGGAGGCTGGACAAGTCCCCCCCACCCTGTCCCTGTCACCGCCCAGGTGTCCCCTGGCACGTACCAGGCGGAAGGAGCGGAGCACGGACAGCCCCTGCACGTTGGCCAAGCCCAGCTCCACCAGGCTCAGAGTGACGATGAAGCTGTCAAAGATGTTCCAGCCCTGCTGGAAATACTCATAGGGATCCAGAGCAATGAGCTTCAGGACCATCTCCGCTGTGAAGATCCCCGTGAAGACCTGTGGGAAGCAGCGCTCTTGATCACTTGTTCATACACCACTGCTGAGCTGTGGGGTGGGCAGCATCCCTCTTTTTTGGTGTATTCCCAAAGCATTTCACTCTGTTAGGGCCACTTCCAGTTGGGAATGAGCTCCCCAGATGCTGCCCAGTGTGGCTGGTGAAGCCAGACTGGGAATACTGGTGACCGATTCCTCTGGAGGGGCACAAAGGTGGGTTTTGGCAGCTGGAAATTAAAAATAAAATTTCCTTGGCAAAGAGACACCTTTGGAATAACTAGGAAATCACAGATGCCCAGCACTGGAGCTGGGAGGGCCCTGTCCCTCCCTGAGCCCTGTGACAGCTGAGCTGGATTTCACACATTGCTCCTTTCCTGGGGCCACTACAGCACCTGCAGTACTGTGTCACTGCAGAGGGGGCTCAGCCAGGTGACAATTGACATTCCTGCTGCAATTCCATGGCACAGCACATGCAGAGGGCCTGGTGACAGGTTTGCCCTGGCTGGGGATGGTGTTGGGACAGGTCTGTCCCTGACTGAGCAGGGAGGAGCAGCAGGGACACTGCTGCTCCTGCATGCTGAAGGTTGTCCCCACGTGTCCCTTGCATGCCAGCCCACAAACGTCCCCTGTCCTGCTCCAGTATCCCAGGAGATTGTCCCCATGTGTCCCTTCCACGCCAGCTCACAAATGTTCCTGTCCTGCTCCTGCAGCTGCATCCCAGGGGTCCTTAGCATGGCAGGCCACAAACATCCCTTGTTCTGCTCCAGTATCCCAGGGGATTGTCCCCATGTGTCGCCAGCATGGCAGGCCACAATTATCCCCCATCCTGCCTCTCCCAGCTGATCCCTGCCCTTGTCCTTGACACCCTGCGGTAGCAGCGCTGCAGCTCCCACCTGGGGCACAGCCAGGGCATGCGGGGGGAGCCCTGCCCCGGTGGGATCTCCCCCGCCTGCTCCCATCCCCCGGCAGGTCCTTCCTCCGGGGATGCACCCGCAGCCAGGCTCCGCTCCCGGCTCGAAGGAAGGGCTAGAGCCACCTCAGCCCGGCCGTGCCTTGAGCACGGTGCCATTAATCCCCTTGTATTTCCTGAATGAAACCAGAGCCGGTCCCGCCCGCCCGGGCAGCGGCATCTGCCACCGCAGGGCCGCGCTTCCAGGGGCCCGGCAGGCGCTGGAGCAGAGGAGATGGGAGCTGAGCCATTCCTTAGTGCATTTCCCATGGCAGAGGGGATGGGAGCTGAACCATTCCTTGGTGCATTTCCCATGGCAGAGGGGATGGGAGCTGAACCATTCCTTGGTGCATTTCCCATGGCAGAGGGGATGGGAGCTGAACCATTCCTTGGTGCATTTCCCATGGCAGAGGAGATGGGAGCTGAGCCATTCCTTGGTGCATTTCCCATGGCAGAGGGGATGGGAGCTGAACCATTCTTTCGTGCATTTCCCATGGCAGAGGGGATGGGAGCTGAACCATTCCTTGGTGCATTTCCCATGGCAGAGAGGATGGGAGCTGAACCATTCCTTGGTGCATTTCCCATGGCAGAGGGGATGGGAGCTGAGCCATTCCTTAGTGCATTTCCCATCGCTGCCAGCAGCTCCCAGGCTGTCCCACCAGCAGATCCACCCAGCTCAGAGCCATTTGTTGCCAGCTCCAAGCAGGAGCAGCCACTAACTTCACCTATAAAATCAGGACCGCTGAGATTTGCAATGATCCCACTGGGCAAATCCCTGATCATTATTATTAATTTTAATACTGCATTGTTGCTTCCTGCTCAGTGGGGACCTGTTTGTTCCCACAATCTGGGACACCCTCTGCTCTGCCCTGTGGCCACCCAGTGTTGCAGGGACACTGTGGTGTCCCCCAGGGCTGGCAGCAGGGTTGTGATGAGGGTGGCTCAGGCAGGGGCTGCAGCAGGAGGGGAGCAGGGAATGCAGGATCCCACATCAGTGCCCTTGCTCTGGGCCGTGCTGCAGCCCAGCCCTGTGCAGGGTGCTGTGGGCAGAGCCTACAGTGCCCAGTCAGCAGCTGGGGTGTTTCACACCCCTGCAGTGCTCTGGCAGCAGCGGAGATGTTTGACAGCAGCACAGGGGGATCTGCGCCCCGGGACTGGGGTGGGGCTGCTGGGCTCCAAAGGGGAGGGGTGGAGCTCCCTACCAGGTTCCCCACGGTCAGCACGTTCTCAAACTCCTCCGTCATGGGGTAGTGCTCCATGGCCATGAAGAGGGTGTTGAGCACGATGCAGATGGTGATGCCCAGGTCCACGAAGGGGTCCATCACCACCAGCTTGACAAACTCCTTCAGCTTCACCCACGGAAGGCAGCAATTCCAGACCAGGAATGTGTGGGCAAATTTGTACCACCAGGGTGGGCATTTCTGGTGGGCTTCTTCCAGCTCTGAGGGTGGGAAAGGAAAAGTGTGGGGTTATCTTGTCCTCACCAGGGTGGCAAAGTGCTGACCCTCAGGAGACGTTCTCCTGGGGTCCTGGACCAGCTCTGGATGATCTATGATTTTAAATATCATGGAGTATTCTGAGCTGGAGGACATCCACGGGGGTAATTGATCCAGCTCCTGGCCCTGCACAAATACCCCAACAACCCCACCCTGGTCATCCCTGGCAGCGCTGTGCAAACACTCCTGGAGCTCTGGCAGCCTCGGAGCTGGGACCATTCCCTGGGGAGCCTGGGCAGTGCCAGCACCCTCTGAGGGAAGAACCTTTCCCAGTATCCATCCCAGCCTCCCTGGCACAGCTCCAGTCATTCCCTGGGTCCTGTCCCTGTCACAGGGAGCAGAGACTGGAGCTGCCCCTGGGGAAGAGCTGAGGTCTGACCTTGGGCTCCTCTTCTCCAGCTGAACAAACCAAGTGACCTCAGCCACTCCTCATGTCGCTCCTCCAGATCCTTCTTCATCTTAGCCCTCCTTTGGATGCTTTCTAAAAGCTTTAGATTTTTTTGTATTTTGGCGTCCCAAAAAATATGGGGGCTAAAAGGAGGAGCCTTCCCATGCCCAGGCACAGACCTGGCCCTCCAAACTGGAGAGGGATGGAAATGCAGATAAGCCAGGGAATTGTGGATCCAATCCTGCTCCCAGTCCCTGGGCAGGATTTGAGGTGTTGCTGTCACCCTGAGATTGCCAGGACATCCAAGGGGACAGCTCTGTGCTGACCAGTGGGTTTCGTGTCCGTTCTTGGGGGTCAGGGGACACGAACTGCTGAGTTCATGGTGCTTTTTGCTGAAGCTGACACAGCAGCTCCTGGGAAGCGGCTCAGCAGCTCCCAGTTGGCTCTAGAGACTCCTCTAATCACCTGCAATCCCATTAATTTGTGTGAGATATTGGATTATTGCCTCCAGCCATCATCCCAGTGAGCTGGGATGAAAAGTCTGGTTTAAGCATCACTGACGTATACAGAGATCCCAGGGCTGGAGTCATCCCTCATGTGGGGCCGGGAATTTGGGACAGCCACTGTCACCAACCCAGGCCCTCCAGCACTGACCAGGACCCTCACCCAGTGGGACATACCTTCCACAGCGTTGGAGATGACACTGATGGCACTTCCCACCCTCTTCTCCAGCCCTGGCCCGTCTTGGTTGCCCACAGTGAGGTGGTTGAGGTCCGGCTTCTCTGACTCATATGTGGGGTTGAACTGGGAGGAGAGGAGGGAGGGATGCAGAATTATTCCATGCTCTGGGAAAGGCAGAACAGGCAGAAAACAGGGAATGGTCTGAAGAGACCTCCAGGTGCAAGGTGAGGACCCCAAAAAGGCTTGTAGGACCCAACCCACAGCAAGGTGGACACAAGCCTGCCCTGTCAGGAGGCTGGGCAGGGTGGGCACCCAGGGGCAGAGCTGGCACCTACATCAACGACGGTGTCGGATCGCTGCAGGGTGATCTTGGGCACCACCTGCCCGTTGCAGTCCTTGGCCTTGTCCTGGTCTCTGCTGAGGTCCGGGTCGTGCCCCTTGCTGGCCACGCTGCTGGGCAGGGAATCGCTGCTGGATGCGCGCTCCTGCAACTGCACAGCCCGGCCTGTCACCCCTGTGCCCACAGCCCTGGGGACAGCCCGCCTGGCTGAGGGCTCCAGGGGCTTGGAAAATCCCCTCTGTCCCTGGATGGGCGAGGCTTGGAGCAACCTAGGGCAGCGGGAGGGGTCCCATGGCAGGGATGGGACTGGATGAGCTTTCAGGTCCCTTCCAACCCAAGATGTCCTGGGGTTTCCAGGCCTTTCCCTTTCCCTTTCCCTTTCCCTTTCCCTTTCCCTTTCCCTTTCCCTTTCCCTTTCCCTTTCCCTTTCCCTTTCCCTTTCCCTTTCCCTTTCCCTTTCCCTTTCCCTTTCCCTTTCCCTTTCCCTTTCCCTTTCCCTTTCCCTTTCCCTTTCCCTTTCCCTTTCCCTTTCCCTTTCCCTTTCCCTTTCCCTTTCCCTTTCCCTTGCACCCCCTGCACTCAGCTCTCCACAGCTGAGTTAGATCTGTTCAGATTTGATCAGGGAGAATAATTCCTAAGGACAAAACTGAGAAAACCTTGGTTTTTCAAGCAGGAAACCTTATCCTTTGCAATGAGTTCTCATCCAAAATGGCAAAGAAGCAAAATTCTCAAGGCTTTTACTGAAATGTGACCAAAAAGGATAGTTGCACTTGCACTGAATTTCAGAATGTTTGGATCAAAATTTAATTCCCACCCCCGCCCCGAAACGTTATATTATCACATTTCCATTACACGTACAATTATCTCAGGTTTTGGGGTGTTTGTTTGTTTGTTTGTTTGTTTGTTTGTTTTTTGGGGTTTTTGGGGTTTTTTTGTTGGTTTTTTTCTTTGTGTGTGTGTGGTTTTTTTATGTTTTGTTTTTGTTTTTGTTTTTGTCTTTCCAACAGTGCTATTAAAATTTGAAGTTCCAACCCTCCTGCAATGAGTATGGACACAAGGAAACATTCCAGGTTTCCTTGGCTCCCGTGGGACACCAGGATGTCCCTGGTGAGGTGCAGGATGTCTCGAGGTCTTTGTTGTGTCTCCAAAGCCAAGGGTTTGCTGACACACCGAGCTGTGCTGCAGCTGTCCACATCTTCCTTTGTGCCCTGGTGACACCAAGCTGGGCTTCTGCCAGGCTTCCTGATGTGCTGCAGGAGATCCCCTGGAACTCCTGAGGCCTTTTATGTCCCTCACTTCCTCTCAAACAACACCTCACCCCTGTGCTGCTCCTCTCTGCTGCCTCCCAATGCACCCTGGGCTGGGATTTGGATGTGAAAATTTGGTATTTTCAGCCTTTTTTGTCCCCACCCATGATAGTGTCTCAGTTTTTTGATTCAGATGTGATGCCCAAAATACTTAACCCATTTTTTCTTTTTTTCCTATGGACCAAATGGAGTTTTACTTTGGATTTTACACCGTGCTTGCTGCTGCCTCCATTTCCTCTCCCTATTCCCAAGACTCCTCATTTTGGCCTGCACTCTTCCCACTCACCAGCCTTTCCTGCTCCTCTTGCTGCTTCTTCAGCTGCTCCATGAGCTGCTGGAACTCCTCCTCCTTCTGCTGCTCCTCCAGCAGGGTGGCATCGTTCTGCTCGGCATAGGCCATGGCCACCACGGCCAGGATGAGGTTGATGAGGTAGAAGGAGCCCAGGAAGATGATCACCACGAAGAAGATCATGTAGGTTTTCCCTGCTGCCCGCAGTGTCTGTGGGGAGAAGTGGCAGGGATGTCACCATGTCACTTTGGTGACGCTCCCAGGAGAAGGTGCTGTCCGGGACACCCTCCTGGTTGTGGTAGGAGGGAAATATTTTGTTTCTGTCATCTCCAAGGGTTGGTCCAATGGACCTTCCTGCAGGCCCTGGCACTGGGTTGGGACTGGTGGGAGGCAGAGAGAAGCTTTGGCTCCCAAGGTTCCCAAGGGCTGGGGGCGATGGAGGTGGGACCAATATTCCATCACTGGCTGGCTTTGCTCAGCCCCTCACCCTCAGGCCAGCATGGTCCTTTTCTGACTCTGGTGATCTGGGCAAACCTTTCCCAAGGACAGGAGTAGCCTTAGGTGTGGGATCCCTTTTACCTGGCCAGCCTCTGCAGCCTGGTCAGCTGGGGTTTTGTGGTGCCTCCCTAGAGGACAACTCCACGAGGGCACAAGTGACCTGACTTCTCTTTATCCTCTCCCTCAGCGTGAGCCAGAGATGCTCTGGACAATCTTAGAAATCCCTGCTTTCCATGACAGAGCTGGCTGCATCCTGGGAAATACACTGCACTCCCATGTTAGGGAAGCAGTAAATGAGACCATCCCACCCCCACTGCTCCTGGCTGGATCCACAAACCACAGGAAAAGGACCCACAGGCTTCCAGTGAGTGACTTGTCACCTCAGGAGCAGCATGGAAACCAGAGGAGCCCTTGCACAGGGATGGAGGGCAGTGCCTACCAGCTGGAAGAGGTTCTCCCAGTAGTCCTGGGTCATGAGGCGGAAGAGGGCCAGGAAGGCCCAGCTGAAGGTGTCGTAGCTGGTGTAGCCGTAGTTAGGGTTCCTCCCAGCCTTCATGCACTCGTAGCCCTCGGGGCACTTCCTGCCAGGGGGGCAGCAGGGGTGAGACCCTGGCACAGTCCCACAGCCAAACCCATCCCAAACCCACCCCATACAGAGGGGGGCTGCAGGGGGGGACCCTCCCCTCCAGGATGAGACAGGTGGGATGCCTGGATTGATCCCATCTGCCCCTGCCTGACACCTGGTACCCCCCAAAGCTGATCCAGGCAGGATGCTCAGGCTGAGACCCCTCAAGATGATACATTTGGGGTGCCTGGACTGAT
The DNA here is from genome assembly GCF_021018805.1 of Prinia subflava. Lineage (NCBI taxonomy): Eukaryota > Metazoa > Chordata > Aves > Passeriformes > Cisticolidae > Prinia > Prinia subflava. The sequence goes on from NC_086254.1 coordinate 21,232,182, forward strand.
TCCACCTGAAGCTGTGGAATCAGTTGTGATGCCCAGACTGACAACCCCAAGCTGATAACTGTTGGGATGCTCTGACTGATACCCCCTCAAGCTGATACCCTCGGGATGCTCCAGCTGATATCCCCAAAGCTGGAACAGTTGGGATGCCTGGATCAACACCCCCTCAAGCTGATACCATTGGGGTGATCCAGCTGACACCTTCAGGATGGTCCCCAAGCTGATCCATTGGGATTCCTGGACTGTTCCCCTGCAGAGCCACATTCCCAGACCCAACCCTGTCCCATCCCAAGCATCAGGGATCCCACGAGCTGTGCCAGAGGGTCTCACTCACCCAGCATCGCTGCTGTTCCCGCAGAGCAGGGCATCGAGGGCTCCCTCCAGGAAATAGTAATTGGCTTTGCAGATGGGGAAAGAGCAAGGAATACAAATAAACAAATAAATGAATGAATAAATAAGAACAAACATTGATTTTCAAACTCCTGCTGTCAGGGAAATTCCTTGAATCCCAGGGGAATTTGCTGATTCCCAGTGTCAGGCGCCTGGGTATCTACTCTCTGTTGACTTTGCTGTTTGTCTTGGCTCTGTCTCAGGGAGCTCCTGGGATTGTTTCATCAACCCAGCCAGGTCCCTCCCAAGCCTGGAAACAGCTCTGGATCTGGTCAGGGCCAAGCTACCTGGATAAATGGGTTAACATGAGGTCAAAGGATGAGGGCTGGCCTGTTTTCCTGGGAAATCAGGGCATTGGCAGGAAGCACCAAGCACAGGGCACTGCAGGAGTTCCAGAAAAACCTGGGGAAACTGCTCCTGTTCTATGGCTACATCTTCTCCTGCTGCTCCCATCTCTGGTGGGGACACCCCCACCCTGCTCACACACCAGGAGTCCTTAAAGCTCTTCCCTATGGCTCCAGCACAGATCCAGAGCCACAGCAGCTGCCAAGCAGTGCCACCACGGGTCACCTGCCCCAGGGACAGCTGCAGACACCCACACCTGGACACGGCAGAGGGCAGCTGGGTCCAATCCTGAACATCACCCAGCACGGCCCTCCCAGGACTTCTGGAGCTTCCTGAATGCTCCCTGCCTCTGCCTGCCTTTTTGCCATGCAGCTTCTCTCTGTGCTGTGTGGGCTCAGGGAGGAAATGTCCTGTTTGTGCAGTTCCAGGTTTTGGCCTGGCCCAAGCAGCTGCTCTGCTGCACCCTTGGGCAGCTGCTCTTTGCATGGAGCTCATCAGATCCTATGGATTGAACTTGTCCCCTACCAAAACTCTCCTGTAATGAATGTCAGAGCTGACTGTTGGGCCAAGCAGCTCAGCTGAGACCCAGCCCAGCCTTCTGAGCTCTGCTGAGGGTCCTGAATGAGATGTGGAGCATCCCTGTGGGACACCCTGCAGCTCCACCAGGCACATTTGCTGAGATGTTTACATTTTCATGGAATTAAAAACTTAAAACTGAAGAACAAACAAAAAAGTCACCACACTTTGGGCAAAATTTTCAAAGCAGGGGTACGAAAGGAGCACCCCAGACTTTCCTGAGGAACTGTGCTGGTCCCACCCCTCCCTCCCTTCCCCCACCCTCCCTCCCCTGCTGTGGCTCCTGTGGTGTTGCATAAAGGGTTGATTGGGCACTGTGGTGCCTGGGGAGGATTCCAGATAGTGAAAAGTGGATTAAAAATGTCATTCCTGCATCTTTTCCTCTGGTTTTCCACCCGAAGTTCCACCTGCTCCTCAAGGGTTTGGTCTCCCTGCCGTAACCACCCCGATGGGACACTGGCCTTGAGAGAGATGGAGGCACTGGTCCATCCAAACCTTCCTGTTGTGAAACCTTTCTGGAAGAGCTGAGCTTGTCCAAGTGGAGCTCATTTTTCCTGTCCAGGGGGATTTGATCCCATCTGTCCCTTCTGTGAGGGTGCACAGCCTGTTCCACCCACCAGCCTCGGCAGGAAGATCCAGGTGAGCAAACTGTGGAGTAGCCAGGACGAGCAGGAACCTGAGGAGCAAACCAGGGTGAGGGGTCAGAGGAGGAGGGGCTGCAGGAGCTTTACCTTCATCGCTGATGTAGGCCTCGAAGTCAAAGGTGCTGTTGCTGGTGAAGTTCCCAGTGAAGTTCCCAGTGAAGTTCCCTGTGAAGTTCCCGGTGAAGTCATCCATGAAGTCGTAGAAGGTTGAGTTGACCAAGGTGTCGTTGTCCAGCCCCAGATCCTCCAGGAAGGTGCTGTTGGGGGGAGGCCACCGCACACACTTCTGCCGGAGGTTGCCCATGAAGAGCTGGAGGCCGATGAGGGCGAAGACGCTCAGGCAGAAAACCGTGAGGATCATCACGTCCGAGAGCTTCTTCACCGACTGGATCAGAGCCCCCACAATCGTCTTCAGCCCTGGGGGAGGCGTCACTGCTGAGCTGATTGCTCATTTGTTAATTGTGGGGAGCAGGCTGTGGTGTCCCCAAAGGTGCTGGCTGTGGTGTGTCACCACTGAGTTCAGATCTCGGCTGTGTCCCCACACATGGCTGGGCCCCCCAGAACTGTCACCCCTGGGTTGGTGCTGGTGACTTCACCATCTCAGCCTTGGGATGTCCAAACCAAGGCCCATCCCAGCCTGGAAGCCATCAATTCCTTTAGATTTTCTTTTTTCCCTAAATGCCACAATCTGGCATTTTTTTGTACCAAAGACTGGAGTGAAGCACTTTAGAGCGGGACGTGGAGAAACTCTTTGCTAGCCCAGCTGGATGATGCTGTGCACCTTTCCAAAAAAGCCTCCATGGTCTAACTCCTGTCCCTGGGTGCCTGGGAGCCCAACCAGACCCCTCATCCTGATCCCTTCAAGCTGGGAAATCCCTGCTGTGCCCAAGTGAAGGTGACAGATGACATCTGGATTAATCACCGTTCCCTCCCCAGAGGAGGCTCATCCACAGACCCTCAGTGGGATTTTCCGTAGAGCACAGAGTTCCTACCAGCCAAGGTCTGCATAGATGATGGGCAATGCTGGAATGTCCCAATGTTCATCTTTAGAGCTTCTCTGAGCCCAGAGCTTTCTCACATGGAGAAATTCTCCAAGGAAATGACTTTGGCCCTGTCCTCCTGCCAGCTCCTCATTCCCCAAACTATTTAGGTAAAATCCTCTTCTCCAAGGGCCTGACCAAGGTCAGATGTTCTAAACCAGCTTATTTTTGCCACTGCTATTTCTGCAGAGCCCTTGGGAATGTCGTTCCAGAAAGAAGCAACGGTTAACATTTTGCTCAATGCAATTTTTAGCCTGTTTCATGAAGTAAAATAAGCATTCAAATGTGAACCCTCACTATCTGGAGCCTGCAGGGACACCACAAGGATTTATTCACCACAAGGAATTTTCATTTTCATTTTCAGTTCAATCTCACACTTCAAATTTCTGAGTGCTTGCACCAGGTGTTGAAAGCACAGTGTTGAAATGGTATCAAATTTGGAAATCAGCAGTTAGAGAGATTTGATAAGGTGCTCCTCACACGAGTCTGGATGTTTCAGGTGATGTTAAACCAATACCTGTCAAATATCTCAGCCTCAGCACCAGAACAGCCAACAGTGGGCACAAAACTGAGTCCATAGCTTCAAAAACTGAGAGATTTGGTTTATCAAACCCATAAATCCACTGGGAGAACAAATTCCCTTAATTCATCTCCAAGGAGCCTTAAAAACATCACACCTGCCCCTTCAGGGGCTGCCAAACAACCTGATGAGTGCAGCTGATTTTAAGATGTAAAATCAGCAGGACCTGGCCCAAAAGCTGAATTACATGGAAAATTTATCAAATACCTCATTTCCTCTGTTTTCTTTTTGACCTGCCAAAAGAACCAGGAATTGCTGGGAACGGTGGGAATACCTGAGCTCATGGGGAGGCACGGAGGGGAGGGCCCTTCTCTGAGTCCCACCTGGTATCACCGTGATGGTTTTCAAGGCACGGAGGACACGGAAGGTCCTGAGAGCAGAGATGTTCCCCAGGTCCACGAACTCGGTGATGTAGCTGTGGGACAGGAGAGGGAAGAGCTCCAGGGGCTCTGCCCGGAGCACCCCTCGTTCCTCTGGATTCCCCTCCTGCCCTCCCCGTCCCGCTGGACTCACGCCATGGAGATGACCATGAAGTCCAGCCAGTTCCACGGGTCGCGCAGGAATGTGAAGTCGTCGATGCAGAAGCCTCTCGACAGGATCTTGATGAGAGACTCAAAGGTGTAGATCCCAGTGAAGGCATATCTGGAACAGGACTGGTCACTCAGGTGACACTTGCCCAGGTCCAAGGTTTTTGTCCACCCCACCCAGGGTAATATCTTGAGGAGCTGAGTTTGGGGGCTGATGGGTTTTTGGGGTGCTTCAGCACTGGGAGAGGTTTTCACCTCACCTTGTAAGGTGGGTTGGGACATCTCAAGGTACCAGTCTCTGGTGACAGTTCTGCAATACCTCTGTCCCTGCTGATGTCCCACCACCCCCACGCTCTCTGTCAAGTCCTGGTAAGACCTGACTGTGCAGAACCACAGCAGAAAATGCTGGATTTCCCCTCTCCCCTGGGATGTCCATGGACAGGTGGATCAGCACAGCCTCTCCAGGCTCACAGTGCTGACCCACCCCAGCCCAACCTGCTCTTCAGGGCTCTCCAGACATGGGGACCCACCAGATTTTGGGCAGCATTCTGAAACATTCTCACTCTTCAATGCCCTATGGATAGTATGAACATCCCTTCCGAGGGCCACCAGCTCCTTCCCGTGACACCTCTCTTGCTCTGAAGGGTGCCTGGGTCCCCACCCCCCTCTCTCAGCCTTGGTCGTGTCCTTCCTGAGGGACATTGCCAAGCTGGGCTGTCCCTGTGGCCGGGGGGGATCTCAGGACTCACTCCACGTTTTTGGACCACGCCGGGGGGTTGCTCATCGTCATAAACACGCAGTTGGTTAAAATGGTGATCATGATGAACATGCTGAATAATTTAAAAGCATTTGTCAAGGACAAATGCTCTGGATGGTGCCTGGATACCCCCCTCCCACGGTCAGGAAGCCAAGTGTCCCTGGTCCTCTGGTCCTGGCTGCCTCCTTGGTCCCCCACCCTGGCCTGCTGCTCCTGCTGCTCTCCGGCCTCAGTTGTGTGCTCACATTCCCTTCTCTTTCTTTCTGCTCCCCTGCATGCTCCCAGCCCCTTCCCTTCCTTCCTGCTCCCCTGTCCAGCTCTATTCTGCTCATTCTGCCTCCCTTTCTGCCCCCTGTGCTCCTTTCTCTTCATCACCCTGAGATACAGCTTTCCCTTCCCTTCATGGTCTCTCCAGACCTCAAAAACCCTCAACCTCTTTCTAGAAAGTTCTAACTCTTAGGCTTAGACCCCTCTGCCACAAAACCTCCTTCTTTTCCTACTCCCTCTTGGCCATGAGCCCCCACTTCCTCCAGAGCTCTGCTGGGATCACTTCCACCCACCCTGCAATGCCCCTCGTGCTCCTGTGCTCCTTTCCTGCCTTTCCCTCTCTGTCCTGGTTCCTCTGCTTCCCTCTCCCAAAGCCTCCTTGGAACTCCTCTGCTCACCCACTTCCCAGTGGGACTAGATTCCCTGTCTCATGAACCTTTCCCTTCCTTTCCCAGTCTCCCCAGACCTCAAAACCCTTTAAGCTCTCCCTAGGATGCTTCATCACTTGGGCTTCTTCCCTTCTCCATCCAAACAGATTCCTCCACTCTCCAACCTGGAGCAAACTCTTGGTGCCACCAAGGTTTGCCCATCAAGCACCTGCTCCTCGGACTGAAGCACTGGGTAGCAGGTCCTGGCTGTGCTGGGCGCCCAGGAGGTTTCCTCACCACCCCCTCATGAGCCCCTTCCCTTGTCCCTCTCCTGGGGCTGTCTGGACTCTGCACACCAGGGTTTGGCCTGGACAAGCATCCCAGAGATCAAGGATATGAATGGATGAGGACTTTGATGGCTCCTCTGCGGACGGGGTGGAAGGGCCCCAGCAGGTAGAGGGCAGGGGTGGCCGAGAAGCGGAAGATGGACTTGCCCTTGTTGAGGACTATGAACGTCTGTGGAGAAAAGAGAGGGGGGGGTTAGTCCTTCTGCACCCCCCCAAAACACCACGGACCAAGGGCTGCCTTCAGAGGGGAGATCTCTCTGTGTGTTTGGGGCTCCAAAGACTTGGAGATGCTCCCTGCTTTGGAAGAGAAGCAACCACAGCAGTCTGGGGTGCTGGATCACCATGATGGGCTCAGGTAAGCACAGTGGGAAGCACAGGAGGTCCCTTCTTGGGCCCTTTGCTTGAGACTTACACCTAAGTCTGAGACTTACGCCTAAGACCAAGCCTACCACAGACAAAGCTCTGGCCCTCACCTTCTTGTCCTTGTAGAAAGGGTCCAGGTCCTCCAGGGGGGTCCCAATGAGCTCCAGGGGTGGGTCACCATAGATGAGGGGCAGGTTCTTGCCGGCTTCCAGGTCACTGCTGGGCTTGACCTCCTCTTCCTCAGGCATCTCCACGGTCTGCCGCTTCAGGCGGAGCGCCTCGGCCTCGGCCCGGCGCCGCTCGATGGCGGCCAGCGAGGCCGGCGTGAAGGGGCGCAGGTTCTCAGGGCCCGGGATGTGCGGCAGGCCGGCCATCCTCTCATTCTGCTCCCGGGCCACCCACGGCCTGCCTGCGGGGACACGGGGCTGAAACACCACCCAGGGACACCTCGGGGGCAGCGGGATCTCAGTGGGGCTGTAGCAAATGGGTTAGTGGCAGAAATCCTGAGCTGGCAGGAGGGGTTATCGTACATGGATCACCCCCTGGGCTGCTGCTCCTCTCAGACCCCCAGTCCCGTTTGGAGCTGGGAAGCCTCAGGCTGGGGGAGGCTCAGGGGGGACCTTCTGGCTCTCCCTGACAGAAGGGGGCAGCTGGGGGGGGGGGGCTCTGCTCCAGGAACAGAGACACAAACTTAAGCTGCACCAGGGGAAGTTTAAGCTAGACATCAGGAGAAATTTTTTCCCAGGAAGGCTGGGCATTGGAAGGGGCTGCCCAGGAAGGTGGTGGAGTCACTGGCCCTGGAGGTGTTTAAGGAAAGCCTGGATATGGCACTGAGTGCCATGATCTGGGTGACAAGGTACTGTTGGGTCATGGATTGGACTTGAAGATCTCAAAGGTCTTCTCCAACTTCATTAATTCTGTGATTCTGTGATTCTGTGCTTCTGTGATTCTATGATTCTGTGATTCTGTGGTTCTGTGGTTCTGTGATTCTGTGATTCAGGAGGCACCATGAGGACACCTGGTGTCCCTGCCACCACCTGGCAGTGTCAGACACACAATTTCACAACCCAAACACTGTGTTTCAACACAACCTTGGGAAGCTGCGGCCCTGCTCCAGCTGCCTCCCCTTGGCAGGGCATCAACAACTTCACTCCTGCAGCTCCTGCAAGGGGCCTGTGGTGCCCTAAACAAGAGGTTCCTCAGCCAGAGAGGCTGGGTCTTGCAGGGCTGTGCCCTGGCACAGCTCCCAGCCATGGGAAGCACGAGGAGCCTGCACTACTGCGGGGCTCTGCTCCCGAAGTGTTCAAGGCTTATCCTGAGCCTTTAACGAAGCAATAATGGCACTTTTGAATGTTACAGGGATCAGGATGACTTCCCAGAAGGAACAGGGTGGGTGGGTTAGGAGAGGTGAGGATGTTGTGCTGCACAAAAAGGATTGGAGAGAGGGAAGTGTGGAGGAGAGGAGTGGCTGCCCCTGGGGGAAGAGGCTGACACGCCCTGGGAGAAGTGGAGACACTGCAGAGGCTCCCCCAACACCACAGAGGTTCTTGCTTAGAGCCCCTGTGCCTTGAAAACATCCCATAACCACCAGATAGTGTGGGATGTGAGCCCAGCATTCTGTAAAATTTAGCCCTGCTTCTCATGGACACTGGGACAGCCTCTGTGCCTCTCCCTCCCAAACCAAGCACCCCACCGGCAAACCCAAACTTTCTGTGGAGCTGCCAAGCACCTGCCCCCAGAAAACCTTCAGGATCAATAGTCCTCACAGCCCCAACCCTGCTACCCTGCTGTGCTGAGAGCTGGAAACCCTCAGCCCTTTGAGATTAGGGAGAACTGTACATTTACAGCCCTGATGGGAAAAGAGTCTGGAAATGGAGCTGGAAAGTGGCTCAGCCTGGAGAAAAGGAGGCTCAAGGGGGACCTTGTGGCTCTGCACAACTCCTGACAGGAGGGGACAGCCGGGGGGGGGGCGGGCTCTCCCTCTGGCCAGGGAACAGGGACAGGAGGAGAGGGAATGGCCTCAGGCTGGGCCAGGAGAAGTTCAAATTTGGTGTTGGGAAAATTTATTCATGGAAAAGTTGGCCAGACTTTGGAAGAGGCTGCCCAGCCTGTGGAGTCCCCATCCATGGAGGGGTTTAAAAGCCGTGTGGATGTGGCACTTGGAGACAGGGGCCAGTGGTGGCTTTGGCAGTGCTGGTGGAATGGTTTGGCTTGATGATCTCTGAGGGCTTTTCCAATCTGAAGGATTCTCTGACTCCATCTGTTTCAGGAGAGTATTGTCCTTGCTGAAGGAGGTTATTTAATGGCACAAACTGAGACACATCACTGCTAAGTGGAGTTCTGCTCCAGCCCAATTTGTGGCCCCAACTGCTGCAAAACAGAGCCCAGAGCAGGTCCCCCACGGGGGGATGAACCCCAGAGGTGGGACCTCACCAAAGCAAACAAAAAGGGAATTTTGGGCCCCAGGTGTCTCTGGGAGGGGACAATGCCGGGGCAGGGGGCAGAGGTGCCGCCAGTGCTGCTTCTCATGGAGTTACTCTGGACTTACACCCAGTTCCTGCTCCACTTGAGCAGCTCTGGAACCTCCCCCTCGATAACTGGGAGCTCAAAGAAGCCAAAAAGCACAGGGCTGTGTCTGACTTTATCACCCCAAATCCCCCTGGGAATGCTGGTGCAGGGGCTCACAGACCACCTCCGGCTGGGAATGGATCCACGGGGTCCCGGAGGGAGCAGCAGCCGTGCTCCAGCAGCACCCACAGAGCCCACAAACCCCTTCCCACCCCACCTCTGGCAGCTCTGAGCACCCAGAGGAGCTCGGTGCTCCCGGCAGCCTCAATTTTCCTGGAAATCGGTATCTGCAGAGCCGTCAGGACCGGGCCGTGCGCTGTCCCCGAGCCCCGCTGTCCCACGCTCCGTGCAGGGGTTGCTGCCCGCGGTCCCCAGCGCTGTCCCCGCCGGCGGAGGTGGCTCTGCCTCCAGCTGCCACCAGCCATCAGCGCCGGGCTCAGGTTTCTGCAGCCCCATGACTCTGCTCATTCCTGTCCCGGCGGCAGGCGATGGAGCGGCCCCAGCCCTGCCCGTGTCCCCTCTCCGTGTCGCTGCGCCGGAGCCACCGAGGGAGATGCTGGGGCAGGGCAGCGCTGCCTGGCCTTAGACCAGGAGGCTCAGGGCGGGTATTACCCCTGGCATGGGAATTCTTTGTGGCTTTTTGGAGTCTTTTGCAGCTCTTGGTCCTGCTCTGAGCCCTTTGGGGCCACTCCAGGGAGCAGGAGCAGGACTGATCCAGTGCCCACATCCCACACACCACAGTCGGGAAGCCAGCAGCATCTCTGGTGGCTTCCCAAATTTGGAGCCAAAGCCAAGCCCAGGCCCTGTGAGGGCTGAGCCCAGCACCCCTCTGTCCCCAGTGAGCCCAGTGCCATACCGGGTGGGCACAGGGTGGGTACATGGCTGGTCCCACCAGCCCAGGTGGAGGGTCCCACCCTGGGACCAGCCCCCTGGCCATGGGAGCAGGAGGGGCCGCCCCTGCCCCTGGCCTGGCACATCCTGGCACATTCTTAGCAGCTCCTATAAATAACCCAGATCAAGCTCTTTGCGCCTCCATAGGTAAAGGCAGTTCAGGCCCAGTGACAGCTGCTGCCCTGGGCACAAATCACCCATGAGGTCCCTCAGGGCTCTGGCCCAGCTCTCCAGGGCCTGAGTCCTCCAAGAGTCCCTGGTTAAGGAAGATCCCTACCCCCTCATCCTTCCTGCTGGGAAATCAATCACTTTAAATGTCTCTACAGTGCACTGTTTTATTTGCTTCTTAAACTTTGGCTGCCCAGCTAAGCTGCAGGACTCCTTTTTGCTGTGACACGGGTGAGTTGCAGCTTTGGGGCACTGCCTGTGGCATGTCCTGGATGAGCATGTGAACCCCCAGCTCCTGCATCAGGAATTGCCAGCACAGAACTGGGAGCAGCTCCTGGCTCAGGAGTGCCCAGGCTGCACTCAGAGAGAAATTCAGTTCCCTCTGATATTTTTGCTGCTCTGAGGGCACACAAAGGATTTGGGCTCCAAAATAACAGGACTGGTTTGGGAGCTGCTGTGTGAGAGGTTCTGTGTAACAGAGGGTGGCAGGTCCTGTCTGAGGCTGCTGGAAAAGCCACCTCATCCACTTTGTTCTGCCCAGAAAATGCCCTCCCATGGGCTGAGGAAGGGGGGAGGACATTCTTGGCTCTGGGGAACACAGGGGGTCGGGATATCCCTGCACTGCCTGACCCAGGCTCCAGCTTCTCCCCCCGTAAGGCATTTTTCTGGGGGATCACCTGGAGTCTGCTGTGCTCTGGGGGAGCGTCTGCAGCCCTGGAGTTTCCCATGGAATCAGCACACGGAGGGTTGGTGAGGATGGGCACGGCTGGGGGTGCCGAGGGTGGGTGCTGCTCCTGGGACATCCCAGCCCTGCGGACATCGGGAGCAGCAGTGGGATGCCCTGACCACTCAACCACAGCCCAAGGAGCTGCCCTGACCTGCTCTAGGAGGAGTCCACCTGTGAACCTGCCCTGCAAGGTTCATCCTCTTGGAAAGACCCGCAGAGACCAAGACAGACACGAGTCCGAGAGAGAAAACGCCCGGAGCGGCCCCGAGCAGGTGTAAATGAGCTTCACTCAGCAGGAACAGCAGAGCCAGCCCGGGCCCCTGCGGCAGGGATTAGTGTGGGACAAGGCACTCGTGTGAGCAGGGCAGCGAGGGACAGGCGGTGCCAGGCGGACTCCGGAGCCGCGTTAGCACCAGCACTGAGGAAACCAGAGCCCGGCACACCCCGCCCGAAGCAGCGCAACGCGGTCCTGCAGCATCCCCTCCGTGCCTCCCAGAACCTCTCGGAGGCGCCACTTCCACCCGCGCAGCGCCCGGGGCTGGTGCCCACGGGAAAGCCCCGTCCCTCCGCACCCCGCTCGTCCCGGCTGGCACCCAGGCGGGGCAGGGCCCGGATGGTCCCGCGGACTTCGGGGCTGAGTCACGGCTCAACCCTGGGAGCGCGGGGACACCATCCCCCCTTCCCTGCACATCCCTGCTCCTCCGGGAGCAGCTTTGCCTCTGAGTCCCGGGCTGCATTCCCTGGGCAGCAGGGAAAGGGAGGGTGGGGATTCTGCACCCATCCCCGACATCAGAGGGACGTGGGATGAGTCCAGAATAGGCCACGGAACTGCTCCGGAGCCAGGCTGGGAGAGCTGGGGGTGTTCACCTGGAGAGGAAAAGATCCAGGGAGAGCTTAGAGCCCTTCCAGGGCCCAAGGGGGCTCCAGGAGAGCTGGAGAGGGACTGGGGACAAGGGATGGAGGGACCGGACACAGGGAATGGCTTCCACTTCCAGAGGGCAGGGATAGAGGGAATATTGGGAAGGAATTATTCCCTGGGAGGGTGGGCAGGCCCTGGCACAGGGTGCCCAGAGCAGCTGTGGCTGCCTCTGGATCCCTGGCAGTGCCCAAGACCAGGCTGGACAGGGCTTGGAGCACCCTGGGATAGGAAAAGGTGTCCCTGCCCATGGCACAGAGGTGGAATTAAATGGTTTTTAAGGCCTCTTCCAACCCAAATCATTCCATGGTTCCAAGATCCCTGAGCCATTCCCAACCCTGCTCTCCCAACACTATTGTGTGTCCATGAAACCCTCTCCTCAGCCCTGCATGCACTGAATAGGTTTTAAACCCCCCAAATTCCATGGATTAGGCTGCCAGGAAAATACAAATTTGCTCCAAGCCCAGCCAGGGTACCAGGAGCCTGCAGGGTGACAGGAGATGTGTTGGAAAATCTGCTGGCTGCAGAAAACCCTCCTGGTGTGGTCCTAGGGATGCCACAGGCTGAAAAAGTCTTATGGGGTGTTCATTTGTTTAGTTCCTACTGTATTTCCCACAAGTTCTGGGAAAAAAAAAAAAAAAGTGAGAAGATTGAAAAAATCTGACGCGAAATGGAAATTTTTTTATCCACAAGTGGCAGAGGGGGTGGAGAACTTCGACCCTGCAGGTGGGGGAGATTCACCTGCAGATTTCCCAGGGGCTGAGCAGGGCATTGGAATTTTCAGGATGATGGGAGTTTCTCTCAGGAACTCAGATAAGCACCCTCAGCTGTGCCAGGCAAAATCAACCATTTTATAAGCAAATTTCCATCCCTTTCTATGCCATTGACGAGTTTGATGCTTCCATCCCTGGATGAATACAGGTCCCTTAATTCTATGCTTTAACTCCATTACAAAAACCATCTGGAAAGATACAGGGAATCTCCACAATTTCCTTTTGCACACAAATGGCTCTTAGGACACTGCTGTGGGACACTGGAATTCCACTCCCATTGTGGTGCTGGAAACTCACTTGGGTTTTTAGGCTGCTTTAGGCAGATTTTAAAGGTGATTTTCACAACAAAACAACAACATTAAGGAAATTAGGTCACCCCAATCCTTTTCCCACTCTATTTTAAAACAGTGGTGGGCTCAGAAGACTTGGAGTGAGAAAAAAAAATTATTTTTTATTTTCCAGCATCATCCTTTGAATTTCTGATGTTTTTAAGCGCTCAGCAGGGCTGTGTGGCTCAGACACCCCGTGCACTGGTGGCTCCCGTGAGTGACATGTCCCGGGGCTGGTTCCTGTCACCACCACAGCTCTTTACCCTGCTCTGGGTGGGGTTTGTTGCTGTGCCTGCAGCACGGCCCAAGCCAAGCGTGCCAGCGGGAATGTGGGATGTTTCCAAGCGCATCCGTCACCCCGGGGCTGCCCGGAATCCACCCTGTACTCAGCCAAAGGGGAGGCCTTGGGAAATTATTCCAGAGCCAGCCCAGCACTGCTGGGTGCCTTTTCCCAGCCAGAGCAGGGACACTGAGGTGCTGCAGCAGCTCCTGCTCCGCAGGTGCCACCACGGTCCCTCAGGCAGGGCCAGTGCATGTCACCCACAGGACTGGAGGAACAGGACTGGGAATGGCTTCCCACTGCCAGAGGGCAGGGCTGGATGGGACATTGGGAAGGAATTGTTCCCTGGGAGGGTGGGGAGGCCCTGGCACAGGGTGCCAAGAGCAGCTCTGGCTGCCCCTGGATCCCTGGCAGTGTCCCAGGCCAGGTTGGATGGGGCTGGGAGCAGCCTGGGACAGTGGGAGATGTCCCTGCCCATGGAATGAGCTGAGCTTTAAGGTCTTTCCAACCCAAACCGTTCCCTGGTTCTGCGATTTTAAGCACGCGGAGAATGAATTCCCTGCTATGGGAACGATGCAGCTCTGCTGCTTTTTGCCCACCTCGAGCAAAGAGGAGCCTGCCCAACACTCTCCAGCCTCTTCCTGGCAACAGCCAACCCGCTCCAGCCTTGTGCTGCGCTGGGACAAGGACACCCAGCAGCTGTGCTGGTGCGGGGGATTTCCATGGAGCAGGATGGAGGCACAATTCCGCTGGAGTTGTGTCCCATTCCAGCAGCACCTTCCATGGGCTCTCCACCACTTTGGGTGCTCTGCACCTGCCAAAACAACGGTGCCACTCCCTCCTCCAGCTCCTTGCAAAGACTCAGCTGAGCCCATCCCGGCACTGCCTGCCTTTGGAGAGCCAAATCCTCTGTGCTGAACCTCCAGCAGGGACACAGCTCCCAAAAATCATCAACCCCACATCAACCCCAAAAATCCAGCCCTGCAGAGGTGCCTCTGCTCCTGCAGCAGCATCAAACCCACGTGGGAACGAGCTCCCTACAACTCTCGGATCGCTGCTGCCCTGGAGTTCCCGGGGCTCGGTGCCCTGGGGCTGTACCTGCTGTGCTCAGGGCGGGGTGGCACACACAGCGCGGGAGCTGTGAAATCCTGGGATGCTCTCCCCGGCCACAGATGGAAATAGGAGGTTGCACCATCCTGCAGCCACGCACTGACCCGTTCCTGCCTGGAGCCGGGGATGCCACCCCATCCCCGCTCCCGCTGTCCCTGCTGGGGGACAGCATTGCTGGAAAGGGGACACCGGGCTGGGTGGCGGCTTGGGGTTATTTTGGGGGGGTTGGCAATGCTGGAGGCTTGAACGGCCAGGGAAGGGTTAAAGTGGGGACCCTGCGCTTGCCCACTGCCCACTCTGCACTCGGGTGTCACCCAGAGCTGCAGCTCCTCCCTGCCAGCAGCTCCCGTGTCAGCCTTGGAAAAGATCTGAGCCGTGCTGGGAGGGCAGCGAGGGGACAGCGAGGGGACAGCGTGGGGGAAGGGAGAGTGGCGTGGGGCTGGAGTGACCTGCTGCCCCCCCGGAGTGCCCCAGGCTCGGGGGCACGGGGGCAGGGATGCCCCCACCTCCGGGGTTGCCAGGAGAGACACTAGCCCCCAGGAGAGGTGCCAGACCTGCTGCTCCCGTGGGATCTGCGATACTGGGAGACCTGCAACTTCCCAGGGCTGGAGGATGCCCCTTTTCCCATTGCAGCCTCTGGATCCCAATTCCCCGGACCAGACACCTGCAAGCCAGGAGCAGCACGGGGCTCCTGGAGCTGTCACAGATGCTGAGCCTCACAGCCCGAGGGATCTCATTCACATCCTCCTGGAAATGGAGAAGGGTGACCTAAAGACAAGATGTTCCCAGGGATTTATGAATCCCAGGAGGGAGGCAGTGGAGCAGGCACAGGCACAGAGGACAAACATCCTCCCTGCTCTGTCCCGAGCTAAACCAGGATCTTTCCCCTCACAACTTCCCAAACATCCACCACCTTCTCCCCTCTCTCCTGGGCACAGAAACCACCTCATTAATCCAACCTGCTGCAAACAGAACTTCGTTAGTCCAACCTGCTGCAAACACAAACGGTGTTGGGTGTCTCCTCACAGCTCTGCTGCTCACACTCCTGCCCCAAACCCAGCAAATTTCCCTGAGTGGAGCTGGAGCTGCCCAAGGGACTCCACAGAGCCCTTTTGCCTGAACAGGACCCTTCTTCAGACATCAGAAAATAGAAAATGATATTTAAATATTAGCACAGCAGAGTCAAGGCAGGACTTTGTGCTCGTTAATTAGTTCCTGTAAATATGCTTTCCCCCCCTCAAACCATTATAAATCCGGCATTTTTCCTGGAAAGGACCGGGGGGGTGGGCAGCTCCAGTGCTGCATCAACCCATCCAGGATCTCCCTGGGATGATGGGACTGACTGGGATGTCCTGCTGACCCCAGGGCTTTATGGAATTGTTGTCTCTTGCCGGCAGCCGCAGTTCATCCCTCGCCTGCCACAGGCTGATCTCTGACAGCTCCATCAGTGCCCGTGAGGGCAGGGGAGAAAATGCCTGTGCTCCTCAACAAACTTCCCTCTGCAGCTCCGCACCGGCCCCGGGAATTGGGGATGGGGGGAATGGGGGGAATGAGGGCTGACTGCCCCTGGATAAACCCCAGAATGGCTCTGGGGGTGCACAGTGGGCCCTGACCGTGCAGTGACTGAGGGGAGCTGGCACAGGGTGGATACAGCACCCAAAACCCCCGAGCTGAATCCCACCCTGGCATTGCCTGATTCCTGTGGGGGATACAGCTCTGAACGCCACCCTGGGCTCACCCTGGCACCCTTTTGGCCGTGCCTGTGCACACACAGCCCCAGTGTGAGCACAGTTCCCTGTTCCCTGCCACCCTGTCCCTGACATTCCCGTGCAGAACAGGGGTCCCACCTCCTGCCTTCTGCCCTTGGGGTCCCTCCCTGCTGCCCACAGGGGACGGGGGCTCTGCAGAGATGGGGCTCTTCCCGAAAGGAGACACTGGTAGCACCCGCAGACCTTTCCTGCAACCTTGGCTTGCCCAGGCCGGGGTTTATATTTAGACCTCCAGGAGGAGAAGCCAGGAGAAAGGAGCTTTGCGACTTGTGAGCCCTGCCTGTGGCTCCTTTACTGCAGCGGGGAAGGCGGCTGGGGCACCCACTGCCCACCACGTCCCTGACTGTCCCCTCTCATCCTGGCACAGCTCTGTGGCCACTGAGGGCCCATTGGCTGCTGCCACCCTCGTCCCCGTGCCCTGCCTGCACCTTTGTGGGGACCTTCTCCCCTGTCCCGGACAGTTTTCCATGCAGGGGGGTACAGCAGGTGCCTCCAGCCCTGAACACCCCCAGAGACAACTGAGTCCGTCCTGGTCCCGTCCACCTCCCGTGCTTGGAGCGCAGATCCCAGGACATTGCCAGTACCGCTCCAGGCACGGCCACAATGACAAACCTGGGGACATCCAAGACCCTGCAGCCCCTGCCCGGGGGCCTGGCAGCAGCCCGGCACTGACCCCAGTACTTACTGTTGGGTGGGGAGTTCGAAATCCCAAGGAGAGACCTTTTAGGGCCAGAATTTCCCTCTCCTTCGGCTCCTGGAGGCTTTGGCTCAGCGAGTTGGCAGAGCAGCTGCTGCTGCTGTCAGATGGTCATGAGTGAAACCTGAGGACACGCGGGGTCCTTCAGGTAGCCTGGCCCGTCTCAGCTGTGGCATTCGTCCCTCTCGGCGCCAATCACGGCGCTGGCGGGCCCGGGGCCCCCGCGGCCCCATCGCCCCCGGGCCCTGCCCAGGGCAGTCCCTGTCCGGGCACGGCGCAGCGCCCCAGGTGTGGAGGTGGCTCTGGCTGGCTTTGGCACCCGATGGGACGCGGGGAGGTGGAGGGGAGGTGAGAGCCACCCTGGCCAGCGCCTCCCCGGCAGTGACAGGCAACTGGAAAGAGCGGCGGGACAACTGCGAGGGCGGGGGGGCACTCGGTGCCAACGCGGCTGCCAACGCTGTCCCCGAGCCCGTGGCTCTTTGGGAGCGTCGTTCCCATTGTTCAGCACCCTGGAGCAGCCACGCTCCTCCCCTTGCTGGCAAACGAGGGGCGGCTGTCGTTTTTGCATCCCCTCCCTACTCACCCTCTTGCACCAGAACATCCCAGGAGCATCCGATGGCCCCGTGCCTCTCACGTCCTGCCCACGGGGACCCCCGAGAGCCACAGCCGGGGTGACATCAAAAGAGGGATTTCCTGTGGGGTGTTCCCCCGTTTTGTGCTTCCTGATGGAGTCTCTGGGTGCTCCTGCCAAGCCCAGGCGATTCTGGGGTTTGTGGGGTGCTCGGGGCACACCCAGGGTTGGGAGGAGAGGGTGGAGGGGCACCCAGCGTGCAGGGTCACCCCTTTTGGGGTGCTCAGGGCTGTGTTGGGGGTGGCTTCAGTGGGGCTGTGGCCCCTGCCTTTCCCAGCCTGTAATCCCACGGGAATCCCCTCCCCTGCCCAGCCCCTCACCCCTGTCCTCTCCAGTAACCTCCACAATCAACACACCAATGGCCAGGCCCACAGCCCTGAAACCCAGGGAGTTGGGAATTGAAGTTCCTTGGATTAATTCTGCTTCTGACTCCATGATTTTCCTTTCCTGTGTGAATAAGGCAGAGCAGGAGCCATTTCACCTCTCCAGGGAAAACTGGTGCAGGATGAGCTCTGTGCAGGGGATGCCAAAGGTGTGCTTTGGGAAGCATAGCTTGGATCTCTTCAATTAAAAATCAGGATCTTCTGGCTGCCTTGGAGCCCTGAGCAGGCTCAGAGGGGATAAAGCTGAGGCAGGGAGGGAGGGAAGAGCCCAGATCAGCTCCCAGGGATGGCTGCAGGGCAGGGCTGGCACTGGGAGCTCAGCAGCAGAGCAGCAGCCACGGTCCAGGGGCACAGAGTGTTCCCTGTGCATCCCGGGGTCAGCAGGTCTGGCTGGTGGGGACAGGGACAGGGACAGGGACAGGGACATCCTCCTGCTGTGACTGCAGGGACTTTCCACTTGCTCTGTTGGTCACAGCAGGGAATTCAGGGGATTTTTTGTGGCTCCCAGCAGCTGCCCCAAGCCTTGTCACCACGGGAAGACTTTCCAAGCTGCACACTTTCCATTTTTGCTTTCCCCAGACCAAGAGCTGGCCTGGAGTGAGGCTGGAAACCCTGGGATGTGTCTTCTGCCCTGTGGGACGTGGGGACACTGAGGGTGCCCAGCAGAGCAGAGGGGCAGAGTTCTGTCTGCAAAACCAACTAAATCCCGATGGGAATGGGAGCCTGGGGCATCCAGAGGTACTGACAACACTGATCAGGGAGGGAAAAATGTGTCCTTGGCTTTCCAGGCTGGAATTAGCGCTAGGTCCAGCCTCAGGGATCCTGGGGTGTTTGAGGTGCCTTGTGGTGCTGGATCCACCACAGGGTCACAGAATCACAGAATTGTTTGTGTTGAAGGGATCTTGAAGTTCATCCAGTGCCACCTCTGCCATGGCAGGGCCACCTTCCACTATCCCAGGCTGCTCTAAGCCCTGTCCAACCTGGCCTTGGGCACTGCCAGGGATCCAGGGGCAGCCACAGCTGCTCTGGACACCCTGTGCCAGGGCCTGCCCACCCTCCCAGGGAACAATTCCTTCCCAAGATCCCATCCATCCCCACCCTCTGGCAGTGGAAGCCATTCCCTGTCCCTCCATCCCTTGTCCCCAGTCCCTCTCCAGCTCTCCCGCACTGCCAGCGCTGTCCCCGCAGTGGGACTGGCAGTGTCCCCGGGGCTCTGCCGGTCCCTGGGCAGAGCCAGAGCTGCCCGCAGGGGGAAGGTGGGAACTCCCGGTGTGCTGGGACACGGGCAGGGCGGATTCCCCGGGCTGCAGAGCCGGGACCACCCCGAGGCGGGATGAAGGAGCGGATGGAAGCGCAGGGCACCCTCTGCGCCCAGGCAGGGAGTCCTGGCAGCTCCTGAGGAGGGGAGTGCAGGCACGGAGAGCCGCAGCAGGCACGGAGAGCAGCAGCAGGCACGGCGTTCCCAGCCCTCGGCCCATTCCCCTTCCCATCGCGGGTTCACCCGCACCTGGCGGGCGCTGTCTCAGCCCCTCCCGAGCGGCCAGAGCGGTGTGACTCTTACCTCGCTCTCCGGGGCTCTCGGGGCCGGGGTCAGTGGCCGCTGTCACCCCGGCGTGCCCCGGCCGTGCCGCGCCCCGCGGGGACACCGCGCTGCAGCGCTGCCAGCCCGGGCCGAGCGGAGGGGCCGCAGTGCCACCCTCCGGCCCCAGGCAAAACACCCCGGACACCGCCGGCCCTGCGGAGACACCCGGGAACGGGGACACGGTGGGTGGGGAGGGTGCCAGGCTGTGGCACTCCGGCCCTGCTGGAGAAGGGATGCGGGAAACCCGGCCCGGGCTCAGCCTTCCCGAACACAGACTCGGGGTCCTTTAGGTTGGGAAAAACCTCTAAGATCATGAGGATCTTTGGAAGGAATTCCTCCCTGGGAGGGTGGGGAGGCCCTGGCACAGGGTGCCCAGAGCAGCTGTGGCTGCCCCTGGATCCCTGGCAGTGTCCAAGGCCAGGTTGGACAGGGCTTGGAGGAGCCTGGGACAGTAGAAATTATCCCTGCCCGTGAGCTTTAAGGTCTCTTTCAAGACTTTAAGATCCCTTTCCATGATCTTTTGCAGCTGCAGGGTGTGGTCCATGCTGGGAGCCGTTGGAAAACCTTTCCTGCAGACTGAGGATGATTCCCAGTCCCCTCCTGGACCCACACTAGGCTCCTATCCTGCAGGGGGTTCAAAGTCCCATGGGATTCAAAGCCCACCAAACCCTGGAGGATCATTTGGGGTAATTTATCACCCCCAAAATGCATCTGCAGGTAGAAATAGGTGCAAATCCAGAGTTTCTCAAAGTTTTATGGAAACAGATGTTCCCACTGAGCATCCCCAGTCCTGGCTGCCTCATCCCTGCCAACCATCCCATCCTCACCAATGCTGGACAGGGATTCTCTTTACCTCTGGTCCCTTCCTGGCTGCAGACAGGGATTTATTTGACAGCTCTGGAGCTCCTCCGGAGGGCTCCTGCTGATTCAGGATGCGCTGGCTCTGGAGGGTTTTTAATGGAACATCTCCCATTTCACCTGAAGTTGTTTCCCTCTCAGTGCCCTCCCAGATGGGATCTCTGGAGATCCTGCAGTCTGGACAGGGGCCAGCAAGTGGGGTTTATTTAGGGAAGGACATGTGGCACCACAGAGAAGTGACAACCCAGGCAGAGTGAGAAGCGAGGTCGGGATCGGGTGGCTCCGGTCTCAGGAGCATGGAGAGGCCAGGAAGTTTGGCAAAAGGGCATTTGGGGCCTCCCTCACTCCTGGAGGCACCGTTTGCCAGGCCAGGAGCTCAGTCTAGGAGCAGGAAGGATGTTCATGGTGCTGGAACAGGCTGTGGGGTGGTGGGGGCAGCTGTGGCCCAGAGGGGACAGGGCACCCCAGGGCCTCTGGGACAGCTCGTGCTGCCCCCACCTTGAGCTCTTCCTCACCTTCCTCCTCCATCTCCTCTCAGTGAGCTTCACCAGGCAGAGGAAAAGCAGAGATTGCCTGGGAGCTTCTTCCAGGCATTCCACTGTGGGCAGGATTTTCATCCTACAGCACCCCCAGTCCCAAACCATCCAGGTTTGTGGAGCAAACCAACCCTCTGAAAAGCGAGACTGGACTTGAGAATGAGATTTTATTGGCAAAACCCTTCTATCCCTGGAAAATGAACCCCAGGGAAGCCAAGTGTGGCCCATTCCTCAGTGCAAAGAACTGAGAGAGCTCTCCTGGCAAGGGAACATCTCCAGGTCAATCAGCTGACACGGGAGAAAGGGAAGCATTTGGGGAATTGGGGAAGAACTGGGTCCTGAGGCCATTTGGGGTCTCTTGTAGAGGTGTGGGGGTTTGCCCCTCTCTGCATCCTTTCCCCATCCCCATGGTGGCTCCTGGCTGTGTTTAGGAATATTCCCAGAAGGAAAATGATTGTGTAAACCAAGGGAAGGGGAGAATATCCATCACTGAATCCCTTCAGTGTTGGGGCCGCTTGTTTTCCTTCAGTGCAAACAAAACCCACCAGCTGTCCTTTGGCAAAGGATTTTTGTGTTTCCTTCCCAGTTTCAGGCAGAGAAGTGGGGAAATTCCCTTCCCTTTGCCTGAAACTCTGCCCCAAAGCAGTGAGAGCTCCGGGGGGTGAGGTGCCAGCACAGGGTACGAGATCCATCCACTGAGCCTCTCCATGGCTGTTCTTACCACCATCTGAGGGTCTCAGACCCAGAACCTCCAGAACTGAGGGGGTTGGGTCTTTCTGAGGCCTCAGCCTTGGAGCTGCTCCTCCAGCAGCACCACTTCCCTGGAACGCTGTCCTGCTCACGCTGTGAAGTCCTGCGTGGCCAGGTTGAAGACATTGCTCTCCATGGACCTTTGCCACTTGCCCCAGTTCCTCCTGATCTCAGCCTGGACCTGCACCAACACCACGGGCAGTGTTGGCACCCAGGGACACCAGACAGCACCCAGTGGAGGGGTCTGGGGGGGGCAGGGGGTGGGGGAACTGTCCCTGTGCCCACATGTGGCTTTGGGGCACCCTCGAGGTGGCCCTGTGCCCACTGTGGTGCCCAGGGTTGGGGTGGGGACACACACTCACCTCCCCGTTGAGGAAACAGTAGAGCAGAGCCACCAGGAAGCCCTGGAGAGGACAGGAAGAGCAATTTTCACCCAGAGGAAGGGGCGGGACCCCTCTGTGCTCATCTTCTCCCTGGCTTTACTTCCTCCCACCCCTCTGACCCACCGCAGGGCAGAGGAAATCCGTGCCAGGTTCTCCAGCCCTGCTGCCCTGCCCCAGGTGTTTGGGGGCACCCTGTCCCAAAAGAGGCCAAAGCCCCACATCCCAAGGGCTCCTGGTGGGGTTTGGGGTGGGACCATGGGGACTTTCCCTGCCCATCTCACCTGGTAGGAGCCGAGCACCAGCTCAAAGTAGAGCCGGGCGTCCACGCCCACGTGCCGGGGGAAGAGCGCAAACACCACGTAGTGCACCCCGAAGAGGGGGATGAGGAGCAGCGTGGACTTGGTCAGCCTCCTGTGGAGAGTGAGAGGGGTCTGGGTGCTCCTGCTGCCCCATGAGACCTCCCCAAGATCTTGGTCTAAACCCCAAGGAGGTTCTTTGTGAAAGGCAGGTCCTGGAGGCTCCAGGATTGTCCTCTGTGCTCCTCCAGGGAGGGTCTCTCTGCCTTGGCACCCCAGACCCCAGGGTGGGCACAGCCCTGCCCCCTTACATGTACTGCTGCTTGTGGGTTTTGCTGAGGTCTGGGCACCGGATCTTCTGTGCCAGCATCCTGGTGACGTTGAGGAAGATGAGGAAGTTCACCTGTCCCAGGGAGCCACATCTCAGGCTCTGCACAGCCCCTGGCCGGGTCTCCTGGCCCTGTGGGACGCCTGGCTCTGGGGTGGGGCTCTCAGGGAACACACTCACAAATATGGCCAGGAGAATGGGAGCCTTGATCACCCACCAGTACAGGCTGGAGTAGTCATCCCAGCACCTACGGGACAGGAGAAGTGGCTCTGGCACCCACTGGCACCTGTGTGCCCCAGCTGTCCCACTGCCATTTCTTTTGCCCAGCCCCCTGACCTCTTTGCACCCCTTTTGCCATGGGACCCACCAGAAAACAGAAATAAAATTTAAATAAAGTGCTGGCCCAGTCCTCCCTTCCTGAGCATCCCATGTCAGAGGCTCATTTCCCAGGACATGTGGCTGAGGTGGCCTGGAGAAGGCCAAGGGGCAGCTGCTCTTACCCGTGGTTGTCGTACTGGAGCCTGGTGAGCACCCACACCCCAACTGTGACCATGGGGACACCTGCAAGGACAGGACATGGGCACAGATGCTCCCTGCAGTGCTCTGGGGAGCCCCTGTGCCACCCCTCTGTCCCTTTCCCCAGAAATGTGTCTAGCCCAGTTCTGGATGTGGCAGGAAGGTGACAACCTTCCCACCCTCTCCAGGAGAAGGGAATGGTGCCCACTGATGGTGCCGTGTCTGTGTCACCTCCTGGCCACCGTCCTGCCCCTGTGCTCTTGCATCACCCCAGGCACCCAGGATGGGTGTTCCCAGCCGCACGTGGGTGTGGGAGAAGGGAGGACCTGTCCTAGATCAGGCCCTGCCTCCCCAGCAGCTCTGGGGTCTGGCAGGAGCAGGTGGGTGCCCACCAAGGCCATGCAGGAGATGTTGGAGTGGGGACATGCTGGGAGCAGCCCTGGGGATCTCTGGCTGGGCACCTCTGACCAGGAGGGTCTCAGATCAGGCCATTCCCAGGTGGTCCCTGCCCGTGGATGTGCAGGGATGTCCGGGATGTCCCCAGGCTCACCCCAGCCGATGAGGATGTAGCCCCAGGTGTAGCTCCTGTCGCAGGTGAAGGTGAGCAGCAGCAATGTCTGCAGGTACAGCCCCTCCACCAGCAGCCAGTAGAAGTTGGCCAGCACGGAGTATTGGAAGAAGGTGATGGCTGCCTTGCAGGTCACCTGCGGGGGGGGTAGGGGGATGGCTCAGGGTGCACCACACCCTGTCCTGGGGACACTGGGGATTGTCACCCCCCAGCTCAGAGTGCTCCACACCCTGTCCTGGGGGCACAGGGGGTTGTCACCCTCTCTGTCTACCCTCTTGAGGACACCTGTGATGACCTCTCAGCGATGACCTCTCAGCGATGACCTCTCAGTGATGACCCTTCAGTGCAGCCCCAGGTGCTCTGCCCCAGTCCCCCACGTCACCTGCACCAGGTTCTGCTCTGTCTGAGGCCCACGGGCAGGTGACCACGGGCTGGTTTTGCAGGACCTTTATAAACCCTGTAGTTGTGTCCATGGTGTTCTCAGTGTTTTATCTTCACTCAGGAGTTCCTGTTTTGATTGAAAATCTCAAATCTGAGCAGCACCTGGTGCTGGTGAGGCTGTGTTGAGCTTTAGCCCCACTGGGGACACCACTGGGGACACTCAGCCTGAGGCCAGTGGCAGCTTTGAGGGCAGAACTTGTTCCCTGCACAGAGGGAAATGCAGAAGTGCTGAACCTCCCCAGGGCCACCCATGACAGAATTTTCTCCATCTCACAGCCTCTCTCTCTCCTCTTTGCAGTGACAAATCCACCCTGGGTGCCACCAGCCCCTTCCCAATGAGCCCCTGTTGCTCTCCCTGCCCCGTTCCCAGGCTGGGGTTTGGGATTTACCGTGGACATGGTGCAGTGGTCGATGGACTGGTCTGAGAAGAGGACACTGTCCTTGATGAACACAGCGGTGCCCCGCAGGATGAAGGAACTGAAGAAGTGGATGTGGATGGAATTCCTGGTGCAGTGCAGCTTCCTGCAGGAGGGAGAGATGGGCTGGGCCTGAACAGGGGCAGAGAAAGTGCCTTGGTGTCCCCTTCCCTGGCTGGAGCCCAGTCCAGGCCTCACTGCTGGTGATGGTCACAAAGCCATGGAGAAGCTCTCCTGCTCTACAGTCAAGAAGGGCAGGGTTGTGCTGTGCTTGGGGCTGCTCAGGGAAAAGGGAACATCCCAGAAACCTCTGGAGAGCCCAAATCTGCAGCACAAGGAGATCTGCAAAGCCAGAACCTGAGAGGGCCATCAGGGAAGGACAACGCTCCCATGCCTCTCCTGCGTTCCCAGTTTTCCTGTTGGCAGGGCTGGGTCCTGGCTGCTCCAGGAGGGGACAGGCCGAGGGCAGCCATCCCTGCTGGGATTTATCCCATGTCCCTCCAGCCCATGGAGCCGGAGCAGCTCCCAGCCCCACCTGAAGCAGGAGAAGATGCCGATGGCCAGGAGCAGCGCTGCCATGGACGTGGAGTAGCCGCAGGTGTAGAGCACCTTCATGGTGACAAAGTGGCCTCTCTGGAAGGGACAGCAGCAGCAGAGTCAGGGGACATGCACTGGGAGGTGCTGGTGTGGGACAGGCAGGAAGGGGATAACCCCGGGAACATCTCCAGGGTTCCTTGCCCAGTGTGGGGAGGGGGGGACATGGGGACAGCACCCCACAGCCTCAGGGTCCCACGTGCCTTGGCTTCGGTGTCATTGCTGCTGCTGAGGGTCTCCAGCTGGCAGGCGCTGTGGTAGGGGGGGCTGGGGAGGCTCCAGCCCCACTTGGTGCAGTTCCTCTGGACTAGCCCTGCAGGACAAGGAGGGACATCAGGTGAGCCTGGGTGTCCCCTCTGATGGCACCCCCAAAATGCCCAGCCTGGAACAGACCTGAGTGGCCTGGCTGTCCCACCCCCTCCCAGATCCCATTGCTCCTGCTGGACCCACCACTGCCCCTTCCCTCACAGATCCCATTGCTGCCCCATCCCTTCTGGACCCCATCTCTCCTTCTGGATCCCATTGACCCCTCTGGGCCCCGTGCCTGGAGCTGCCGGGAAAACTTTGGGTGTGAAAACAAGCACAGATCCCTCCAGCAGAAGGGAATTGGGAATTAAGGCTATAAAAGTCCTCATTCATCCTGTGAGGGCTCCATGGAGGCTCTCCCGAGCTGTTCCTGCCCCGGAGCAAACATTTTCCAAATCACTCCTGTCTGAGGAAGTGCTGGAATGCTCCGGGTGGGAGCTCTCCTTCCCAGCCCCCCAAGAGGGATGGAGACAGTGTGGGATGGTGTGTGGGAAAGGGGGGCACCGAGCAGCAAGGGGACTGTCCTGCTGTCACCAGGATGGAGGACGAGGTCCCCAAGTGCTCCAGCCACAGAGGGGTGAAAGGATTTCCCCAGGTGCTTAGCTCGGGATGTGTCCTGCTGCGGCAGCTCCCTGGATCTCTGCTGTCCCCGTCCCCTGCTTGGACTGCAATTTACACCGAGGGCATTCCTTCTGGAGAGCTGAGGGGTCAGAGGAGAGAGCTAGGGGGGCACGGGGGTCCCTGGCAGGGGGGGTGGGTCCCACGGGATGAGCGATCCCCGCTGGATTCAGACCTTTAGACTTCTTGAAGATGTTCAGGATGTCGGGACAGGCGACAGCTCGGGACTGGCCAAGGGGCAGGGCGGGCCAGCAGCTCACCCCGTCCCACTCGGTCGGGCAGCCTGGGGAGGGAGGGGACGCTGGTGACAGCAGCAAGGGACGTGCGGGTGACACCGCGGCCCCGTGCGGGGGACACCGCGGCCCCGTGCGGGTGACACGGCTCTGCTGCCCCCGATCCAGGGCCGGCCTGTCCCCCAGGAACCCGGAGCATCCCGGCTCTGGTCCTGGAACATCCTCTCCCGGTGCTGGGATCCCCTTTCAGTGCAGGACCTGGGAATTCCTGGGGCTGCATCAGACCGACCTCCTGTGGGAACAACCTGGGTGTGGGATTTGCCTATGGCTCCTAAAATAATCCAGATTTATGTTGGATTTTTGCACCTGGAGGCTCAGCTCAGGATGTGTGCCCAAGGACAAGAGGGAGTCATACAAGGCTTGCTGTGAGTGATTGGATTGAACAGCTTTTGCTTCCCTGTCCAGCACTGAATTCCTGTTTAAATCACTCTCCAGTTTTCTTGGGAATGAGCATGGCCAGGCAGACTCAGGGCCTGGAGGAATTTGTGATGCAGCAGCCCAGAATGGGACAAGGACATCCCATTCCAGGCCAGCTCCTGTCCCAGCACAGCTCCATCGTTAACCTTGCAGATCCACATTATTCACCTGGAGCCAGGGAATGTGGAATTGGACAAGCCTGATGAGTTCCCTGTGATTTCAGCCTGGGGGTGCCAGTTCAGGCAGGGAGGGATTTGCGTCCACAATGCCAAAGTGGAGCTTGATTTTTGCTCTGGAAAATCAGGGAAGTGAGCACAGAATCGGGATCATCACTGAGAGCACTCACTTCATTTCTTGGGGTCCTGGAGGAAGGGAATCAGGAATGAGTTGGATTGGGAGGGACCTTAAAGCCCACCCAGTGCCACCCCTGCCATGGCAGGGACACCTTCCACTGTCCCAGGCTGCTCCAAGCCCTGTCCAACCTGGCCTTGGGCACTGCCAGGGATCCAGGGGCAGCCACAGCTGCTCTGGGCACCCTGTGCCAGGGCCTGCCCACCCTCCCAGGGAACAATTCCTGCCCAATATCCCATCCATCCCTGCCCTCTGGCAGTGGAAGCCATTCCCTGTCCCTCCATCCCTTGTCCCCAGTCCCTCTCCAGCTCTCCTGGAGCCCCTTTAGGTCCTGGAGGGTTTCTGAGCTCTCCCTGGAGCCTTCTCCTTTCCAGGGGAACACCCCCAGCTCTCCCAGCCTGGCTCCAGAGGAGCCTTTGGAGCATATCCAGGGCCTCCTCTGGAATATGGAGTTCCCATAGTCCAGAGCATGCCATGGAAATGGAAGAGCTCTGCCATGAGGAAAGCCTGGGGGAGCTGGGGGTGTTCATGTGGAGGAGAGAAGCTCCAGGGAGAGCTCAGAGCCCTTCCAGGGCCCAAAGGGGCTCCAGGAGAGCTGGAGAGGGACTGGGGACAAGGGATAGAGGGACAGGACACAGGGAATGGCTTAAGGAAGGAATAAGGGGATCTCAGAGCCCTCCCACCCTGTGCATCGGATCTGAGCCTGTCCTTGAGTCATGCTCCCCACGCTGGTGCAAGCAGGGAAAGGGATGGATGCAGCTCAGGTGGACGGGGGGCAGCAGGGCAGCAGGATTAAATCCAGATTTTAATTATGCATTTCCACTTCTCGGATATTTCCCTGCAGTGAGGTTCCTTCCCCTTGGCTGGCACAATTCACGTTGCAAAATGGACCTTTTCCAATCAATTTGGCTTTTCCCTGCTAAGCTGAAGGATAAATGACATCTCTGCAGAGTTACTTAAGCAATTATGCACCTTCATATGCATTTATTGCTTAATTTTTCCACTGCTATGAGATGAAACCCCTGGAATGACGTATTCCTTGTTCTCCAGGGGACACTTTTTGCCCGGGATTTGGGCCATTCCACTTTTGGATGGAAACTGAGATGCAATTTTAAAAAGGATGTCCAAAAGCAGCACTTCAAAATTGGTTTTTCAACCAGATAATTTGTTTAAAATCCCAGATATGAGAAAATCGAGCTCCTCAAAAAATGTTTGGCAGTAAAATTTACTGAATTAGGAAGGAGAGCAGATGTGAGGTGGTGACACCGTGGAATGACCCCGGTGCTGGTGGCCACAGCCCTGGCATTGGTGCAGGGGGATCGAGGGGGCCCTGCCAGGGGCATGGACCAGCCCAGCACTGCCCTGTTCCATGAATCCCACCCTGTGGGGGTGAGAAGGCTCTGGGGAAACCTCAGAGCCCCTTCCAGGGCCTAAAGGCGCTCCAGGGGAGCTGGAGAGGGACTGGGAACAAGAGCTGGAGGGACAGGACACAGGGAAGGGCTTCCACTGCCAGAGGGTAGGGATGGATGGGACATTGGGAAGGATTTCCCAGAGCAGCTGAGGCTGCCCTGGATCCCTGGCAGTGTCCAAGGCCAGATTGGATGAGGCTTGGATCAGCCTGGGACAGTGGAAGGGAAGTACCCATGGCAGGGGTGGCACTGGGTGGGCTTTAAGGTCCCTCCGAATCCCAGCCATTCCCTGATTCTCTAAATCCACCAGGACTGAGATCCCACTGTTGTTGTGTCCTGCAATCCCCTGTATTCCATTCCAACAGCATTTTTTGAGCTCTCCACGGATTCTCCTTGCCCTTTGCCTTGGTGCTGCTCTCCATTTTCCTGGAAATCCCTGCTTTTCCACATCCATGCGCACTCTGCAATCCCCTACCAGGGATCACCTTCCAAGGACCCCTCAGGAATTCCTCCTATTGTCCCAAGGGAGCTGATCCCAGGCTCACCTTCCTGCCCAGGCAGGGCTGGGGCTTGGCTCTCACTCTGGATCCTCTCCAGACATTCCCCCTCTTGCTTCTGGAAGTGGAGGACGATGGAGCAGTCGGGATGAGTCCCTCGCACCTTGGGAAAGGGGGGAAAGGGCAGGCAGGAGAATCACAGAACTGTGGAATTGGGTGCATGGAATTGTGGAAATGGAATCTTGGATCTGGGTTGGAAGGCACCACAAAGCCCATCCTGTTCTGCCCCTGCCATGGGCAGACACCTTCCGCTATACCCGTGGGATATGGGCACAGCAGACCCCACACTCCCAGCTCTGGATTTGCCAGCAGAGGTGGTGGAACATCAGGGAGAATGTCCAGATCCCTGAAATGTGTGAGATGTAGGGGCTCAGAGTGCAGGGATTGGATTGTCTGGAATCCCGGCTTTGGGATTTGCCTCCTCAGCTCTCAGCTGGGAGACTGAGGCTGAACTGGGGGCAGGCCAGGAACTTTGCCTGTCCATTCCCGAGTATCCCTGCCCATTCCCATCTATCCCTGCCCATTCCCATCTATCGCTGCCCATTCCCAAGTGTCTGTGCCCATTCCCAAGTATTCCTGCCCATTCCCAAACATTCCCATCCATTCCCAAGTATCTGTGCCTATTCCCATGTATCCATGCCCGTTGTTGAGCATCCATCCACGTCCATTCCCACCTATCCCTGCCCATTCCCAGGCATCCCTGCAGCATTTGGATTCAGGGCTCTCTGGGACAGGGGCTGGGGCCAAGGCCTGGGGTTGGGCTACTGATTGTTTTAGGTGAGGGGCCACAGATGTAAAAGCTGGAGAAACAGAGGGATGAGGGTGGATCTGTGAACTTCCCAACAGAGGGGAGTGTGGGACACTGGAGCGTCCCTTGGCTGAGCCCTGGCCTGGCCATGCAGCCACTCCTCAGGGTCCCTTCCCCTCCCCCAGGAGATTTTGTTTTCTTTTCCTGCTCAGCATAAGATTTCAAGAGATTTTCCAGCCTAGAAAAGGAATTTTGGGGATGGCTCTGGGCACAGCACTGGGAAGGGCCAGGAATTCTCCTCCTCCATCCTGCCAGTGACAGAGGGCACGGATGGGACACAGGGGTTTTTCTCAGCCCTAGCTGCAGAGCTGCTGGGTTTGATTTGTTATTTATGGCAGCAGGGCTTGGATGCTGGAGCAGGAACAGGGAATGTGCAGGGCTCCCTTCTGAGCTCCCTGCAGGGCAGGGAATTCCTGCTGCGCCTCAGATTCCCTCCTGGAAGGGGCCTAATGCCATCAGTCTCTAAAACCCTCCAAGCCCCCAGGGCTCCCACAGCCCAGCTCCCCTTCCCCTTCCCCTTCCCCTTCCCCTTCCCCTTCCCCTTCCCCTTCCCCTTCCCCTTCCCCTTCCCCTTCCCCTTCCCCTTCCCCTTCCCCTTCCCCTTCCCCTTCCCCTTCCCCTTCCCCTTCCCCTTCCCCTTCCCCTTCCCTTTTTCCCCAGAGCAGCCTGACCCCTTCAGGGGTGTTTCACTCCAGCAGCACAATGCCCCACATCCCCCCATCCCTGCAGGGATTTGGTGCCATTCCCGTGGCATGGGGGTCACCCATGGGTGTCCTTGTCCCCTGCACCCCCAGCCAGCCCCATCCCTGTGCCTGTGGGTGCTCCCCGGGGAGTTCAGGGCTCCTCCAAGGGGTGTAGGACACTGGGTGATGTGAGAAGGAGAATCCACTCCCAAGGGAGCATCCCTGGAATCTGAACCTGTGAGACCTCTGCCCTGGGGGGGCCCTGAGCACTGCCCAGCCCTGCGGGGTCCCAGCACCACCCTTGTCACCACATTGTCCCCAGGAGCTGTGGGAATGTCCCCAAGGGGAGCTTGCAGGTCATCCCCTGGGTCAGGAGCACAACAGATGGATGGGATGGGATGGGATGGGATGGGATGGGATGGGATGGGATGGGATGGGATGGGATGGGATGGGATGGGATGGGATGGGATGGGATGGGATGGGATGGGATGGGATGGGATGGGATGGGATGGGATGGGATGGGATGGGATGGGATGGGATGGGATGGGATGGGATGGGATGGCATGGCATGGCATGGCATGGCATGGCATGGCATGGCATGGCATGGCATGGCATGGGATGGCATGGGGAGCCCCCACCCTGGGCAGAGGACCCTTCACTGCTCCCTGGGGTGGCTGGCAGGGGTGGCTGCCAGTGCCCCCACCCTTCCCCCGCGTTGTCCCCAGGGCCACTCACCTGAAGCGTGGGGAGGAGCAGCAGGAGCAGCAGCGAGCGGGGCCGGGGCGGCTGCCAGGGACCCCCCATGGCAGCTCCCAGAGGGGTCCCGGTTCTGTCCCCGCGGGCTTGGGGACAGCCCAGCTCCTCCTTCACGAGCCGGGGCTCCGGGGGTGCCCCAGCACCTTTGTGCTGTCTCCCCTCTGCCCTTCCCAGCGCTGTCCTATCCTCAGGAGCCTCCCCTGCCGCGGGTCTCGGTGCCGCCCGGGTGTCCCCGTGCCGGTGTCCCCGCGCTGTGCTGTCCCCGGCGCCGCTGGCTCCGCCAGCCTGGCTGGCACCGCTCCGGGATCCGGGACCTACAGCTCCTCCCTCCGCCCCCTGCCCACGCTGGGTTGGATGGAGCAGCTCGGGAGGGACCCCCCGGCTGGCACTGCCCCTCGGGGACACTCCCCAGCCGGGGACAACCCCCAGCCGGGGACACCGAGCCCTTCCCGGCTCCTTGGGTGCCGCCGGGCTGGAAAACCGCTGGAGAAAGGCTGTGGGGAGCGGGGCACAGCCGGGATGGGGTGCGGGGTGCCGAGAGTCCCATCCGTGGACAGGGACGCTCCCCCAGCCCTGCCCCGGCGCGGTGACCGCAGTGCTGTGCCAGCCC
Organism: Prinia subflava; assembly: GCF_021018805.1. Lineage (NCBI taxonomy): Eukaryota > Metazoa > Chordata > Aves > Passeriformes > Cisticolidae > Prinia > Prinia subflava. The sequence goes on from NC_086254.1 coordinate 21,263,701, forward strand.
TGTCCCCTGCCCCGTCCTGCCTGTCCCCCCTGGGGCACCCCGAACCCTCCCCGATATTCCCCCTTGCCCAGAAGTCCTGGGATGGGCTCTGGGTGTGTGACTTCTGCAAATCGGCCCCAGCTCTGCCCAGCCCTGGGTCGGGGTGGCAGTTTTGGTGTCCTGGTGTGTGCCGGGCGTTGTCACCTCGGTGCCACAGCAGAGCAGAGAAGGGAAGGTTTTAGGGAACCCCAGGAACAACCTGGGATGGACACAGAGCAGGGAGCGCCTGGAGCTGCATTCCTGCATCTCCCCCAGGGATGGGGCTGCCCTTGGATCCAGACCCCCAGGCATCACCTGGGCTCTTCTTACAGAAAAAAAAAAACCAACCCCATAGATGATGTGTCTGTAAATATATAAATATGTATAAAATGTAATAAATATGTATCGTGGGTATGTAAAATAAATGTATTTATAGAATTCTCCCTGCTGGAAAGCCCCAGCCCCCTCAGCAAGGGGAATTTTGACTCAAGCATCACCATTTAAATTATTTTAGTAATGGGATCCCAAATTCTGGGGAGACTTTAGAGGTCCCATCCGCAATGGCGGTGGTGGTGGTTGGGGGGTGTCTGTGGGTCCCATCCCCAATTTTGGGGAGACTCTTGAGGGTTTTTTGGAGCCCCATCCCCAGTATTAGGGGAGATGTTTAGGGGTCTCATTCCCAGTTTTGTGGGGGTCTCATTAGGAAGTTCTCTGTAAATGAGATCACCCTGAGGAACGCAGATGAAAGAACCGGTCCGCAATAATTCCGGGCTCTCGTTTGCCGAAATGAGGAGGCAAAGGCGGAGCCCGGGGCTCTGTTGACACCAAAGCCGCCGGGGCCGGGCCAGGCTCATTAACATCTGAAACGGAGCCACTCAAATAAATCATTTAATTTTCCAGCAGCCCATAAACGCTTGGGACTGAGCCTAAAGCCCGAATTAAATCGTCCCTGCTGGAAGAACCCCGCGGCCCCCTTGGCACCGCCCCGCTGGGGCTGATTTTGGGGGGCGTGCTGGCCTCCGGGTGTCCCAGGTGTCCCCACAAAGCCCATTTGGTACCATCTCCAGGTGCCCCAGGTGTCCCCACAAGGCCCGTTTGGTGCCATCTTCAGGCTGCGGGCTTTGTCCCCAGGCTGGGAGGGAGCCGGGCTGGTTGGAAAGCCGGAGGAAATCAGGAAAGCGTCGCTGTGGGATGGGAACCCCTCTCCCCTTTGCCAGGAGCATGGAGAGCCCCGGGGAGAGCCCCAGCCCACACATTCCCGAGCTGCTCCCGATCCTCCTCCAGCGAGGAGGAGCTGGGACAGGGGATGGGGGCCTGAGCTCCTCTGGGTGTGGGGTGACCTGCCCAGCCCAGCTGGGGGTGCCTTGGGAAGGCTGAGCTGGAACAGAGACTGGACAGAGCTGGAGAATAAAGAAGAGATTTATTGAAATGCCTCTAGGATCTACCTTGGGCAGGGCAGGCCCGGCCAGGGCTACACCGAAGGTGGACCCAAAATGGTCACAAAATGGACAAATGGTCACCAGGTCTCACACATTTATAACTTTTGGTTCATTTGCATGTTGGGGTTTAATTGTCCAGTTACAGCTTTGGGTTGTGAGGTCTCATCCTTCTTGTTCCTCCCTCCACCCCACCCTTGTTTGTACTTTTGGGCTGAAAGTTGTCCTTGGTGTGCAGCAGGAGAAGGATTTGTTTTGTGTCCCTGCTCTGTGAGGAGCCGAGTGACCCTGACTGTGAGCTCAGAGCTGCACCCTGGGCAGCAGAGCCTGGAAAACATGAGAGCTCAAACCTAGGGCATCCCTGCCCTTGGGTCATTGTCCCCTTAGGCAGGAGCAAGAGGGAAAGAAATGAGGACAGACTCTGTGGATTGCAGACCCCAGACCCAAATCCAGCCCCACCCCACATAGGGTGGGGGTGTCCATTGACGTGGCAGTGACAGTGGCAGTGGTGACAGGAGGAGGAGACAGGACAGGACAGGACAGGACAGGACAGGACAGGACAGGAGGATTGCCTCGGGCACGCGGCCCCGGTGGTGGGAGCAGTGCCCGTGTCCCCGCGGGGCACCAGGGGATGTCCCCAGAGGCTGCCCCGCGTTCCCAGTGATCCCGTTGGGAATCAGGCGTGACTCAGCCGTTTTCAAAGCAAAGGAAGTCACTGACAGGACTCTTCCTGCAGGTGACAAACGCTCAGTGAGGGAGGGCTGGGATCGCCGATTGTGCTGCCTCCGTCCCGCCAGAGATGCGGCCAGGTGGGGTCCCCGCCCCCGCCAGCTGCCTCTTCCTGGATTTTGGGCTCCGTGGAAGGAAACAAGTCTGGAAAGGGGAATTCGGAGGAAGAGGAGCCCTCGATGCCTGAGTGACAGCTTGGGGACGGCAAAGATCAAAGTACTGGCAGCGTGAGACCTCCTGGAAAGAGAAAGGGGATTTTTTTGCATTTATCGTTCAAAACGAGGAACTTAAAGCTATTCACAGTTCCGGACACACACAGCGTCCCCAGAGGTGTGTCCTGAGTGCCTGAAGGTGACAGGGTGATGGTGGGCAGCAGGGGACAGCAGCTCCCACACCGCCACCCCACAGGCAGGGTTTGTCCCCGTGTGCAGTGACAAACTGCTCTGGGACTGGTTTTTGGAGCCCCCGGGAGGCAGCAGGGGCTGGGGGGATGTGTTGCCTCAGCGGTGCTTTCTTCATCTTCCCCGAGTCTTGGGCAAGGCTGCTGATCCTGCCGGGGTTTCCTCACTTCGGGAACTTCTCTGTCTCCGCTTGCTCTCCTGGGAAGGGAAATGGCACAAGGGATGTGCTGTCGCCTCCAGGGCAGCTCAGGGCTCCTCACCCTCCCGGTGCTCCCGGTGCTCCCGGTCTGACCTGCCACCATGCCCTGCCTGCCCCTGCTCTGTTATTTTGCCAAAGCTGATTGATGCCCCGCAGAGAGGGGCTGGATTCCACTGATCCCATTCCCTGGAGCAGCACCCACATGGCCCAAGGGCTGGCAGAGGGTCCCTGTCCCTCCTAGTCCCCAGGGACTGACCCCATTCCAAGGCCTTGGTCCTGAAAAGCCGAATTCCTGGTCCAAAGCACAGCTCCTGGGACTCAGCCTGTGCCTGAGCAGGGGTAGGGCTGAGATCCCCTCCCTGGGCTGGGTGTAGGGGGGAGTTCTAGAGGGTTTCCAGAAGAAATCCCAGAGCTGCTGTAAGAGACGGGCTCCAGAGCTTCCAAAGGGAGCAAATCCTCTGCTGGGCATCCTCAGGGTGTCCTTGGAACTGGGTGGCTCTTCCAGGGGACAGTGAGACCCACCCCCATCAGAGCTGGAGAATCCTCTGATCCCTTCTGGGTTGTCTCTGATCCCTCCTGGGTTTCCCCAGTGGATGTTCTATCACCAAACACTCCAAGGTGGGAACACAACCCAGTCCAGGGCTGTCACCTCTCCCAGTGTGGGTCACATGAGGGGTCAGCAGAGGTGGCACCTCCAGATGGGCCATCGTTCCTCCCTGGGGAAGGTGAACTGGGGACAGCACATCCACAGCTGCCATTGTCCTCATCCCACCTGCCCTGACACTGGCACTTCCCTGTGCCCAGGCTCTGCTCTCCTGGCCAGTTCCTGTCCTGTCGCTGAGGTCCCTCTGGCCATGGATCCTCCTGCTCATCCTCCTGCTCCTCCAAAGGGCCTGGAGTGCTCCTGCCCTGCGACTGTCCCCACCCCGACCTGCAGCCCTGATTCTGTGACCCTGAGCTTGGAAGAGATTTAGGAGCTGGGCTGATGGGATGTTCTGGGGGAATTGAAAAGGGACAGAGGACAGGGAACAGGCTGGAGCCAGGCACAGCCCAGACCTGAGCCCGGACTGAGCCCTGTCCTGCACAACACACTTGGGACCAGCCTTGCTTATGCTTGCTTTGGCTCAAGAAAACTTCCCAAATTCCTTCTTCTCCTCCTCCTCCTCCTCCTCCTCCTCCTCCTCCTCCTCCTCCTCCTTCTCCTTCTCCTTCTCCTTCTCCTTCTCCTTCTCCTTCTCCTTCTCCTTCTCCTTCTCCTTCTCCTTCTCCTTCTCCTTCTCCTTCTCCTTCTCCTTCTCCTTCTCCTTCTCCTTCTCCTTCTCCTTCTCCTTCTCCTTCTCCTTCTCCTTCTCCTTCTCCTTCTCCTTCTCCTTCTCCTTCTCCTTCTCCTTCTCCTTCTCCTCCTTCCTTTTCTTCTCCATCTCCTTTCTCTTCCTCCTTCTTTGTCCTTTATCTTCTCCTTTTCTTTCTTGTCCTTGTCCTTGTCCTTGTCCTTGTCCTTGTCCTTGTCCTTGTCCTTGTCCTTGTCCTTGTCCTTGTCCTTGTCCTTGTCCTTGTCCTTGTCCTCCTTTCTTCTCCTTTTTTCTCCTCCTCCTTCTTTCTTCTCCTTCTCTTTCTTCCCTTTTTCTCCTTCCCTCTCTCAATAATGACCCCCCAGAGGGGCTCAGGCTGCCATGGGGGGGCTGAGGACATTCCAAGCAGGTCCCTGTCACCCTACATGCCCCACCCCCCCCCCCCCCGAGGCTCTCTCAGACTCCTCACCCCCCATCCGGTGCTTCGATCCCTCCTAAAGGGAGATAAGATCTGGATCAGCCCAGCCGGGCTCTGCCAAAACGGGCAGGAAGCAGCACAGTAATTAAATGGGCAGATAATGGGAATTTAGGATTATAACAAAAGGCAGAAAAGCAATCCAGAGGGGGTCGGGAAGATTAAGAACACAGAGAAAAGTCCAGTCAAGCAGAAAATAGCCCGGACTGGAGCCAAGAGCTGGGGGCTGAGGCTGCCAGGCTCCGAGCCAGGGGGGAGGATTTGGGGGGGGCTCTGGTGCCGTTCTGGGGCAGAAGGAGAGTTTTGGGGGAGATCTGTTCCCGAGCAGAGCTGGCCGAGGGCTGAAACCTCGGGAGAAGTTCCCAGACCTGCAGATCGGGGGTGTGATATCCATGGAAATCTCCCAGAGGAGCGGCCCGGGAAGCGCGGCTGGGGGACAGAGGGGAGGTGCCTGAGGCTGGGGCGGTTGGGATCTCTGTGGGGACAGAGTGGATTGTGCTGGAATTCACTGTTTTGTGCAGATTCCCCATTCCCAGGATTTCCTGGGATGAGCAGGGACGCATTGATCTCTCTGCCAGGGGGAACAGGAGCTGGTTGTGCTCTGCTAGGCACAAATCCCCTTGGGAATATCCTGGGAAGGACCCGGGAAGGGGTCTCTGGGGCTCCCATCCCAAATACTGGGGAGATTGCGGGGGGGTCTCTGTGGTCCCCACCCCCAATTTTGGGAAGACTTTTGGTGTCTCTGGGGTTCCTACCCAAATTTTAGGGAAGATGTTTGGTTCCCACCCCCAGTTTGGGGGAGGTTTTGGGGTGGTTCTGTGGTTTCTACCCCAGATTTTGGGGGGCTTTCTGAGGGTCTCATCCAAAGTTTTGGGGAGGCTCCAGCAGCATTTCCTGCTCATTCCCAGGTGTCCTTGGGGAATGCAGTGGTTGGGCACTGCATCCGCGGGGACGGGGTGCAGGGAGCTGGGACACAGCCCTGTGGGACCTGGCACAGCAACACGGACATCTGGGGACCCCAGGTGGCACCGAGGCTGGGGACATCCTGGGACAATCCCTCACGTGACATTGAGGCTGTGACATCCTGGGGTGGCACTGGGGCTGATTTCCTGGGGACCACCCGCAGTTTTGGGGAGACTTTTGAGGGCCCCAACCCTTATTTTGGGGGGATCTCTGGGGGTCCCATCCCAACAGTGAGGAGATTTTAGGGGTCCCATCCCCAGTTTTGGGGAGACTTTTGAGGATTTGTAGGAGTCCCACCCTCCATTATTAGGGGAGATGTTTAAGGGTCCCATTGTCAGTTTTACAGGGGTCTCTGGGGGTCCCATCCCCAGTTCTGGGGAGACTTTGAGGATGTTTCTGTGGTTCCCAACACCAATTCCAGTTGAGAATTTTGGAGGTCTCTGGGGTTGCCACCCAAATTTCAGGAGAGACTCTGGGCGTCCCATCCCCAGTTTTGGGGAGACTTTATTAATCCAATGTCCCTCCCATTCCCTAGTGAGGCTCAGATCCCATTAACTGCTCCCTGCTCCCCCCCACCGCGACACACGGGGCCAGGGACACGTCCCGGCCCCGTGGGGACACGCGGGCACCCCAGCCCGGTATCCCCGGACCTTTCCCGGGGATTTACTGCCGGGAAAACCAGCCCGGGGACATTCCTGGAGCGGCCGAGCCTCCCTCCGGGCAGGGTTTGTTTCTCCCGGGAGCCCTGGAGACGATCCCGGCTCCTGCCGCAGCTCCGCTCCCCGCTCACCGGGGCCATGGAGGGGGGAGCGGCCGGGGACCCCCGCGGGCTCCGGGGGCAGCCCCCAGCAGGGACCTTCCTTGTCCCACGCAGGGTGAGCCCCGAGCGCTTCTGCCTCTGGGTTTGCGGGATGAGGGTGGAGAGGGCTCGGGGGTTTGGGTGGGCGCTGGGCTGCCCTGCAGACCCCAAAGGCCATCCCTGCACAGGACCTGGCCCCGGAGGTGGGGACTCTGCAGGTCTGGAAGTCAGCCGGGATGGGAGGGCGGTATTCCTGGAAAAATCAGGGGAGAGCAACCATCGCCTCCTCCAGGGCTCCTGACCTGCACCCCCGGGCCCGCTGCTCCTCCCGCCACCACCCCTGTCCCCTCTCCTCCGCTGTCCCCCCTCCCACCTGCCACCAGACGTGTCCCCTCTGTCCCCTTCTGCCCCGCTGCCAGGACGCTGAATTCAGTCGGGAATGTGCAATGGATGTGCAGTGAATTCAGCCGGGAATGTGCAATGGATGTGGGATGAATTCAGCCGGGAATGTGCAATGGATGTGGGATGAATCCAGACGGGAATGTGCAATCCCGGGGTTTTCCTTCCCTCCTGCCTTGCAGCTCCGCGCCCTGGGATCGCCGCCCGGAGCCGTTCCCGTGTCGCAGCCGGTGCTGATCCTGCAGCAGCTCCCCGGGCCCGGGGCCGCCCCCGCGGGACCCCCGCCCGTCCGGGGAGGTGCGTGCGGAGCGCTAATCGCGGCTGGACCTCAGCCGCCCCTGTTCTCCCAGCCTTTCCCAGGGTGACAGGCAGGAGCCACACTCAGGAATGCCCATCCCGTCCTCGGATGCATGATCAGCCCCGCGAGATGCGATTTTTTTTTTAGCAAGTCTTGGCTCCAAGATGCTCCTGGGGAAGAGTTTTGGATTTTTTTTATTTTTTTTTTTTTTTTATTTGTTTTGGGGTTTTTGTTTGTTTGGGCGCCTTTTTTTTTTTCCCTGAAATTCACCTGGTTTTGTTCTCCAAACCCCCATTTCCTGCGGGCATCCCCAGGAAAAGTCAGGGTGCCACGGGCTCCTTGGAATTGCAAGGTGGGATTGAGTGGGACTGGAACCCCGGGCTGTGCCCCTGTCCAGAGGGGCTTCACCCAACCTTGTGCCCCCGGGCTGCAGCAAATCTGGGCTGGGGGGGCTGGCAGCAGGGCCAGGGGGCTGTGGTCACTGGGGACACACCATGGGCAGAGTCCCCTTGTGGTGTTGGGAAGGGGAAGGTGGAGCTGTCCTTAAAAATCCAGGGAGGAAAAAGGATGCTGAAAATCAGTGTGGAAAGAAAAAAGAGAGCCAGCCTGGGCCCCGTGGGAGGGGTGGGATCCACTCAGAGCTGCCAGCACTCCTGTCCCACCCCTGGTTCTTTTCCTTGCTGCTGGGGTGCACCCTGCTCATGGATCTGGCTCAGCAGAGTCCCAGCACGTGCTGGGATGTCCTGGCTGGAGGGACAGCCAGCCCCTGGTGTCCTGGGAGCCCAGCCTGGCAGCCCTGGAGCCGCTGGGGATCTGGCACATGGAGTGGTCCAAACCCTTTTTTACTCTAGGTCGTGGAACCAGGGAATCCCACAATGGTTTAGACTGGAAGGGACCTTAAGGATCGCCCAGTGCCACCACCCCTGCCATGGGCAGGGACACCTCCCACTGCCCCAGGCTGCTCCAAGCCCTGTCCAGCCTGGCCCTGGACACTTCCAGGGATCCAGGGGCAGCCACAGCTGCTCTGGGTGGATGAAGCCAGCAGGATCTCAGGGGAATCCAGCAGGTTTATGGGAATTTTCCAGGGGAATTTCACACCTGCAGAAAATGGGGAATTTTGGGGATGCAGAGCCAGATTTGAGGTTTCCTCTGTACAGCCTCACCCTCAGTGTCCATCCAGCCAAGGGGGCAGGGACACTGCCCTGGGGCCAGCTCCTCATGTGGAGCCAGGCAGGGGCTGAGGAGGCACTGTGCACCCCCACCCTGCTCCTCACATGGATCCAGCTCCCAGGAGGGGGGATTGGGGCCCTGGGATCATCCCCATGGTGCAGCCCCAGCTCCTGCCCCTTCGGGCTGCTCTGAGCCCTGTGCACAGAGCAGAGCTGACCCTGCCATGCTCTGGGCCACCCCAAAGGCGCTGCCTCTTCCAGCTGGTGCCAGGGCAGGTGCTTCCCAAACCCCTCAACCCTTCCGGCTGGAGAAATTCTCCCCAGAATGGGTGAAAATCTGGTGCCTCTAGCCTCAGTGATCACCCCTTGTGAGCCAGCCCAGATGTTTGGTCACGTTTGGAAGGAAGAAAAGGCTCCAATATGGCAATTTTCAAGCTTTATCCAAGCAAAATAATTTTTAAACACCACATGGGGCTTCCAAACAGGGGTGGGGGAAGTCTGGCTTTGCTCCCACTGCTTGGGAACAGGGAGGAGCCTTGGGGCCGCCCCAATACAGGCACTCATCCCAGGCTGTGCTCCTCCTGCCCTCCATCTGCTACCTCTCTGATGCAGAGTCTCCAATTCTCTGGCAGATTTGATGGAGTTGATGCTGATCCAAAGCTCCCAAATGCACCAGCTGCTGATGCACGGCCTGGCTGTGGCAGCTCTGGCTCCCCTCAGTGTGGGGCCAGCCCCAGCCCCTGCCCAGGTGAGGCTCAGGGGGTCTGGGTGGGCAAAGATACCAAAGAGGGGGCACAGGGACCTTCCCAGGGCCGTTCAGGAGAGCGGGATCGCCACATCCTGCTTTGGGACCCTCTGGGTGCAGCCCTGGACGGTCCCAGCCCAGCTCTTTGGGGTTTTGGGGCCCTCTGCGGTGGTTTGAAGCCCAGCTCTGACAGCTCAGCCCCCATCCAGGCCCTCGGGCAGAGCTTTAGCCCAGCTGGGAAGAGCCAGAACCCTCTGGAAGCACAGCCCCATGAGGCAGGAAGGCTCTGCAGGGGCTGCCGTTTAAAAATCCATCCCGAACCAAAACCGTGTGAAACATTTAATCTCCTTGGGGGGAACGGCGCTGCCTTCGGGGCAGGGCTGTGCTGTGGCAGCTGCTGAGCTCGCTGCCACCTCCTGGCACTCACCCCTGCCCTCCCAGTGCCACCAGCGCAGGGCTGGCCAGGACTGGACCCTGCCTGCTCCAGCAGGGGTCAGACAGATCAGAGCGGCTCCTCACAGGGGTTTTGGTCCCATCTGCGGCGCTGCCACACAGCAGCGGGAGCAGCCGGCGCCGCTTTGCCTCTGTCCCCCCGCAGGCGCTGACGGGGCCTTTCCAGGGTGAGGAGGAGGAGGAGGCCGTGGTTTTCCACCATCACTACATCCCCTGGGCCGCCCCCGGCCCGGGCCCCGTGCGGTTCCTGTGCTCGTCACCTGGGGACAAGGGGTGAGTGCCAGGGGTGGGCTCAGTGTCACCTCGGTGTGACAGCACCTCCAGCAGCAGCCAGGACTCGAGGGATGCCATTGATCCATCACTGACCTGTCCTTGCCCCTCTCCAGCAGAGCTCTGCCCCCCCCGCCGCCCCCCAGTGCCACCGGGACAGTGGGGCCCGGCGTGCCCCCTGCAGCGGGTAAGGACACCCAGGGGGACACTGTCCCCATGGCCTCCCACAGCAACAGCTTTCCCTCAAGCTTCCATCACCCCTGAGCTTCCCTGCTCCTGTCTCCATCCCATCCCATCCCATCCCATCCCATCCCATCCCATCCCATCCCATCCCATCCCATCCCATCCCATCCCATCCCATCCCATCCCATCCCATCCCATCCCATCCCATCCCATCCCATCCCATCCCATCCCATCCCATCCCATCCCATCCCATCCCATCCCATCCCATCCCATCCCATCCCATCCCATCCCATCCCATCCCATCCCATCCCTGTCACTCCCCTTGTCCCCACAGAGTACTACAGCGCCGAGGAGCGGGGGCTGTGAGCTCTGCCTCCCTCGATCCCTCGATCCCAGATGGATGCTCCACCGTTCCCATCATTTTGGGGTGGTTTCCCCGCTGTGAGCCCCCAGGGCAGGGGTGTCACAGCCCTGTCCCCAGCCCTGGTGTCATCCCGGTCCCAACTGAGCCACAAGACCGGGCTGCCACAGGCCGTGCTGTGTCCCCGGGGGTGGGCACAGGGGGATGTCCCCAGCCCAGGTGGTTCCAGCCTTTGTTAGTCCCTCCAGCTTTCAATGCAGCATTGCCTGTAATTAATTTGCTTTGTTAGGAGAGCGCCCTGCTATTGCTAATTAGGCATCTGTAATTACACAGGCTGGTGGCTCTGTGCCTGAGTGCAGGGGCTCCCTCGGGGCTGGGGGGGCCCAGAGCCTCCTGCCCCCCGTGTGGGGGGGTCTGTCAGTGCTTGGGGGGTGCTGAGAGGGCCTGTCAGAACCTGGGGGTGCTGGGGTGGTTGGGGGGGACCTGGGTGGGTCTGTCAAAGCCTGGGGGTGCTGGGGTGGTTGGGGGGGACCTGGGTGGGTCTGTCAAAGCCTGGGGATGCTGGGGTGGTTGGGGGGTGCTGAAGGGGGATCTGTCAAAGCCTGGGGGTGCTGGGTATGTGAGGAGGTGCTGGGAGGGTCTTGCCAGTGCTTGGGGGTTCTGAGAGGACTCCTGGGGGCTCTGTCAGAGCCTGTGGGGGTGAGGGGGTGCTGGGGCTGGTGCTGAGAGCTCCAGACTGGGATCTCCTGGCTGAGCACAGGTGGAGCTGGATCTTGGTGGGGACGTGGCTGGGAGAGCAGCCTGAAAGAGGGAAATCAGGGAGTTTCCCAGGATTCAGAGACTCCTCTGTTCCCCAGGAAGCACGAGGAAGGGGGGAGTGAAGGTTTTGGGTGCTGGGAGGTGTCCCCTGCCTGTGCCACCTCCCCAGCCTCATAGGGGGGTGCCAGCCCCGCTGTGCCCTAGTGAGGTTCCAGGCTTTTCCCTGGAGCAGAGCTCCTGGCAGGAGACCTCAGGGCTGGAGCTCCAAGGATGCAGAAAGGCAACTCAACCCCCCTCCTAGGACTGCCCTGCCTCTCCTGAGCCCAGTGGAAGGTAGGATTTACCTTTCCTGTGCTCTGGAATAGGCAGATCTCCCCCAGCCTGGCTCCTGGGGAAGCTCCCAAATGTGGAGCAGGAGCATAGTGTTGGATTCCAGTAGGAAGGTCCAGCTCCTCCAGCTGGGAGGGACTGAAGGAGGCATCCCAAAGCAAAGCTGGGTTTATGGGAGACCAGGATGATGCCCAAGGGTTCCCACATGGATGCAGAACGGGAAGGAGGAGATGAAGAGTCACCTGGAATGGGCTGGACAGGAAGGGTGGGCTCAAGATGTGACCCAATCTTTGCTTTAATATGAGAATAATGAGAGGAATGGGAGGGTGAAGCAATGGGCATTGCAACAGCCCCAGTGGACGTAACCCCGGGGTTACTGGTCAAACTGGGGCACCCTCCTGCATGGCCAGAGCCTGGGGACATCTCTGTCACCTCCAGGGGACAGGGGAAGGTATGGGTGGAAGAGCAGCCCTGGGCACAGCGGGGACAGCCATGCAGGGATGTTGGGCTGAGGGCAGGTCCTGCCAGCTGAGGGGCAGGAGGGCTGGGATGGTCCCAGGGGATGTGACACCTCCTCAGGAGTGGCCTGAGGGGACTGGGAGAGCCCCAGAGACCCCACTGGGGCTGTCATGGGGAGGCACGTGGGGATCTCACTGCTCACAGCTCCTGACCCTGGTCAGGTCTGACCCAATGGCTCTGGGCAGCAGCACAGGGATTTCCCTCCTTTCCCCATCCCTGGAAGTGTCCAAGGCCAGGCTGGGGATTGGAGCCACCTGGGACGGTAGGAGGTGTCCCTGACCATGGCAGGGGGTGGCACTGGTTGGGCTTTGAGGTCCTTCCCGCCCAAACCATCCTGGAATTCTGTGATTCCCTGATTTGGGCCATGGGCCGGTGGGAGATGCTGCTGGGGGCTGACACCGGCCCGGTGTCCCTGCTGTGACAAGGACTTGGTACCAGGAGTTTCCAGGGGGTTGGCCTGGATCCTCTGTGCCCAGTGCAAGGCACGAGAGCGGGAGGAGAGGTTAATTACAGCCTGTGCTAATTGCACCCATGAAAACACCTCATGCAACACAGCCCCTGGCTGCCAACTGGGCCAAGGGCTGGCACCTCCTGCACCCGGGCTGGCAGCGGCAAGTGGCAGAGCTCAGCCCCCTGGGCACTGTGGGGATGCTGGGGACAGATGCTGGGCCTTGGGAGGGGAAGGGCAGAGGGGCTCCTGCTGCCCAAACTGAGCAGGGCTCGGGAGCACTGGTGCCACATTCCTGCTGTCACTCCGGCTGGGAGATGTCTTCCAATAATCTGATGCTCTGCAGGGTGAGGTTTGGGTGCCAGCAGGTGACTGACCAGCTTGGCTGGGGTGATGCCCATGGACCAGGAGCAGCTTCTGCTGTCCCCAGCAGTGGAGACTCCTTTACCCAGGGCTGGCATCCCTGTAGCCAGAAGAGATTCCCGGGACAGGGACACTTTAGTGAGCAGCAGATCTGATCTTATCAATCTGGAGTCACTGCAATGGCTTTTAATAGCCCAGGAGGGCCCTGTCAGCAGTGACATCTCGGGTGACTCAGGGTCCCAGTGTGACTCAGGGCCACTCTCCGCCCTTGGGGGGGGGTGTTCTGCTTCCACCTGAGCCACTCCATCCCTGGGAATGAGATCCACACTGAGCCTTTCCTGGGCCAGCCCCGGCCGCCCACACAGGATCCTCTTGATTCACCCGCCACGCTCCCGGCAGCCCTGGCCACTCGCTGGAACCATCCCAGCCGTGGGCTGAGCTCCGGGGCGGCACCATGGACCTGCTGCTGCTCCATGGGCTGCTGCTCCTGCCCCTGGCAGCGCTGCTGCTCTACAGGTGCAGCCCCACCGTCCAGTACCTCTGCAAGGTGGCCTTTTTCAACTGCTGGGTGGTGGCCATGGCCACCCTGCTGTCCCCCTTGGCCTCCTTCCGGGGACGCTCCGTGGAGAACATGAAGTGAGTATGGGCTGGGCATGGGGAGAGCTGGCTGGGGCTTGGCTTGGGTGGGGGAAATCCCATGGTTTGTGGCCACAGGCTCTGTCCTGCCCTGAATGGGTGCACAGCTGGGTCACAGCTGGTGGCAGAGCCCCGGGGCCATGGCGTGGGCTGTGGTCACATCCATGGGGCAGTGGAGTGCATCTTGTGGTGGGAGAGGTGCTGGCTGTGCCCAGGGAGGGTCAGGCCATGCTGGAGTTGGGGTTTTTGGTCCCCGAGGGCTGAAATAACATAAAAGGGATCATTCCTGGTCATGGCAATGTTGGGCTCATCACTAGTGTGAGTGACAGGGGTTTGGAGGTACCATCGGGGCAGGAGGCAAACACACGCCCAGAGCTGTCCCTGATTTTGCCCATGGGAGACCCGGGAACAGCACTTTGGCAGAGGGATTGAGGGTGGAGAGGCCCTGGCACAGATTATTCCGTGGCTGCCCCATCCCTGGAAGTGTCCCAGGCCAGGTTGGATGTTGCAGCTTGGAGCAACTTGGGATAGTGGAAAGTGTCCCTGCCCATGGCTGGGGGTGATACTGGGTGGGTTTAGGGTCTCGTCCAACCCAAACTATTCCATGTTTTTATGGTTTTGGGATGTCTCGGTGCATCAGGTGTCCCTGTCACAGCTCTGTCCTGATCACAGCCCCGTCCCTGTCACAGCTCTGTCCCTGTCCCTGTCACAGCCCTGTCCCTGTCACAGCCCTGTCCCGACTCGTGCTCCCAGGGTGGAAGCAGGGAGATAACATCACTGAGATAACATCGCTGTGCAACACCGGAGGAAGGTCAGGGTGTTGCAATCCTTTTGCTGGATTCCTGGGCAGGATGAGCACACCAAGAGGGATGTTATGATATCACAGGGAAAATATCCCAGCTTGAGAAATTTAATGAAGATTTGTGTGTACGGATCTCGGCCCGTGGCGGGGAATATGGTTCAGAGGTTTGGTGTTATCAGTTGAAGGTTTGGTGTTATCAGTCACAAGATCACTGTTATCAGTCACAGGATCGCTGTTCTCATTGGGAGGATCACTGTTATCAGTGAGAAGATCGCTGTGATCAGTCACAGGATCGCTGTGATCACTCACAGGCTCGGTGCTGGTGGTGCAGCCTCTCCCGCGTCCCTCCCGGCTGGAATGCTGGGAGCTCACAGACCCAGGGCAGCTCCAAAGCCAACGCTTCCGGCCCAGTGGAAATCCCCGAGGGAGGCAGGGTGACTCACCTGCCTTATCAGCGCTGCCTTATCTGTCCCACCAACACCTCGGTGCCCGGCGCAGCACGCTCGGCTCCCTCTCCTCCGAATCCCAAAGCCTGCGGCTGGGAGCGCTTCCCTGTCATTAGTCCTGGCTCTGGGCACTGCTTCTCCTCGGATCCTCAGGGATGTCCCGGCCTGCGGCTCCCGAGGGAAGGGGGCGATACCACAGACACTCGTCCTTCTTCCTTCTCACCCCTGCCTGGTGCCGAGCCCTTCCCTGCCCCCTGCCCTGTCCCCTGGGGGCAGTGACAGATGTGGGGACCCTCTGTGGGTTGGGCAGTGCCCCATTCCAACACTGACGTGTCCCAGGACTCCATCTCCGTGGCTGCTGGGATCCCTGGTGCTCCCTCCTCCCTCCGTTCCTCTCGATATTCTCATACTGAGCGTCACCCCTCGCTGCCATCCTGATATTCACCTTCCTGCCCAGCCCTCACGGGATGCGACTCCACTTTTCCTCTTAGATCCATCTCTTCCTGACACCGCGGGTCCGGTGGAGCGATTTGTGATTCCCTAAGGAATGTATCCGCACTGGTTTTCCCTTCCCCCTGCAGCACAAAGCTGTGCAGGGGCAGTCCCTGGGGCCACCCACATCCCTGGGGATCTGCCTGACCCTCTGCCACCCATCCCTGAGCTCATCCATCCCCAGCTCAGCTCCTCTGGGATCCGGCTCTGGCTTTAGGAGTTTGGGATCTGGATTTCCGTCCACACGCAGATCCAGCTGAGCACCTGGGGAGGCTCCCCGGGCAGAGGCAGTTTGTCCTTGTTGGGATGTGAAGATCCCCATCCCCATCCCCATCCCATTCCTATCCCCATCCCCATCCCCATCCCCATCCCCATCCCCATCCCCATCCCCATCCCCATCCCCATCCCCATCCCCATCCCCATCCCCATCCCCATCCCCATCCCCATCCCCATCCCCATCCCCATCCCCATCCCCCCCCTTCTCTTTTTGCTTTCCCATCATCCTTGGATATCCAAATCCTGTTTTTTTCTCTCCCACCACCTCGTGCTGGTCACTCTCCCTCCCTCTGCTCTGAGCCAGGAGCTGGGCCCAGCTCAGGTGGGAACCAGGTGTGTTCTGAGCCTCACAGGCTGCAAATGTGTGAGAAATCCAAACAACCCTGAGCCCGGGTCCAGCAGAGCAGCCTGGCCCAGCCCGCCCACCCTGATCCGCTCCCCACACGTGTCCCTCCTCCTCATCTCATCCTCTGGGGTTTGACCCCCCGAGATTATGGTGATAAATTCTCTGCCCTTTGAGGAGTTGCACGTCGGGTGCAAAGAAAAGCATGGAGTCTTCAGGTTTCTAGTTTTCAAGGTCTTGCTTTTTGTTTATTATTTCTTATCTCTCAAGCTCTTCTCATGCCCTGAGGAGCTCTGTACTGCAGCAGGGTCACTCACGGACTCTTGTCTGGGAGGGTCTTCACCTCTTATACTACATATTACATTTCCATTATTTACAATTAATCACCAATACCTAATACCTATGCTGGACAGGTCATCTCTACGCTGACCCTGTCCAAACATGCCACCTTCACAGCAGAAATGTCAGGCAACAAGAAGAAGCAGGAGGACAGGACCATGCCCTGAATGCCCCATTTTGTCTTCTCATGTCCACGCACCAAAAATACATGTACCCCCAGTGATAAGATAACTATTATCTATTTCACACCCTGGTGACGTGTAATTCCTCCTGCAATGCAGGTAGTCTCTTCCAGGGACAGAAGTCAAAGCCTGTGTCTCCCTGGGCTCTGTGCCAAGGTCTACAACCCCCCTGCACAGATCCCAGACCCCCCTGCACAGATCCCAGACCCCCCTGCACAGATCCCAGACCCCCTGTACAGATCCCAGATCCCCCTGCACAGATCCCAGAACCCCCTGTACAGATCCCAGATCCCCCTGCACAGATCCCAGATCCCCCTGCACAGATCCCAGACCCCCTGTACAGATCCCAGATCCCCCTGCACAGATCCCAGACCCCCCTGTACAGATCCCAGATCCCCCTGTACAGATCCCAGAACCCCCTGTACAGATCCCAGATCCCCCTGCACAGATCCCAGACCCCCTGTACAGATCCCAGATCCCCCTGCACAGATCCCAGACCCCCCTGTACAGATCCCAGACCCCCCTGTACAGATCCCAGATCCCCCTGTACAGATCCCAGACCTCCTGCACAGATCCCAGAGCCCCCTGTCCACTTTCCAACCCCCCGCCTGGATTGCAGACCCCTTTGACAGGGTCCCTGCCCCTCCAGGGTGACCAGAAGGATGCCCTGGACTCCAGCACTGTCCCATATCTCTGGCAGGCTCCTGCGTGCTGCGCTCCTGCCCCTCAAGCGCTTCTACGGCATCAGGATGCGGGTGCGGGGCTCGGAGCGGCTGCGGCTGCCGGGGCCCTTTGTGATCGTCTGCAACCACCAGGCCTCCCTGGACCTCATGGGTGCGTGCGGGGCACGGCGGGGCAGGGGGGCCCCAGGGCTGCACCGGGATCGCTCTGGGAAACCAGCACCGGGATTAGGGCAGGGATGTGTTCTGGGAATGGACCAGCAGAGCTTTTGGGACAGGGCTCTGCTGCAGAGAGAGGAGGGACAGCAGGAGGTCCTGGGATTGGGGACAGCTTAAAGTCCTTTAAGTCAAGACTAAAAACCTAACCTGGTTCTATATGAGGGTATAAATGATTAATTAATCTGTGCACTGATATAAGTTGGCCTCTCCAGAGAGTTCCTCTCTGCAGTCATCACCTCTCAGGGCTGATAGAGCTGCAAAACTTATTCCTGATATCCAGCTGCTTTGTCCAACCCATGAAGTTTAATTCCAAGCACTAAATAATTTTTCAAGCAGATTTTTCAACTGCAAAACTCATTCCTGATATCCAGCTGATTTGTCCAGCTGGGGGAGTTCAACTTCCAATCAGTTTTCCAAGGTGATTTTTCTGCTTGGGGTTGGGAAGGTGTTAATGTGTTGCCATTGTGGGTTGACTGCAACAAGTCTTTTGGGTTTCCTGATTTCAGGGCAGAAGTGCTGCAGAAAAAGGGGGGGTGTGATGGAGTGCCTGAAAAGTAAGATCACTTTAATAAGAAATAAAATAGTGACAGCGCCCAGAAACCAAACACAGAACTCTGAGGACAAAAGCTGTACACTGCATGGGGGCGAACTCCAAAGCCCAGAAATGAGGGGGGAGTGGCAATACCTAGGCTTGGGGGTAGAGGGTTCTAGAAACATGACCAAATACGGGACATTGGTAACCAACAGGGGAGCAGAACCTAGGTTCATTAGCATAGTAACTGCAAGGGCTCCTGCGAGGATACTTCTAGCTCACCCTAAGCTAACAAACATCTCCCAGGGCTTGAAGCCAAAGCAGGGATGAGCCTTGGCTGGCCCTGTGCCTCTGCCAGGCCGATGCCCCCATTAACGGGCATTATCCGTGCCGCAGCAATGGTGGAGGTGATTCCCGAGCGCTGTGTGCCCATCGCCAAGCGGGAGCTGCTCTACCTGGGCACGGTGGGCTGGGCGTGCTGGCTCAGCGGCATCATCTTCATCGACCGCCGCCGCAGGGACGCGGCCATCGGTGTCATCGCCAGCACCGCCAGCGCCATGCGGCGAGAGAACGTGAGGAGGGCTGGGGCTGGGGGGAATCCCCGTGGGGTGAGGGGGGGTGGGCTGAGGTCCGGGCTCACCTCTGTCCCTGTTCCCGGCAGCTCCGCGTGTGGGTTTTCCCGGAAGGCACCAGGAACCCGGGCAGGTCCATGCTGCCCTTCAAGCGTGGGGCTTTCCACCTGGCCGTGCAGGCACAGGTAAGGGCATCCTCATGGGCAGTCTAAGGTTGGACTCCATGGCCTTGGGGGCCTTTTCCAAAATGATTCCTTCTCGTTTGGATGGAGTGGGGTGGGTGTGAACCCTGGGGCAGAGGGATGGGGGGAGGTTTGGTCCCCAGGGATGCGGGGGAGATTTGATCTCCAGGGATGAGGGGGATGTGATCCCCAAGGATGAGGGGGATGAGGGGGGTTTGATCCCCAGGGATGGAGAGGTTTAATCCCCAGGGATGAGGGGGGTTTGATCCCCAGGGATGAGGGGGATGTGATCCCCAAGTATGGGGGGGATTTGATCCCCAGGGATGGATATGGTGCTGGGCAGCACCAGAGAGGGACAGGCAGAAGCAGGAGTCCCACATGGGGAGAGCTCTGTCTGGGGGACTCCCTGACCCTCCGTGTCCTGCAGGTTCCCATTGTCCCCATCGTGATCTCCCCGTACTGGGACTTCTTCAGCTCCAAGGAGAAGAGATTCACCTCGGGTAAGCGATGGACAGGAATTCCCGTGGCAGAGGGGAGGGCTGGCACTGGGGATGAGGCGCTTGGGGGTGTTTGAGGGTTGCTGAGGGGCGGGGAGGCAGCTGGGGTGGAAGATGCTGGGGGGAATATCTGGTTCTTGGTGGGACCCTCTAACACATCCCTGGATTTTCCCTCCTCTCCCAGGGACCTGCACCATCCAAGTCCTCCCCAGGGTGGAAACGCGGGGCCTGAGCCCCAAGGATGTCCCCGAGCTGACCGAGAGTGTCCGCCAGGCCATGGCTGAGGCCCTGGCTGAGATGTCCAGGAGTGACCACGGGGACCCAGACACGGAGCAGCCTCTGCTGGGGCTAGGGAAAGACAGGGGCAGCCCCCAGGGCCAGGGGGACACAGCCAGGAGCAGCAAATAGGCAGAGGGAACGAGTCCCCTGGGGACACCCCGAGGTGTCCCTTGTCCCCTGAGGAGGAGTCCTGCAGCCCTGCCACCACCCCAGCAGGACGGTGCCCGAAAGGGAGCAGAGCAGGGCAGGATGGGGATCGGGCAGCATCCCCAAAACAGAGCAAGGTGCCCCCTAAAGCCCCTCGTTGTGACTGTGCATCCCCTGGATGTTCCTCTGCCAGACCTGGAGCTGTGGCTGTCCCCCGGGATGGCTTCTGCCTGCTTGCTGGGCAGGGCAGGGAAGCTCCAGGCAGGGCTGGGGGTTCCCAGCCCTGTTTTCCACCCCTGGTTGTTGGGTTCCCTCATGGATTCTCCTTCCAGAGGCTCCTACAAGCTGGAAATGCTGTTTGGGTGCAGCCAGCCCTGGGGGAAGGGCCCAGAGTGTGTGGGCTGGAGGGGACACGTGGTCCAGGGGGGAGAGCATCCTTGGAGCTGAGCTGTGAGCCAAGGGTGGGACAATAAAGAGTCTGAAGCTGGTGTTGTGTCCTGGCTGTGCTGAGGGGGATCCACCTCCTCAGGGATACTGCATCCCTGCACATGGAGCTTCTGCAGGGATGGTGTGAGCAGCACATGGCAGGGTGAGGGTCACACTGCTCTGCATCTGACCCCAAGGCAGAGCTCTCCCTCCATCAGTAAATGCACAAGAAGAGCATCCCCAAATCCCCAGCAATACCTGGATCAGCCCCTGGATCACCTGGACACAGTCCCTCCTGGAGAAGCCTCTCCATGGGCTCTGGACCACAACTCGTCTGACAGCTGGGTGGTTCCCTGCAGCTGGGCAGGGATTTGAGATCTCCTGTCTCCTTCCCTGCTGTGCCAGCTGCCCCAGGGTGGCAGCAGGACAGGGAGGGGGCAGGGTGTGGCTGTCCCCTTGTGGGGAGCAGGGTGGGCAAGGTTTCCCCTCCCATCCTGGCATAAAACGTGCAAACCATGGGCACAGAGCTCCGGTTTGGCATCATTCCTGCTCTCAGGAGCAGCTGGATTATGGAGGAAATCCCTCAAATCTGTTGCAATCGTCTGACACCAAACAGCAAAGAGGCTTCCCATGAGGAGCAACCCACGGGCTCAGATGTCACATGGACATGGCCAAGGGCACAGGAAGGTCCCATGTCCCAGAAAACCTCCTTAATCCTTTCCTGCTTCCCAGGATGTGGCACAGTCTGTCAGCTCTGAGTTGGCCTGGGATCCCACCACATCCCCACCACCTTGGGGGTGGTTTGGCTGCCCAAAATTTGGGTTTGGGAGATTAAGCATCAATAAAATCATGGAATAGTTTGGGTGGGAAGGACCTTAAAGCTCATCCAGTTCTGCCATGGGCAGGGACACCTCCCACTGTCCCAGGCTGCTCCCAGCCCCAGTGTCCAGCCTGGCCTTGGGCAGTGCCAGGGATCCAGGGGCAGCCACAGCTGCTTTGGGCAAATCCTTGTCCTGTCTGGAGAGCCAGGGCCCGGCCAGAGCCCTCCCTGGGTTTTCCACTGTCAGCAGGAGGTGAAAGCCTGAGGAGAAGGAAAGAACCTTGGAACAGGGGCTCTGGGAACAACTTGCTTTTCCTGGTCCTCCAAGGCCTGCCCTGTCTGGCTGCTTTGGTTGCCCAGCCCTGGCATGGCTGCCCAGGGCAGTGCTGGGTCCCCATCCCAGAAGGGATTTCACAGCTGCATGGATGTGGCACTTGGGGACAGGGGTCATTGGTGGCCTGGGCAGTGCTGGGTAGTCCAGGAGCTCCTTGTCCCATCCAACCACGCTGGGATATCTGCCAGGGCACTGACCCCTGCCCACATCCCAGCGGAACAGGACGGACTCGGGCCGTGCTCCTGCCTTGTGTCCTTGGGGGTGGCAGGTTCGGCCCCCTCTGGCTTGTGGGGCAGCTCCAAAGGGCAGGGAGGGGGGCACAGGGTTGTGTCCAGCAAAACCTGAGCTGGGCCGGTCTGGGGACAGAGCCGTGGTCATCTGAGATCGCACGGGAAGGGTCAGCCCCATCCATGGCTTCCTGTGAGGCCCTGGCACAGATTCCCAGAGAAGCTGTGGCTGCCCCTGGATCCCTGGAAGTGTCCCAGGCCAGGCTGGAGCACCCTGGGGTAGTGAAGGTGTCCCTGCCCGTGGCAGGGGCTGGAAGTGCTTTAAGGTCCCTTCCAACCCAAAGCATTCCATGATTCCATGACTCCCACACCCTCAGAGGGAAGGGGACTGCAAGGCCTCAGAGCAGGGGATGTGCTCAGGACACTGTGGGGCTGGTGTGGAGCTCCTCAACTGTCCCGAATTCCCACCAGGACAAAGGGAAGCAGCTCGGCCCTGCCCAGGCAGGTGTCCAGCTCCCACGTGTGGAATGGGAGCAGATGAAGCAATGCCACATCCCAACACTGTCCTGTTTCTCTGTCCAGACTGGATGAAACTGGAGGAAACAGGACAAAAAGCCAGCCTGGGACATGTGATCAGCCCAAATTTGGTTAAATTTGAAATACCTGTAAATTTTCCCTGTCTGAGAAATCACCCCCAGCTCCCAGGCACTCCTTGTGTTGTGCTCCCTATTTTCGTTTCCCACATGTTCCCGCCACCTCCTGACATCATTTCCAGCAAACCTGTGTGGAGGTGGCTCCTGCCCCAAAGTCCAGGGACCTTTCCCAATATTGCAAAAACCCCTGGGATCCTTGACCCTTGGGAGCTGTGGGCAGAGGGCAAACATTGCCTGGACTTTATCTGCAGGTGCCCAGAGTTCCTCCCTGGACGGGACACAAAGATCCCATTTCAGATCCTGCAGCGGATCAGACGCAGATCTAGCTTGATTCAAGACCTGCAGGAGGAGGCTGTGGCTCTTCCCAACATCCACATCCAGCTGGAGACATGATGTCTCCAGCCCTTCCCATCCTCTTCACCACCCTGCTCCTCTCAGCCAGGGCCTCTGGAGCACCGTAAGTCCCCTCTGTGTCCGTCTGTGCCTGCTTGAGTGGCTTTAACCTTGGTTCCCTTGCAATTCCTGGTGGGATTCAATCCTTCCTGTGCCTGCTGGGATGGTTTAACCTTGGCTCCTTTGCAGTTCCTGGTGGGACTCAATCCCTCACATGCCCTGATTGCTGCCCGGGGTGGGAATGCTCAGGCTGGGGGCTGTCCCTGCCCAGGAGCACTGAGGACACGGCCCTGGTGCCTCTGGTGGCTCTGAGGAGTTGTGCCCTCCTCTGCAGAGCTGAGCTGAGGAGCCAAGGGCAGCCCAGGAGCAGAGAGGGGAGGCTGGGGGAGGTTCCTGTGTTCCCAGGGCTTTTCCAGGTCTCCGTGGGGCCGTGCTGGACGTGCTGCAGCCCCAGGGCTCTGCTGTCACTTGTCCCTGCCAGGAGTTACGTGGTGGTGTCCCCGGCCGTGCTGTACCACCCTCACCCTGCCACACTCTGGGTGCACTTCAGTGACCTCCAGGGGCCCGTCCAGGTCCATGTCCAGCTGCAGGGGGACAGTGGGGCCCCACCCATCACCCTGCTGAGGAGGGAGGTCCTGGAGCCTCATCTGCACCTGAATGTCACCTTCCCTGTGAGTGTCACCCCAATGCCACCCCAGACCAGTCGGGAGCAGGGAGAGGGG
Source organism: Prinia subflava (assembly GCF_021018805.1). Taxonomy (NCBI): domain Eukaryota; kingdom Metazoa; phylum Chordata; class Aves; order Passeriformes; family Cisticolidae; genus Prinia; species Prinia subflava. Next base: position 21,286,509 of record NC_086254.1, read on the forward strand.
GCCCTGGGTGGTCTCCAGGCCGTTTCCATCAGCTCCACGCGGGGCTGGGAACAGATGGGACTTCCCCATCTTGTGGCAGAGTCTCACCCCTCACTCTGCCAAAGCTCCTCCAGGCTCAGCCGGTTATCCCGTGCCTGGAATGGTCCAGTGTGCAGAGCTGCAGGGTGCTGGGGGTCGTTCCTTCCCAGCCCCTGGCTCGGGGGAGGTGTTCCTGGGGTGAGGAGTGCTCTGGGTCACCCGGAGGGGGCCCAGGCACCTTCCTTGTCCTCACCCAGGGCCTGCTGTTCCCCCCGCAGGCTCCAGCCCCTTCCAAAGGGGAGGAGGAGATCGTGGCCCTGCACATCTCAGTCCAAGGGGATTCCCTGAATGTCTCCGAGTCAAAGAAGGTGATGCTGAGAGCTCTGAAACCCGGGATCTTCATCCAGACAGACAAGGCTGTCTACAAGCCTGGGCAGGAAGGTGAGGGGGGCAGGAGGGACCACCCTGCCCTGGGGGACCCCCCTGGCGGGGGAGAGGGGTCAGGGCCCAGCCTTGCTCCTGCACTGCCTGGAAATGGGAGGGATTATCCTGGGCTATCCTGGAATGCCCAGCACTGGCACAGGGCAATGCCAGGGCTCGCTGGAGGCTGTGCTGCTGGAGGGGCAGTGCAGGGCTCAGGGTGGATTTCCATCCACCTTCCCATGGGAGTTTTCCCTCCCTGTGGAAGCCGCTCCTCCATCTCCGTTTCCTTTCCCAGTGAAGTTCCGAGTTGTCTCCCTGGATAAAGACCTGACCCCCAGCAACCAGAAGGTGAGAGCAGGGCTGGGATGTGGGGAGGTGACAAGGGCTCCCTGCAGTGTCCCAGCCAGCCGTGGGAGAGGTGTGGGAGTCATCTTTCCCTTTGGGAATGCTGCCCTGGCCAGCTCTGCCTGGGGAGCTGCCCCAGGGGCAGGGGTGCCCTGTGCTGCTCAGGGGTGCAGCAGGATCAGGAAGGAGAAAGCAGAGGGCACGTGTGACACGAGAATGTGCCCACGCCAGCTCCCAGCCAGGGATGCAGCCCTGGTGAGTGGGAAGTGAGGAATGTGCTGATATCCATCAAGACACCAGGAGTACTGGCAGGCTCAGCCTCTGGCACCCCTCAGCAATCACTGGGGTCCCTGGAAGTGTAGGATGTTCCCAGATTAAAGGGGTTCTGGGCCCTTCCTAAGGCACTGGGAGATGCTACCTCTCTGTGCCATGCTGGCAGTGCCCTCGGCTCATCCCTGCCAGAGCCAGGCTCAAAATCCATCCCAAAGCATCTTGAGGGCTGGGAAGTTCACAGCATCCCACAGGAACCCCTCCCTCTGCCCCATCCACACCTGTGCCCACCCTGGTGAGACCCCAAGGAATGGAATTGCTCCTCTGACCATCCTCTCTTTGCCTTCCAGCTGCCCCTGGTGTTCCTGCAGGTCAGTTTGGGACATGCAGGGGGTGGGGTGGGCTCAGGAGAGGGGACACAGGACTCAGCCAGGGGCTGTTTGCTGGGCTCCCTGGGTGCTGAGCCCGCTGTCCCTGTGCAGGATCCCAGCGGGAATCGCATTGCACAGTGGCGGGAGGTGACCCCTCGGCAGGGAATCGTGGATTTGTCCCTCCCGCTGGCCGCAGAGCCGGCCCTGGGCACCTACACCATCAGCGTGGAGGGGAAAAGCCATTCCTTCAGCGTGGAGGAATACGGTACACAGGGATTGGGAAGTGGGATCCCACCACGGACAACAGGCCTTGACCCCCTCCAGCCATCCAGGAGATGTTGTCACCGTCCTGGGAGTGACCACCCTGTGTCCTTGTGCCTGTCCCCCAGTGCTGCCCAAGTTTGAGGTGACCATTCATCTCCCCAGCGCCCTGTGGGAGAAGGACGAGAAGTTCCCAGTGGAGATTTGTGGGCGGTGAGCTGGGAACAGGGGACAGGGGGGATGGGGGGGTCCAGCAGGGTGGGGACCGTGGCACAGCCTCTCCACTGTCCCCACACAGCTACACCTACGGGAAGCCCGTCCAGGGGAAGGTCCAGGCTGGCCTGTGCCTCAGCCAGGGGCTCTGGCCTCAGCACACGAGGAGCACCTGCATGCAGGTTACTGGGCAGGTGAGTGTGGCTGGGACTGGGCGTCACTGGGGTGGCTCCTTCCTGGGAGTGCTGCTGACGGGGTTGATCTTCCCTGCAGACAGAGAAGAACGGCTGCTTTTCCACAGAGGTTTCCATGGCTGCCTTCAACGAGACCATCTTGAAGAGGAGGAAGGAACTCAAAGTCGAGGCATCGCTGGTGGAGGATGGGACAGGTGGGGATGGGGTGTGGCCATCCCTATGTGCTCCCAAGGTCTTCTCTAGGAACACCCAAAAGCACTGCTGGCATTTAGGGGTGCACATGCAGGGAGGGGGTTTGGGTCGGGCTGTGAGTCAGGTCATCCTGGCAAAGGAATGCCAAGCAGAGGAAAAACACCTTGCCAAGATCCAGCAGCTCTGCTGGTGCTGCGAGCCAAGTCCTGGCAGTGCAGGGTGGTTGGGTTCACCCAGGCTGGGAGATGGCTTCACCTCTGAGCTTGTCCCTTGCTCGCCACCTTGTCACACTGGAGTGCCTGTCCTGGCTGCAGAGAAGGACAGCAGGGACTGTCCCTGTGCCCAGCAGCCCCAGGGGGCCCCTCGTGGTGATGCTTTGCTGAAGAGCCTCTGCTGAAGTGTCTGCCCCCAGCTGCACCCCGGCTTTAGGTTTGAAATATTCCACAGGGCTTCTGCTGCCCTTGTAGGAGATGCAAACCGTGCTGGGAACAGGAGGAAAGCCCAAATGTCCAGGGACCTTTTCTGCATGGGGACATAGGCACTGGCCGAAGCTAAGCTGTGTCCTGTGTCCCTGCAACACCTTGAGCTCCCCACTCGCTCTCCACAGGGCTGGAGATGAAAAGCACCAAAAGCTGCAAGGTTTTACCCGAGACAGTCACGGTCAGCTTTGAGAACCCTGATCATGTCTACAAGCCCGGCCTTCCCTACACCGGGATGGTAACGGAGTGTGCCCTCTCCCTGCAGGGCTCACCTGCCCCCTGCTGCTCCCAGCCCTGCTCCTGCCCACCCCCAGCCCTACTCTGCCATGGCTGCAGCATCTCCCCTTCCCTCCTGGCACAGATCCGGCTGCAGAGAGCTGACGGCTCTGCGCTGCCCGAGAGGCAGGTCCTGCTCTTTGTCAGCAACCAGGGAAAAAAGAAGACACAAAGCTTCCTGACAGACAGCTCAGGGAGAGCCTCCTTCCACCTGGTCACCTCTGGCTGGAGTGGCAGAGTCTCCTTGAGGGTAAGTGCCCCACCCATGTCCCCCCCTCAGGGGTCCCAGAGCTGCTTCCTCCAGTGGAGTGGGGCCTTGGATTCATCCCGATTCCCACCTCAGGCTGAAGTCAAGAGGTCAGCTGAGAGGCAGGAGGAGGACTCAGCAGTCAACTACCAAGACGCCTTTCTGTCAGTCATGCCCTACTCATCGCAGAGCGGGAGCTTCCTGCACATCCGCGACCCGGAACGGGACCTGCCCTGCGGCCATCCCCTCCTCATGCACGTGGATTCCATCTTTGGCAAGGAGGCTTTAGGCAGTGAGCAGAAGAACCTGGATCTGGTTTTCATGGTGAGCCCCAGCCCAGGGAGGGAGGGCAGCAGAAATCAGGGCGCCTGTGTGGGAAGGGCCACATCTCCACATGTGTTCATGGTGGTGTCCCCAGGGATGGGACAACGAGCAACCTGTCCTGGAGGTGTGGGACCTGTCAGAGGAGGTGGCTGCTGCCACTGTTCGGCCTCCACCCCCATGGGAGATGTTGGGGGGCTGCAGACCGGGCAGGGTCAAAAATCACCCCAGAAATTTCATCGTGGTCTGTCCAACATCAGGGTACTTGGATTCCACACTCAGCATCTGTTCTATTCTCACCCCCTCCTCTGCAGGTCCTGGCAAAGGGAACCATTACCAGCATCTTCAGGAAAGAGGTCACTGCAGAGCCTGGTATGTCTCATGGCACGGAGGGGCTGTGCAGGGCCCTGCTCCCTGTGCCTGCTCCTCACAGAACCATGGAATCGTTTGGGTTAGAAGGGGCCTCCAAGCCCATCCCATTCCACCCCCCTGCTATGGGCAGGGACACCTTGCGCTCTCCCAGGGTGCTCCAAGCTCTGTCCAACCTGGCCTTGGACACTTCCAGGGTGGGAGCGGCTGCAGTTTCTCTGGGTAACATTTCCCCTCTTTCCATGGCCCAGGACAGAGAGTCTCCCTCTCCCTGGAGCTGCCCATCGGGCTGGAGCTGGCGCCCATGGGCAGGATTCTGGTCTATGTGGTACTGCCCAACGGCGAGATGGTGGCTGATAGCACCGAGCTCTACGTGGCCAAGTGCTTCCCCAACCAGGTGAGAGGTGTTGGGTTCTCCGTGGCTGCCTGCCTTGGTGTCCATCCTGCTCCAGGTGCATCGCAGTGTCACGGTCTCTCAACCCATTCCCTGATCCCCAAACCCTCTGAGAAGAGCCCTCCCTGCCTGTGGCTCGGTCCTGCCCCTCCACAGGAAGTGACTGCCCTCTGCCCCTGTCCCCTGATGTCCCTGTGCAGGTGAAGATGGCATTTTCAGAGGCCAGGGCCCTGCCTGGGGCAGCGCTGAGGCTGCAGCTGGGGGCTGCCCCAGGCTCCCTGTGCGCTGTCCGAGCTGTGGATCGCAGTGTGCTGCTCCTGAAGCCCGAGGCCGAGCTCAATGCTGAGACCGTGAGTGCTGACCCTGCCTGGAGTCCCCCTGCAGCCCCCAGAGGAGCCTGGGCTGAGTGTGGGAGGACATTGGCTTAAGTGTCCCTTACATGGACCCAGTGCTGCGGTGGCTCCCAGGCAGAGCCCTGTGCTCCTAAAATGAGGTTTTTGCACGTCTTTATTCCCAGGTCTACAAAACACTGCCCGAATTCAACTACCCCTACAGCATCCAGGATGAACCATTCTGTGGCTTTTTCTGGTGGGACTCCAAGATGGAAACCTACAAGTTATTCGAGGTGAATAACTGCCTGGGCCTCCCAGTTCCTCCCCATCCAGGAGCTGCCCGTGCTTCTCCCAAGTGCTGGGAAAGCCACACCTGTGGCAAAGGACTTTCCTGCCAAGCCCAGGCTCCTTCTCCACTTGTTTTCTGTAGTCCTGGGACTGCTCACTGCTGGAATAGGGATATTCCTCATGCTGGCTGTGGGAACTGGACAACCTCTGCTTTTTCAGGGTGCAGCACTGAAGCTCTTCACCAACGCCAAGACCAGGGAGGATTGCCTGCCCAGGATCCCTATAGGACTCCCGGGTGCTGTAGGTGAGCACAGCCCTTGTGCTGAAAAGAACAAAGAGCTGGTGGCCAGTCCTGGCTGCCATGTCCTCCGGGGGACTTGGAGCCATCCAGAAAATACCCTTGGCATCAAAGAGGATGGAAAAAGATTTTGGTCACCCTTGTGCTGGCTGCAGGCAAAGTCCAGCTGAGACCTGAGACCCTCAAGTTCTGCTCTGCCTTTTCCAGGGTCGAGGACAGAACCCCGTTACTTTATGCTAAGCAGCAGTGTCCCGGTATCTGGGGCTGTCCCAGAAACTCCCATGCTGTTCAGCCCAGGCATCCCAGCCAGCGAGGACAGGAATGAGCCCCCAGCACCCCGGACGTACTTCCCAGAGACGTGGCTGTGGGACCTGATCCCTGTGGGGTGAGAGAGGACAGTTCCCAAAGGAGGAGAGCTGGAGACCTCAGGACTCCTCCCCGTGGGATGGCACCAGCAGTGTCACAGCGGTGCCGCTGAGGCGATGCCACAGCCGTGGTGGGTGGCCTAATGATGTTCTCGGTGCCGCAGGGAGGGCGGCTCTGCCGAGGTGACAGTGACAGTGCCCGATGCCATCACAGAGTGGGAGGCTGGGATGTTCTGCACGGCCCCGCAGGGCCTGGGGCTGTCCCCCGCTGTCACCCTCACGGCCTTCCAGCCGTTCTTCGTGGAGTTGGCACTGCCCTACGCCGTGGTGCGTCACGAGACCTTCACCCTCAAGGCCACAGTCTTCAACTACCTGCGCCAGTGCCTGAGGGTGAGCGGGGATGGGCAGGGGACCCTGGGGGGTGGCAGGGCTGATGGAGCTGTGGCTGTGCTCTGGCAGGTTCAGGGAAGGCCGGGGAGGTGACCTTGGCTCTGGGGGCTCCAGGGGCTGATGGGGCTGTCACCATGTTCAGGGGGGTTCAGGTGGGGCCTAGGCAGGTGACAGCAGCTCCGGGGCCTGATGGAGCCATGGCCATGCCCTGCAGGTTCAGGTGACGCTGGCAGAGTCGGTGGAGCTGGAGGTGTCACCAGGTGCAGGGGACACCTACAGTGGCTGTGTCTGTGCAGACGAAGCCAAGACCTTCCAGTGGGGTGTGCGAGCCACCAGCCTGGGTACAGAGCTGCCACCACCCCACCGTGCTGCCCAGGGACGCCCTCAGGGGATGCGGCGGGGGGGGGCAGGAACCCCAAGGCACCTGGGAGCTCTCCCTCACTCCACTCCCACCCTTCCTGGGGACCCCCAACCCAGTCCAGCCAGCCCCACGCCAAGCCCAGGGGGCTGTGCTCAGGTTTGGGGCCTCCCTGGGGACTGAGGTCTGTGTTTGCACCTGCAGGGGAGGTGAACATCACCGTGAGCACCGAGGCCCTCAGCTCCACCGAGCCCTGTGGCAACGAGCTGCCCCTGGTTCCGGCCCAGGGCCACGTGGACACCGTGATAAAGCCCCTGCTGGTGCAGGTCAGAGGGTTGTGGAGGAGGAAAATGGGATGGATTTGGGATTAAGGTGCAAACAGCCCGTGGGGGGCAGTGAGAGAGTACCCATGCATGAAGCCAGGGGTGACCCAGGGGAGAGGGGGGTCCCTCCTCCTGACTGACTCTGGTGCTGCTTCCTCACAGCCCGGGGGGATCCTGGTGGAGAAGGCTCACAGCTCCCTGCTCTGCCAGGAAGGTAGGACTGGCCAGGGGTGTCCAGCAGTGCTGTGGGATGTGGGCCAGGAGTGCTTGGCCGCTGGTCACAAGGGCCACCAGCCCAGAGGAGCCAAGGGCCAGGGTGCCTGGGCAGGAACAGGGTGGGTGAGGCTGCCATGGGACAGGCTGGGAACAGCTGGACATTCCCACTGTCATGGCCCTCTGTCCCCACAGGTGCTGAAGAAGTTTCCTTGGAGATTCCTACAGACATCCTGGAGAGCTCCCAGAGAGCCCACGTCACCGTGATGGGTAAGGGATGGGCTGGGGGGGCCTGGGGACCACGGGGGACAGGGTGGGTGCAGAGGTCCCCAGGCTCAGCAGGACGTGGGACCACCCAGAGCTGACACTGGGACACAGGTGATGGTGGCAGGGGCACAGCTGATGATGTGTCCCCCTGGGCCAGGTGACATCCTGGGCAATGCCCTGCAGAACGTGGACAGTCTCCTGGCCATGCCCTACGGCTGTGGGGAGCAGAACATGGTTCGCTTTGCCCCCAACATCTACATCCAGCAGTACCTGGAGAAGACCGGGCAGCTGCTGCCGGACATCCGCGCCAAGGCCCAGGGGTTCCTGCAGAGCGGTCAGTGGGACCCTGACCCCCACCTGGGAGGGACACCACTGTCCCACAGCCCCCTCCCCACTCCACCTGGCTCCCCTGGGCACAGGAGTAATGCCCTGTCCCCATATCCTCCTGCAGGGTACCAGCGGGAGCTGCGGTACAAACACGATGACGGCTCCTACAGTGCCTTTGGCAAGAGCGATAGCGAGGGCAACACCTGGTGAGGGCTCTGCAGCTGCATCCGGGGCTCCTCCTGCCCCCCAGGGAGCCCCGGTGCTGACCCTCAGCCCTCCGATGTCTCCCTGGCTCCAGGCTGACGGCGTTTGTCCTCAAGTCCTTTGGGCAGGCCCGAGCCTACCTGGCCATTGAGGAGCGGCACATCACGGACGCGCTGCAGTGGCTGCGGCAGCACCAGAGGAAGAGCGGCTGCTTCCGCAGCGTGGGCAAACTCTTCAACAACGCCCTGCAGGTGGGCCAGGGGCTGGGGTGGGCACCCAGAGCGTGGTCTGGGCAGTGGGGGTGTCCCCGTGCTGGTGTCACAGCCCGGCCAGACCCGTGTCCTGCTGTCCCCTTCAGGGCGGTGTCTCGGACGAGCTCTCGCTCTCGGCGTATGTGACTGCAGCGATGCTGGAGCTGGGGCTGTCCACGCTGGTGAGGATGGACCCTTCTTCCCCACAGGGACTGGTGGGGTGGGGACAGCTGCTGGGACAGGGGATTGCCATTCCAGGCCACCTTGCAGCCCAAACTAAGCACAGCTAATCGCACTGAGCAGCACTGGGGTCTCTGGGCAGGTCCCATGCCCTGGGCTGGCTCCTGATTCCGCTGCCCTGCCAGGAGCCGGCAGTGAGCTCAGCCCTGAAGTGCCTGGAGGATTCTCCCACAGACAACCCCTACACACAAGCTCTGCTCGCCTACGTGTTCGGGCTGGCGGGGCTGCAGGAGCAGCAGCAGGCACAGCTGCAGCGCCTGGCCCAGCACAGCGTCAGCACAGGTACTGCCCAGGCACGGGCACCGTGGGCAGTGCCACCCCTGAGTGGGCAGGTACTGCCCAGGCAGGGACACTGCAGGCAGTGCCACCTCTGGGAGGGACCCCAGCCCGCAGCAGGGGCTGAGCTGCTCCCACTGCCCCCCCAGAGGGGCAGCTCCACTGGCAGAGGAATGGACAGGCTCAGAAGCCCTCAGAGCCGTCCTGGGCTGCAGCTGCCCCGGCCGAGGTGGAGATGACAGCCTATGTCCTGCTGGCCTACCTGTCCCAGCCCTCTGTGTCCCCTGCTGACCTGGGGACAGCATCCCAGATCGTCCGCTGGCTCTGCAAGCAGCAGAACCCCTACGGAGGCTTTGCCTCCACGCAGGTACTGGCCCTGGGCTCCAGGGGCTGCTCCAAAGCGGCCCCTCCTGGGAGCTGCGCTCAGGGGTGACCCTGGCACTGTCCCCGTGCACAGGACACCGTGGTGGCCCTGCAAGCCCTGGCCAAATATGCCGCCCTGACCCACGGCAGCAACGGGGACTTCACGGTGACGGTGACGTCGCCCACGGGCACAGCGCGGGACTTTGTGCTGGACAGCAGCAACCGCCTGGTGCTGCAGCGGGAGGCCCTGCCCGAGCTGCCGGGCACCTACGGGCTGCGGGCCCGCGGGCAGGGCTGTGCCCTGGTGCAGGTGGGTGCAGCCTGGGCTCCCTGTGCTTGGCCCTGGCCCTGTCCCCTCGCTGGCCTCACGCTGTGCTGTCCCCAGGTGACCCTGCGCTATAACGTGCCCCCCCCTCCCAGCGCGGGGGCGTTTGAGGTGCGGGTGGAGACAGAGGCGCTGCCGAGCACACAGAACCCCCAGTTCCTGCTGCGGCTCTGGGCACGGTAGGGTCTGGGGCTGTCCCCGGTTTGGGGAGGACAGGAGCAGGCAGAGAGGGAGAGAACCCCCAAGCCCACGCTGGGGCTCTGCACTCGCAGATACAGCGGGGAGCGTCCTGCCACCAACATGGTTGTCATCGAGGCCAAGCTGCCATCGGGCTACAGCCCAGACAAGAAATCCGTGGTGGAGGTGAGGATCCCTTGCCCCCCTCTGGGATGCCCCATCCCACAGATACCTGCCCCTGGGGGATGTGGGACACAGGAGGGACATCTGCTTGGGGTGCTGGGCACCCATGGAGCAGCTGTGGCCCTTCCTGAGACGTGTCCCTGCAGCTGAAGAGGCAGAACCTGGTGAAGAAGGTGGAGGTGCAGCCCGACCAGGTGACAATTTACCTGGACCAGGTGAGATGGAGACAGGAGCAGCAGCCCTGGGACGGGGAGGGTTTCCCCACGGTGGGTGGCTGCATCTCGCCCCTGGGCTGTCTCCACAGCTCACCAAGGAGGAGGAGACCTTTTCCTTCCGAGCCCAGCAGGACTTCCTGGTGAGCAACCTCCAGCCGGCCACTGTGTCCCTGTACGACTACTACGAGACAGGTGAGCCCTGCAGGGCCATGTCCCCCGGCCCTGCTGCCACCCCTGCAGCCCCAGGGGCTCAGTGGGGTCTGGCTGAGCTCCCAGCTCCCACTGATGAGCTTTGGCTCGTTAAGGGAGCAGCTCCTCCCAGGCCCAGGGTCACCCCCCCTCCCATTGCAGGTGACCGTGTGGATGTGGCCTACACTGCACCCCCCAGCTCAGGTAGGGGCTGAGCCTGCCAGGCCAGGGGTCACCCCACCCTCGGGACCCTGATGGGGAATCACCCACCCTGGAGGGCCAATCTGGGCTGTGCTGAGCCCCACGGGAAGGAGGGCAGGGAGTGGGGACAGAGAAGCCCATCCTGGCATCCTGTCCTGATTGTTGGGGCTTTGCTGGCCAGAGCCTTGGGGCAGAGGTCAGGGAAGGCCCAGGTGTCCAAGCTGGGTTGCAGGAGGTGCTGTGCCTCTTTGAGGGGGCTCAGCCAATATCAGCCCTGGCCTTCCTCCAGCAACCCCCTGGAGCTCCCACCCGGGCCTTTGGGTCACACAGGGGATGGGACACTGAGCTCCAAGGGATGGGACTCAGCCAGGGGGTCAGGGGCAAGCAAGGGTGGTGGTGGGGGGTTGTTGGGCCTCTCCTCTCACAGCAGCCCCATATTTTATTTTGAAGAGAAGGAAAATGCCTAACTCAGCCTGGAGCCTGGCAGCACATCCCTGCCCCAGCTCCTGCGGCCGCCAAGGACAGGGATAGCTGAGGGTCTCTGCTCCCACCCTGGCCATGGTCCTGACCCTTCATGGGGGCAGGAGGTGGCCCAGAGACCCTCCCAGCACCACTGGCCCCCAGCAGGGCCCCTGTGGATGGAGCCACAGACCCCCTCCCAGGATCTGCAGCCGAGGGGCTCCTGCAGGCCCAAGGACACACACGGCTTCTGCAGCCCTGCCACACGATGGACTGGGGCAGCCACAGTGGGAACTTAGCAAGGACAGCCCCAGACCACCTCCTGCCACCCCTGCACGGGGCTCTGGGGTGCCAGCTCTGGCCTCTCCCCTCCCCACAGCACTTGAAGGGGACTCAGAGCTCCTCCCTCCTGCCAGAGCTTCCCTGGCAGGTTCTCACCACCCCTCACCCTCCCTGGGATCCACAGTGCCTCCCCAGACCCCTCCCCAGCACTGACACAGCGCCAGCCAGTGTCACCACGGGAGGCTTGGGGACACTCTGCAATCCCAGCACAAACCAGTCAGGTGCCTCTTGGAGAGAAGCTGGGCCTGGTGGACCCCAGCCCCTGCCCTGGGTCTAAATAAAGCCATTCAATAAAGCACTTCTTTCCTCTTGGTTTTTCTTTTCCTTGAGACTCCCATCCCAGAAGAGGGTGGGGACAGAGGGGACAGGACAGCAGCTGTGTCCTGGGGCAGGAGGTTACGGTCACGAGAGTCAATGCCTGTCAGACAAAGCCGGGTGGGCTCCCGAGGCACGAGCAGGTGTACAGAACACACCAACAGTGCCCTCTCTGCCTGTCACATGGCACAAGGGGACATGGCAGTGCCAGCACAGGTCCCTCACCTCACCCAGGTGCATAACACAGCCCTGGGCAGCCTCAGACTGGGGTTAAACTCTGCTGTCGCTGAGCAGCCGCTCTGGGCAGAGGGACCACTGTTCTGCCACCTCAGTGATAACTCTGGCCCAGGGATGTCCCCCAGAGCCACACCCTCCCTGGGGACAGCTGGCGCTGGTGTGGATGCTCCTGTGATCTCCCCAGGGGGAGTCACCCCCCAGAGCCAGCCTGGTGACACCTGGAGCTGTGACCAGGGGCCAGAGCGCTGGGGCCAAATGACCCCTCCGTGCCCTAGGGGAGGGCACGAGGCACTGTCACAGCAAGGCACAGACTAAACAAGGTGTGGCCATGCCCCAGCCCTGTCCCCAGGGCTCCTGAGATGGCAGTGGGGCACAGGAGCCAGCCCTGTGCCCCGAGCTGAGTCCCTTGCTGGGGATGGAGGCACTCCCACCTCACTTGTGGCGCTTTTTCTTCTGCTCCTTGCGCTTCTGAGCCCTCACATCCTTCTTGAGGCGGCTGTCCACCACCTTGAACTGGCCCTTGACGCCGGGGGGACGCCGCACCCGGGGTCCCACGCCCTTCTTGGCCACCAGGTAGGTGACCTGGCGCTTCTCCTTGGCCAGCCCGGCCTTCTTGTAGATGCTGCAGAAGGACAAAGGTCACAGTGAGTTTGGCTGGGACAAAAACCAAACCCAGTGCTGGGACAACATCGGGTCCCACCCCTCCTCTGGCACTGCCACCCCTGAGTCAGCCTGGCTGGGGACACAGAGCTGTCCCAGTGGCTGCAGGGACACGGCCCCACCAGCCAGCCGAGCCACAAAGGGAGGAGTTGGATCCTGGCCTGGCCACTCACCGGCGCAGCTGGGCCACCTTCTCCCGCTCCGAGATGTCCACGGTGCTCACCACAGCCTCGGCCTTCTTCTTCATCTGTTCCAGCTTCTTCAGCATCTGGGGGACAGCCAGGGGGGACACGGCATCAGAGGAGGGACAGAGGGACAGAGGAGGGATGGGGGAGCAGAGGGGGTGGTCAAAGGAGAGAACAGGGGAATTGTGAGAGGGATGGGGGGCTCAGAGGTGGGACAGGGGCATTGGAGGAGGGACAGGGGGGTCAGAGGGAGGACTGAGGCCCTAGGAGAGGAGTCAGGGCATCGCTGGGAGCCCATCCCCACTCACCCTCCGCTTCTTTCGAGCCTTGGCCTCCGCCACCTTCTTGATGGGGCGGGCGTTGATCTCCTTCCAGCGCTGCCGATAGGCCTCGACCGTCTGCTTGTCCACGGGCAGCTGCCGGCGCCGGTGCTGCCGCTCCTCCTCCGTGAACCACTCGGGCAGCTCCCCTTCCTCCTCGTTGTAGGAGTACCTGGAGGGGCCCAGGTGAGCTCTGAGTGGAACACAGGGTCCATGTCACCTGTCCCCGCTGGGGAACACACCCTGCAGCCCCCAGCCCAGTACCTGTTGAAGGAGTCATCAATGAGGTTCCGCCGGGCCTTTTTGGAGCTGGCAATGACAGAGCCAAGGGCCAGGCCCTCTGCATCCAGGACTCTTTTCACTGTGGGACATGGGAAAGCTTGGCCTGGCTGCAGCCCAAGAGCCAGGGAGCAGCTCTGGGAGCATGGTCTGTCCCTGCCCCCATCCTCTGTCCCTCCTGAGGGGCCCCCATGGTCCCACACTCACCTGGGTTCTCAATGGGCACCACCTCAAAGCCACAGGGCTCAACATGGCCCCTCTTCCTCCCCATCGGTTCCAGTGGCCTGTGGAGAGGCGTGGGCAAGGCTGGGGTCCCTCAGCTCTCCAGGACTGGAGCTGGGGAGGACTCCCAGATCCCCTTGGCCCTCACCTCTCATCTTCACTGCTGCTGTCATCATCACTGCTCTCCTCCTCCTGAGCTTCACTGGCCTCGGGAGCTGTGGCTGCTGCAGGTGCAGGCTCAGCAGGGGTCTCCTCCTGGGCCACCTTCTTCTTCTGCTGCTCTTTCTTTGTTGTTTTTTCTGGGAATGGGAAGCACTGGTGAAACAGAGCCAAGGCAGACCCTGCCGCAGACACTCCTCTAGAGATCCTGCTCATTAAGTCTGCACTAATGACAGCTCGTTAGTGACACAGGCTGGGAACAGCCTCTGGTCTAGTGGGAGGTGTTCCTGCCCATGGGCAAGGCTTGTAACTGGCTGCTCTTTAAGGTCCTTTCCAACCATTCCGTGCTGCTGCCCAGGGCAGTGTCCCCACTGTGGCTGGACCCAGCGCCCCACACCGGGCTGTGGGACGGTTCCTCTGTGTTCCCTCACCTCTGTGAGCCTCACGCTGCCTCTCAGCCAACATCTGGGCCTGCCCCAGCTCCAGCTCTTCATCTGCATCATCCTCGATGCCAGCAAAGGCGTCCTGGGATGGGGAACAGTGGGGTCAGCCCCGGGGAGGGGGGATCAGCCCCAGGGAGGTTGTGTTGGGGGGTGTCAGCCCCCAGACAGTCCCGGGAAGCTGCTGGAGCCAAAGCTGCTCCATCATTTCTGCCCCACAAGTGGGACTCACCTTCCCGAACCACAGGCTGGTCTGTCGCTCCTCCAGCACTGACTTCTCCTCCAGAGGCACCAGCAGAGGATTCTCCACTTCCTGCCCTTCCTCCTCCTGCTCCTCCTTGTGCTTAAACTTCGGCCTGTGACAGGGAGCAGCAGGATCAGTGTCCCCAGCCCCGGCTGGCTCCCGGGGGTGCTCTCAGGGCAGCCCCTGCCCCGGGACGCCTCTCCCCTCTCACCTCTTGCCCCGCTGCTCCCGCTCCAGCTTCCTCTGCCGGGCCTCGATCTCCAGCAGCTCCTCCGGGTCCAGGTCGCTGGCCAGGGACACGTCGTCCTCGTCGTCGTGATCCGACACATAAATGTCATCGTCCCCAGGGCTGATCTCCAGCAGCGCATCGGCCGAAGCCATGTCCCCCCGGGACAGCTCGTCCAGCAGCTGCAGCACAGGTCACAGAGTCACACAGGTGACAGAGTGACACGAGTCCCAGGCCAGGCCCTGCCCCACGCCCCGGGAGCTCCCCACGCACCGGGGTCCTGTGGATGCTCCGCAGGGAGAACATGCTGGTGTCACCGTCGTCGGCGATGGACACTCCCGGCAGGTCCATCTTCAGCTCCACACGCTCCCGCTGCTTCCGCTGCTCCTTCAGGATCTTCTTCTTCTTTCTGGAGGAGGCAAAGGAATGAGGCCGCACTGTCCCCTCCCCACACAAACAGCCCGGAGGCTCAGCCCCTGCCCCAGCACTGCCAACCCCCTGGGAGGGATCCCCAGTACAGCCTGGAACAGCTGCTTCAGCTGCTTGGAGGAGCAGAGGACCTCAAGGACCCCAAACCCACAACCCCCCCAGCAGAGGGACAGGCTGACACTGCCACTGTGTCTCCATGGCTGCAGCCCCATCTCTCCTGCTCCTCTTTTTACCTCTTCAGCTCCGCCAGTTCCTCGGCCTTCATCTCTGCCAAGGCCAATTCCACCTCCTCTTGCTCCTTCTCCTCCTCAGCAGCTGCAGCTTTTGCCTCCATCTTCTCCTTCTTCTCCTCTTCCCTGCTCTCCTCCTCCTCACCGGAGCTCAAACTGCCAAAAGGAAGGAGCTCAGCAGAGCTGTGGTGGGGACAGTCCATCCCAGCCTGGGAACAGCCCTGCTCCCTGCTCCTACTTGATATCCAACTCCTTTGCCTGCTCCTTCAGTTTCTTGGCCAGGAATCGCCGCAGCTTTGTCCTCCAGTTCAGCAGGGCCCTGGGTGGGGTGGCAGCTGTTAGGGACAGCCAGCAGGCCCAGCTGGGGGTGTGGCTGTCCCAGTGTCCCCTCGCACCTGAGCTCCTTGCGGCCCAGCACCCGGATGTCCCTGCAGCACTGGCGCAGCTCCTCTGTGGTGGAGCTGTGATTCTCCAGCTCCCCATCCCCCAGTGTGATCTGGCACAGGGAAAGAGATTTAAACGCCAGCCTCTCCTCCACAGGACAGGAACAGGGGGTCCTTCCAAGCACTCACTTCGTTGGCCTTGGAGAGGAAGTCCACGGGGTTGGGAGCCTTGAGGAAGTCCATGAGGGTGAAGCGGTGGTACAGGGTGGTGTCACCCTCAGCGTAGCCCTCGGCCTGGGGGGAAAAGGGGCTGTGGCAGCCAGGGCAGGGGACAGCCAGGGCAGGGGACAGACAGGGCAGGGGACAGACAGGCAGACACCACCAGCCCTGAAGGCTGGATGGGGTCACCTAACTCGTGTCTTGCTGCAGTGGCCACCTAAATGTGTCTGTAGGTTTTACTTGAGAACTTCAGAAATCATTTCCAACCTCAACCTGAGCTAGGTCAAGTCACCAGCCCCAGCCCAGCAGTGGCTCCCAACCCCACCTCAGACACAAAAGCTGACAATGAGCTCCGTGCTCAGCTGAAGCCACTTGACAAAGATTTACTGTCCTAAAGCCACCTCAGAGAGACACAAACCCCGTGCCCAACCCCTGTAGGGTTTAACAGACCCAGCCTCACAATCCCCACTCCAGTGCTGCAGCGATCTCAGCGCTCCAAACCTCCCCCAAACTGGCTCTTCCAATACTTCCCATCCCAAAATATTCCATTTTTCTGAACAATTTTAATTATTACAGCCTCTTCAGGCCCAGTCCCGTTTGCATCTGGCCTTGCTCATACCTTGGGCTTCTTTTTGCTGACCAGCTCACTGACAGACTTGGCAGGAACCTCCACATCCTTGAAGGCGTATTTGGGGTCAAAAAACTTGCTGTCAATTTTGTCTGGAGCTTGATAACCTGGGATGAAGGAATCAGAGCCATGAGAGACATTTCTCTGGGAAGGAGAAATCAGAACTAGTCAGAATGGAGTAATCAGAGCCATCAGAGCCATTCCTCCTAGGATGGAGGAATCAGAGCCTTTCCTACCAGGATGAAGGAATCAAAACCTTTTCTCCTGGGATGGAGGAATCAGAACCATTCCTGCTGGGATGGAAGGATCAGAGCCACCAGCAGGTTTTTCCAGCCCCATGCCAGCTGCTCCAGGTTCCCCCAGGTACTCACCCTGGCACACCACAAAGATCTCGGCAGACTCATTGCGGGAGGCTTGGGGCTTGGTGGCCTGGACCTTCTGGAAGAACTGCTGGAAGATCCACAGGAGGGGCTGGTAATCCCGGGAACGGAAAACCTTGGTGATGAACCAGCCACCCTTGCACAGGAACTCACAGGCCAGCTTCAGCGCCATGAGGGTCAGATTAGCTGCAGCAGGAGAGAAGAGGGAGTGAGACAATGACACTTCACTGGGGTGGAGAGGGGTAGGAGGGGTTTCCCAGAGCAGCTGTGGCTGCCCCCTCCCCAAGGCCAGGCTGGACAGGACTTGGAGCAGCCTGGGACAGTGGAAGGTGTCCCTGCCTATGGCAGGGGTGGCACTGAACAGGCTTTAGGGTTCCTCCCAACCCAAACCACCCTGGAACTGTGTAAGAGCAGTGAGGTGTCCCTGTCCCCCGTGTCCCCACCCTGTGAGTAGGCGTCGTGCACCCAGCTGGCTCCCACGTTGGGCGCTCCATCGTTCAGCACCACATCCACCTTCCACGTCTGCAGCTCCTTGCGCAGGGCCTGTGGGACAGGGACATCCATCTGTCCTCACCATGGAGCCCACCCCACGCCCTGTGACCCCCCTGCCACCACAGGGGACCTGTGGAGCCCCAGGCCAGCAGGTGACCCCTGGGACAGTACCTGGCGGCACTTCTCGGTGGTGATGTCCTCCTGCAGTGTCACCACATTAGGAATGGGCTTGATGGGCACCAAATCCACCCCTAGTTCAAGAAAGACCCCAAATCCCCTCAAAAGGGGCTCCACCCCACCCCAAGTGGCTTCCCCAGACACCCCCTCCTCCTCCCAGGATCCCCTTCATCCCCCACAGCCTGTCCCCAGCTCCTGCCCAATGCTGCCACTCACCGATGATCAGGCTGGACACTGGCATGAATTTGGAAGCCACCTGAAGCCTGGGAAGAACAGAGAGGAACAAAGCTGCAGCAGGATCCCAGGAGAGCTCTGTGCCTGGGACTGAGCTCCCAGGCCTTGGGATGGAGGACAGAGACACCACAGGAACACACATGACACCCCAGGGCAGCTGGTGGCGCTGCGAGTGGCCTGTCCCCACTCACCACCCGCCGGGGGCCGCACACAGGTCCAGCAGGGCCCGGGCCTTCTGCAGGAACTGGAATTTCCGATTGAGCTGGAGCAGCTTGAAGGAGGAGCGGGAGCGGAAGCCTGGGGGGAGCAGAGTGGGGGTTATGGGGGTGACAGGGACTGCAGCCCTCCCTGTCCCCAGTGCTAGGCAAGGTCCTCACCCGTCTCCTTGGCCAAGTGGTAGAACTTGTCCCGCCGGCTCTTGCCCAGTTTGCTTTTCTTGCCCATGGTGGTGGTGGGGCAGCCCCTCGGGAGAGCTGGGATGTGCTGTCAGCCAAGGGCTCGGGCCTGGGGGGGAAAACAGGGGTGAGGGGCGGCCCGGGGCCCCCGAGACCATGCAGGGGTGGCCCGGCCTCCCTCCATTGCTCCCTGTGTCGTTCAGCTCTCTCTCAGTGCCCCTCCAGTGCCACTCTCACCGCCCTCCCAGTGCCCCCCTCGTCGCTCCCGGTATTGCTCCCTCAGGCCCACCCGTACCCCGCTGCCCCCAGGCGCAGCCCGGCCCCGCTGTTCTCCTTTGAAGCCTCCGACCACCCGGGATCGAGGTCCCCCCAACCCTGACACCCCCGTGCCCCCTTTCCCAGCCCGACCGCCGTCCCCGGGACACCGACACGACACCGATCCACACCCGGATCCAGATCCCGCTCCCGGTCCAGACCCCGCTCCGACCCAGACTCTGCTCCCATCCCCATCCCGATCCCGATCCAGACCCCGCTCCTGATCCCGGTCCCGACTCCGATCCAGCCGCGTGCCGGCACCGCCTTCCCGGCCTGCCCCGCGCGAACCAGCCAGCTTCCGCTTCCTCCTGCTCTGGCCGCCATTTTAGGAGTGGCGCACCCCCTCCTCCGCAGCCTGCGGGCCGAAGAAGGGGAAGGATAACGGGTCCCCTCGGAGGGGCGACAGACAATAACGGGTCCCCTCGGAGGGGCGACAGACAATAACGGGTCCCCTCGGAGGGGCGACAGACAATAACGGGTCCCCTCGGAGGGGCGACAGACAATAACGGGTCCACTCGGTGGCGTGATCACAGCCCTATCCTTCTCCTCCGGTACTTTACAAGACGGAGAAATTACCTTTGACCGTTCCAAGATGGCGGCACAGCCAGCACGACAATTACGCATGCGCATGTGCCCGCCCAGAGGGGGAAGTGCCCATCTCGGGAAGGAAGTGACGATATCACGCCGGGCGCGCAGGGGCCGGGCAGCAGACGCCGGCGGCTGCCATCTTTGTTGGGGCCCGATGCCGGCGGAGAAGATGGCGGTGGACGGGCCCGAGCAGGTGCGGCCAGGCCGGCACCGGGCCGGGCCCGGGCTGGGAATGAACCGGCGGGGCTCAGGGAGGGACTCGGGGCGCTCCGTGCTGCCCCCGGGCGCTGCTGCTGCCGGGGTTCGCGGGCTCTGGCAGCGCCGTGACTCGGCGGGTCTGGGGAAGGCGGCGGGGCCTGAGAGGCGGGATCGGGACCGAGGGAACGGGAGCTGGGGCTGCTGTGGGCACCGCTGGGAGCACGGGGGAGCCAGGACTCGGCTGGGGGGTCGGGAAGGGAGCGGGGGTCGGGAAAGGGACAGTGGGGAGCCTGATGGAAGGGGAACTGGGGACTGGGAACAGAGGATGCGAGGAGGGAAAAGAGGACCCAGGACCCGGCCTGGCGGTGGTGATGGGGGAACTGGGGCCCTGCGGGGCAGCCCCGAGTGGGCGGGGGTGCGGGGGCTGTCGGAGGCCGCTGAGATCTGTTGTCCCAGATGGAGATGGACGATGGGAAGGGCGGCTCGGGGCTGCGGCAGTATTACCTGTCCAAGATCGAGGAGCTGCAGGTGAGCACAGCTGCAGGGAATGCCAGGACAGAGTCATTGTGCTTTCAGCGGGGATGGTTCGGCCGTGTCCCTGTGGGCTCTGGGGACATGAGGTGGGGCTGTGCTCTGAGCTGGGGGCGATGCTGCCCCTGACTGAGGGGCTGTCCCAGGTGCCAGGGTTGGTGGGATATTGAGATGGAATTGTTCCCTGGGAGGGTGGGCAGGCCCTGGCACTGGGTGCCCCTGGATCCCTGGAAGTGTCCCAGGCCAGGCTGGACAGGGCTTGGAGCATCCTGGGACAGTGGGAGGTGTCCCTGCCATGGCAGGGGTGGAATGAGATGAGCTTTAAAATCTTCTCCAACGCAAAGCATGCTGTAATTCCACGCTAAAAGCCATGGTGTGGGTGAGCCCACAGCCCAAGGCTGCTCACAAAGCCTTTCCCCTTCAGCTCATTGTGAACGAGAAGAGCCAGAACCTGCGGCGGCTGCAGGCGCAGAGGAACGAGCTCAACGCCAAAGGTGGGGCCTGGAGCCTCCTCCTGCTCACCTGGGCCTTGGGCTTGGGGGGCTCTGGGCTGGGCTCGGGGGGCTCCAGCCCATGGGGCTGGTGCTGAGCTGTCCCTGCCCCTGTCCCAGTGCGGTTGCTGCGGGAGGAGCTGCAGCTGCTGCAGGAGCAGGGATCCTACGTGGGAGAGGTGGTGAGAGCCATGGACAAGAAGAAGGTGCTGGTCAAGGTACGAGGCTGAGCTGCCCCGAGGTGGCAGGGCTGCAGTGTGGGACTGCCCCATGTCCCCATGGGGGATGGGTCAGGGCTGTGGGGTGGGATTGTCCTGTCTGGAGGAGCTCACTGGGATGGCTCTGCGGAGCCTGGGGCTGCTTCGGGGTGTCCGGTGGGGTTGGAGCTCCTGTGGATGTCCTTCAGCAGGGAATTCTCAGGGAAACCACTCCTGGGGGTAATTGCTCCTTTCCAGGTGCACCCAGAAGGCAAGTTTGTGGTGGATGTGGACAAGAACATCGACATCAATGACGTGAGTGCCCCAGGGCTGCGGGGGGTCCCCAGGGCTGGCAGGGACACCCAGCCCCTGTGCTGTCCCCACAGGTGACCCCCAACTGCCGCGTGGCCCTGCGCAACGACAGCTACACCCTGCACAAGATCCTGCCCAACAAGGTGGACCCGCTTGTGTCCCTCATGATGGTGGAGAAGGTCCCGGACTCCACCTACGAGATGATCGGGGGCCTGGACAAGCAGATCAAGGAGATCAAGGAGGTCATTGAGCTGCCCGTGAAGCACCCGGAGCTCTTCGAGGCGCTGGGCATCGCCCAGCCCAAGGCAAGTGCTGCTCTGGGGGACTCCCTGGGCTGTCCCCGTGTCCCCAGCCAGGCTCTGAGGCGCCGTGTGGCCATTCCAGGGGGTGCTGCTCTACGGCCCCCCCGGCACAGGGAAGACCCTGCTGGCCAGGGCCGTGGCCCATCACACCGACTGCACCTTCATCCGCGTCTCCGGCTCCGAGCTCGTGCAGAAGTTCATCGGCGAAGGTAACGGGGCAGGGGTGGCTCTGGGGGACCGCGGGGTTGGGTGGGCTCGGGGCTGGGCTGAGCCCTGCGCCCCTCAGGGGCCCGCATGGTGCGGGAGCTGTTCGTGATGGCCCGGGAGCACGCGCCCTCCATCATCTTCATGGACGAGATTGACTCCATCGGCTCCTCGCGCCTGGAGGGCGGCTCGGGCGGGGACAGCGAGGTGCAGCGCACCATGCTCGAGCTCCTCAACCAGCTCGACGGTTTTGAGGCCACCAAGAACATCAAGGTAGAGGGGCCAGCCCTGCCTGGGGTGCAGCCAGCCCCACGGTGCCCAGGGTGGTGACAGTTGTCCCCCTGTGCAGGTCATCATGGCCACCAACAGGATCGACATCCTGGACTCGGCCCTGCTGCGCCCCGGCCGCATCGACAGGAAAATCGAGTTCCCCCCTCCCAATGAGGAGGTACCAGAGCCACCCCCAGCTGGCCCTGTGCCCACCCTCTCCCTGGGAGCCACTCCTGGGCTCCAACCCTCCCTGTGCCCCTGCTGCAGGCCCGCCTGGACATCCTCAAGATCCACTCCCGGAAGATGAACCTGACCCGGGGCATCAACCTGCGGAAAATCGCGGAGCTGATGCCGGGGGCCTCAGGGGCTGAGGTGAAGGTGAGCTGGGGACTCTGGGGACAGGGGGCTGGCATAGGGGGCACTGGCTGATGTTCTGTGCTGTCTCCTCAGGGTGTGTGCACAGAGGCAGGGATGTATGCACTGAGAGAGAGAAGGGTGCACGTCACACAGGAGGACTTTGAGATGGCCGTGGCCAAGGTGGGTGACAGTGGGAGGTGACGGCACAAAGTGTCCTGGGTGGTGTTTGCCAGAGCACAAACAAGGGGGTTGTCACCGTGTGAGTGACATGGGAGAGACTGCTGGGGCACACAGCCTGGTTGGACAGAGCGCCTGCTGAGCAGTGCAGGGCTGAAACTCATCTTGGGATGGTTTTGGGGTAATTAATGCTCAATTTGGGCACTGAATGTTGGACCCACCCGTCCCCTCCACCCCAGGTGATGCAGAAGGACAGTGAGAAGAACATGTCCATCAAGAAGCTGTGGAAGTAATGCGAGGCCGGAGCTGCTCCCTCTGTGCTGTCAATAAAAAGCTGCTGTGGCCAGCCGTGGGCACTGAGTTGGGGATGGATTTGGGGTCGGGGTGAGGGCTGCAGGACACTGCAAACCCCTCCAGCTGCAGGACACAGCACACACCCCACAGAGCTGCTGCTAACTGCTTTTATTAGAAAAGATCCAAAATAGACAAAAACTGGTTACACAAGAGGCAGAGCAGGCACCCCTGAGCCCAACCCTGGGCATCTGTAAACGCCCCCCCCGCCTCGGGAGCCTGCAGGGGGGCAAAGGCACTTCAGTGGTGGTGGCAGTGGTGGCACTGGCCCCGTGGTCCCCTCCCTCCCCCCCAGTATCTCCAGTTCTTGGTGCCCCTGTGCCCCCACTGGCTGCAGGCTCCTGGGGCAGAGTCACCCCTTCTGCCCCCAAACCTCGTCAAGACAAGTGGTTAATTATGGAATGATGTGAAACAGCGGGAGGGGGAAGGAATAAACTGATTGTCACAAACTGAACCCCAATCCTCAGTTCCATATTCCCAGAGCAGCCCTGGGAGCCTCCCCAAGCCCCTGCAGAGCCCAGTGCAGGAAGAGGAGCTCAATCAATATATTAATTAATTAATCAAATACAAACCCACTGTACAAAATGCTGCCTTTTTTTTCCGTGGTTTTTTTTTTATATAAAACCTGTTCACAAAAATAGTGCAAAACGTCGGGGCCGGGGGAAGCTGGCGTTTGGAATGACGAACTTTGGTTGAAGGGGGGCAGGGCGGGGCCTGCTGGGCTTGGGCTGGGGCTGGGAGCTCCTCCGCCTGGGCACGGGCAGCGCTTCCCGGCTCCCGGAGGGATTTTGGGAGCGGGAGGGGAGTGGGAAACCCGCGGGGGCTGCGCGGGGAGGGGCGCGATGCAAAGCGGAGGAGGCGCTGCGGGGGTTTGGGGGGAGCGGGGACCCCGCTGTGCTCGGCCCGGGGAGCCCCGGGGGCTCCCATCCCTCCAGGCACATCGGGTTTGTGCAAGTGCTGTGGCTTCCAGTCGGTACCGTCCGGCTCGGGCAGCGCGGCGGGAGCGGCTCCGGGGCCCGCCCGCCTTAAGTGAGGCGGATCCCGAGCACTTGTTCCAGTTCCTGCCGGCGCTGCTGGACCTGCAGACACCGCGGCCGTCAGGGAGGGACAGGGGACACCGCCCGGTGCCCCAGGGATCTGTCCCTGCCCTCCCAACGTCGGCCCCAGCCCCGAGCTCACCTTGGCAAAGATGTGTCTGCCCACAGCCTCCTGCGCCCAGGGCTGCTGGTAGAACTCTGCGCGCCGCTCCTCCTCGGGGTTCCCGATCACGTCCGTGATGATCTGACCCAAACAGGACGGCAGTGAGCTCCACAGCATCCACACCCCTCCCTGAGCTCCAAGATGGACCCAGACCCCGCCCTGCCCCTCACTCTGCCCAGCCCTAGGGCTTCAGAGTCATGGAATTGCTAGGGTTGGAAATGGAATCATGGAATTGTTAGGGTTGGAAAAGACCTTCAGCCCTTACCCCACAACACCACCACCGTGCTCACCACTGACCCGTGTCCCCAGGGGCCACATCCATGGTTCTGAACTCCTCCAAGGATGGGGACTCCACCACTGCCCTGGGCAGCTGTGCCCGCGCTGGACAACCCCTTCCATAAATTTTCCCCAATATCCAACCTAAATCTCCATAGCAATTGTTCCCCTTCACCTTGAGGTCTCTGCTCTGGGATTTGATCCATTCCTGGATGAAATCCTGCGGATTGTTGCTGAAGCTCAGCATGAAATCCCTCTGTGTCTTCAGCTGGTTGATGGACTCGATGGTCTCATGGATCTGGGGAGGTGACAGGGGTCTCAGAGGAGCTGTGTCCCCGCACAGGACATGGCTGTCCCCTCTTGCAGGGCTGTCCCTTGGCAGTGTCCCCTCCCACCTTGGCATCCAGGGAGGCGATTTCCTGCTGGTTGGTGGTGGAGGCCAGGAAATTGCTCATCTGGGCTTTGAGGGGATCGTCCACCTCCACATCGATGTCGTAGCAAGCCGTCTTCTTCTGGTCGTTGGGGTCCACACTGGGGGAGTGGGGTTGGGGGGAGCTGCTGAGCCCCCACCTGCCTGGGGTGGATGGACCCCTGACAGTAACAGCAGTGCCCCAAGAAGCCTCGAATTTGGTGGTTCTTCCCCTCCCAGGTGACTTGTGCTGGCCCTTCAGGCTGGAGACCTCAAAGCCTCCTGTGCCCCCAGCCCATGGAGCCCCCCAGCCCTGGGGACACTGCTTGGCTCACTCTCCACCCTTGGGGCACTCGCAGCCCTTGGGGACAGTGCCTGACTCAATACCCACCCCTGGAGCCCCCCAGTGCTGGAGACACTGCCCAGCTCACTGCCTACCCGCCCTGAGAGCCCCCCAGTCATGGGGACACTGGATCAGTCCCCACCTCATTGAGCCCCCCAGGGACATCCCCACTACCCACCATACAGAGCCCCTCAGTTCTGGGGACACCACCCCAGGACTGCCCACCTCACGGAGACCTCCCCAGTCCTGGGGACACTGCCCACCCATGGAGCCCCTCCAGCCCTGGAGATGCCAGTGCCCAGCCAGTGCCCAGCCCATGGAGCCCCTCGGTGACCGTGCCCACGCTGTGCCCCCACCTGATGGTGTGGTTGATGATGATGGGGTCCGGGTGCTGCAGGAGCCCCGCCAGCTTCATGGGGATCTCGGAGAAGCGCATGCGGACACAGTTGAAGATCTGGGGGGCAAAGCAGAGCCTTTGGCACCCATGGCAGGGTCTGCCCTCACCTGTGCAGCCAGGTGGGGCATTCCTAAGCTGGTGGTGCAAGCCAGAGCCCAGGGAAGGGGCACAACCAGGGCCTGGAGGGGCTGTGGGAGCCGGGGAGGTGGCTGGAGGAGGTGGGAATGTGCAGGTACCTGGCGGAAGTAGCGGTTGCAGTTGATGAACTCCTTCTCGTGGCTGTCCTGCAGTTTGTTGTGTTTGATGTAGAGCCACAGGGCCTGCATGATGCTGGCCCTGGTCTGGGTGTGCACCCCCAGCAGCCGGGCCAGCCGCGGGTCCAGCTTGTACTGGGGGGGCTGCGGGGACAGCTGGGGTCAGGCACAGACTCAGCAGGGGGAAAAGCCCTCCTGGAGCAAAGCCCAGCCTCTGACCCATCCCTGTCCCCCCCCGGAGCACTGAGAGCTCAGCTGTTCCTGGGACAGCTCAAAGGATGGGAACTCCACCACTCTCTGGGCAGCCTGTCCCAGTTTTTAACTCCCTTTCCATGGAGAAATTCCCCCTGCTCCCAAAGAAGAGGCACTCGGGAGTGTCCCCCACAGCCCCTGTGTCACTGCAGCTCCATGCCCAGAGCTCCCTGTGCACCTTTTGATCCCTGCATCCCCCAAAGGCCCTGTCCCGGTTTTTAACTCATTTTCCATGGAGAAATTCCTCCTGCTGCCTGAAGAAAGGCGGGGTCTGTCTGGCCCTCGGGAGTGTCCCCCCCAGTCTGTGTCACTACAGGTCCATGCCCAGAGCTCCCTGTGCTCCCTGCATCCCCAAAGCCTCACCCAAAGCGCTGCCCCAGCCCATCCCCACCCTTGGGTGCCCCGAGGTGGCCCCAGGCCGTACCTGGTGGTCCAGCATCAGCAGCAGGGTGCACTTCACATTGACATCCCCGGGACGCTTCACCTGGAAGCCGTCGGTCTCCTGGGTCGTGGGCATCCGGTGCCACTGCGAGGGACAGCGGGGACACTGCTCAGGCCAAGGCCACGGAAGCCGCCCGCCAGCAGGGACTGAGTCTGCTGAGCTGGGGCTCTGGGCAGGGTCTGGCACAGCCACACAGCCTGGGGCACCCCTTGGCAGCTCCTGATGCCAGTGGTGGCAGCTCAAGAGCTCTCCCAGTCCATCCCATCCCGGGATGTGCTCCAGCACTGGGGCAGTTCCAGCCCTGAATGCTTGGGGTCCAGGGCTCCCACAGATTCCGGATCAATCCTGCAGGGAATGTGCATCAGAGCTGCTCCCAACATCCCTAGAAGGGGGTTCAGCCTCTCCACAGAATCTCCCAGGGCAAAAGCATGAGCTGGGTGCAGGAAGAGCTCCAGGCAGGAACATCCAAAAAAGGTCTGATCCCTCTCCCAGGCATGGCTTAAATGCCCTAAGGACCCTCCAGCTCAGGGACAGGCAGGAGGGCAAATCCTTCTTCCCACACAGCACTGGGATGAGCCTCCTGTGGGATCAGCACCCACGTGGGGACCCATCTGTGCCAGGCTGGGGGGGAAAGCTGCCTCTAGAGCCACATCCCTGACCCCACACAGCACAGCTCCAGCTCTGGCTGAGGACCTGGGGTGTGAGGGGTCAGAGCTGAGCTCCGCCAGGGAAGGAAACCTCCCTAAACCTGGGATGAGAAAGCAGGACAGCGTGGTTCCTATGGAATGCCTGGCATTGCCCCTAGCCCCAAAACTCTGCTCAGACCCCTCTGCCACTAGGACAGGACTTGAGCCGGGAGCTGAGCATCAGGGGGAGCAGCAGGGCCGTGCCCCCATTTCCCACCGGGATCCCTTCCCACCTCACCTCCACCAGGTGATTGTCTGGCCCATAGAGCTCCTTGTCCAGCTCGATCACGAGGCTCTTGAAGAAGGAGGAGAACTTCCTCTTCTGCTTGCTGGGCTGCAGACAGGGCAGCAGAGATTCCTGATCCCAAATCCAGCCCCAGACCCTGGAGCGGGGCAGGGGCTGCCCCAGCTGAGCTCCCAGCACCTCCACATCCCTCCTGGATGCTCCTAATGCACCAGTGCTCCTCCTCCCACCACCTCATCCCTCCTGGATGATCCCTATGGACCAGAGTTCCTCCCACCAGCAGCTCATCCCTCCTGGATGGTCCCTATGGACCAGCTCCTCCCACCACCACCACCTCGATCCTGACAGACCAGCTCCTCCCTCCCTCCCGGAGTTCCTCCCACCATCCCTCCATCCCTGCTGCATCCTCACATCCTCCAGCAGTTTCCCCTCCACACGGAGCTCCCAGGAGGCCACACGCTCCCCGCCCTCTCCCTCCTCCTTGGCCGGGGTGAAGGTGTTGGAGATGTAAATCCTGAGCTTCCGCTTTTGCTGTGACAAGGGAACAGAGAGAGGGATGGACGGAGTGAGAGGGACCCGCAGCACCCATCTCCATGTCAGGATGAGAGGAAATGGTCCCAGGGGAAGTTTAGATTGGATATTGGGGAATGTATCGACAAAAGGGTTGTAAAACATTGGAATGGGCTGCCCTGGGCGGAGGTGGAATTCCCCATCCCTGGAAGTGTCCCAGAAACGTGTGGATATTCCCCCTGGGGACATGGCTTAGGGTGATGGTTGGATTTGATGACTTAGAGGATTTTTCCAGCCTTAAGGATCCTGTGATTCCATGAATCCATGACTGCCAGCCCCCCTCCCAGCCCCCCCTCACCGTCAGGGGTTTCTTGATGGCCTCCTGGATCTCCATCCTCTTGCGAGCAATGGTTTGGTCCAGCTTGCGCTCGAAGGCCAGCAGGTCCATGTAGGCCTGGGATTCTGGGACCAGCTCCCGGATCTGGACACAGGAATGGACAATCCTGGTGTGCTGGGACGGGCTGGACCTCCCCACAGCCTCAGCAGCCAGGGAGACACCAGGTGACAAGTCCAGCACCCAGTTCTTATTTTAAACCCAGCCTGGAGCCCTGCAAAGCTCCGCCCAAACCAGTCTGGAGCCTGTTGCTGTTCCCAGCAGCATTCCTGGTGTCCCAGCACGAAATGGAACCCTGGAATCTCAAGAGGGACTCTTAGAGACCTCCTGAGATCTCCACCCCACCCCATTCCTGCTCCTTGCTTGCACAGAGTCCAACCTCACCCTAGCCCTCTCCTGCCACGCCAGAGGGAGAGACAGAAACATTCCAGGGTGGTTTCAGATTGAACAGAAATTCCCAGTGGGCAGGAAGGAACTCAGGGCAATCCCTTTGAGACCCCCCATCCCTGCAGCAGCTCAGCTCTGTCCCCGAGGCTAAGGTGACACTCACCCTCTGTGGCAGCACCTTGTCAGCCATCTTCCTCCTCTTCACCCTGGGAAACATGGAAAAGTTACAGCTCCCCCAGGACATCCAGCTGCCTGCCCGTTGCGGGGATGGATATTGGGAAAGGTTCTTCCCCCAGAGGTGCTGGCACTGCCCAGGCTTCCCAGGGAATGGTCCCAGTCCAGGGCTGCCAGAGCTCCAGGAGTTTTTGGACAGCGCTGCCAGGGGTGCACAGGGTGGGGTTGTTGGGGGGTCTGGGCAGGGCCAGGGGTGGGATTGGGGGTCCATTCCCACTCAGGATATTCCTAGGGGGGAAGGTGTTGGATGTCCTCCAAACTCTGCTCTTTCACCCTGTAATATACTCTCTCAATTTTCTGTTGGGACAGAAATTTGGGGAAGGAAATCCAGGAAATCCTGGAGCAAGCGGAGGTGATAACAAGGCAAAGCCAGGGCTGCAGGACAGAATTCCCAAATTTCCCCTCTGAAAGCAGCCATCTCATTCTCCCAGAGCTCCAAACAAAAGCTACTGCCAGTAACTCCCTTATACCCAACTCAAAGCAAACCCTGCTGTGGTGGGGCTGAAATCCAGGGAAAATCCAGCTGGGCTGGGTTCAGTCCTGCCCACTGCAGACTGCCATCATCCCGAGCCCATCCCGGTGCCCAGCGAGCTCCTGCTGAGCCTGGGCACAGCAGGAAATGCTCTCCTCTGTTTTCCTGCATGGGAGATGGGCCAGAGTCCAGCAGCACAGGGAATTCCTGTTTCTCCAGCTGCATATGGGGCAGCAGGACCACCCAGGAGGGCTCTGGGGGACCGTGCATGGTCCAGGAGAACACTCAAGGACAGGTCAGAGCCCCGCTTTGGAGCAATTCCTGCCCCATCCAACCCCTCCTGCCTGCAGGCTCTGGACACCCAGAGCAGCTGGCAGCCCCTAATCCCTTGATCCGCTGACTGGGAGCAGGGAATGCCCGGGCAGCTGAACCTGGCTGATCCCCGATCCCAGTCCCCAGCCTGGTTCCCATGTCCCTGTGGGTGCCAGGCTGCTCCCTGTCCCCAGTCCCAGCTCACTCTGGCTGTGCAGGGTTGGGATGTCCCAGGAGGGACCAGGGAGCTAATGGAGCTGCCAGGGAAGGGAATGGGACCTGAGCATCCATGAGCACCAAGGGGTCCTGCCCAGAGATTCTAGGAACCAAAAAGCCCCCACAGGGAGGGATCAGCAGGGCTGGGAACTGTCCCAGAGGAGGAGCAGCTGGCAGAGCCCAAACAGAGTCCTGCCCTGACTGCAGCTCCAGGGAGCATCCCTAAAATCTGCCAGCCCCATCCCACAGCCACATCCAGCCACATCTGTGCCTGCCACAGCCAGTGCCCCCCTGGAGGATGAGGAGGACCCCCAGGAGCTGCTGCTGGGGACCCCACAAGGCTCTTTGGTTCCTGGTGTGGAGATCAGAATGAGGGGAAGCTGCAAACTGAGGGATCTCTGCCCCCATCCCAAAACATCCCATTCTTGACCTCTGGCAGGTGCCAGGCTGGAGGAAAACCCTGCTGGGTACCCCCCTCTGCAGCAGGACAGGAGCTGTGGCACTCTGCATGATGTGACACTTGTGACACACTTGGGACCTCGAGAGGGTTTGGGGACTTAAAGAGGGTCAAACCCTGACAGGACACAGCCCTGGGATCCCTGTCCTGAATGGAATTACAGCCATCCTTTTACAGCTCTGGATCTGCAGTGACATCTCATTGATATCCACACTTATATTATTTATATTTATATAGCTTTTTCCAAAACAGGGCTCTCCTGTGCTCTGGAGAAGTTTCCCAGGAGAACCTGTTGGGATTGAATTATTGTGCCTGGTCTGAACAAAACAGCTCCTGGCTCACTTCAGATGGAAAACACAAAGTGAAACACATTTATTGAGAAGCAGGGATGCAGCCTCCTGTCAGCAGGGATTAGTGTGGTACTCCTGGGAACATCCAAGGAGCTTGGAGCACCCTGGGACAGTGGAAGGTGCCCTGGGGTGGGACTGGATGGGCTTTAAGGTGCTTCCACCCCACCCATTCTGTGATTTCACCAAGTATCCTCCCCCGGGATCCCTCTGGGACGGGACACCGCCGCCCTTACCCTCTCCTCGGGGTGGCCATGGGTGGCTGTGCCTGGGGGGTCAGCAGGCGCTTCCTGAAGGGATCCATCATGGCCTGGGGCAGGCCGGGCCTCAGCGGGGTGGCTGCTCCATACGGGGGGGCTCCCGGGGGTCCCACCTGCAGCCCTGCCATGGGCATCCTGCCCCCGGGGGGCATCCCGGGGCGCTGCTGGAAAACAGGGACACAGGTGAAACAGGACCCTCGCTGTGGTGGCGCCCACCCACCCTCGGGGCAACCCACCCTTGGTGCCACCTCTTCCCAAGGACGCATCCTGGGCCCAGGCAGGGAGCAGGGAATGGCAGCAGGAGCTGCAGCTGCAGGAAGAGATGGGAAAGCAGGAAGAGGAGGAAAAGCTGTGCAATGCAGGGAAGCCTGGCCCGGCAGCTGTGGAGCCAAAGTCAGGCTGGTGGCCCTGTGCCACCACCTCGCAGCTGCAGCAGCACCAGGACACCGCCAGCAACATCCCCAGCCCGGGGACCTCGTGGGCTCCTCTGGAAACAGCACAGGAGGGAGCAGGGCAATCCCACTTCCTCCCACAGGCAGGAAGGAAGTCAGGGGTGGAGGAGGCAGGAGCTCCCCCCTGCCAGCAGCCAGCTCCCGTCCTTCCCCTTCCAGGGACACACACAGGGAATTTGGGAGCCACGACACAACCTCGAGGGGTCCCAGCCCTGGCAGCCCCTCTGCACCTGCAGAGCACTGATTTAGCAGCCCCCACTGGTGCCTCAGGTGCCACCAGGTTGTCTCCTGGGTACAATCGGTCCCAACCCCCAGGACCCAGCCCTCCTGCTCCTCCCTGCTCCACCCTGGGGCTGATCCAGCAGCTTCCTGCAATCCTTTGATCATCAGCTCCCCCTGCCAAGGTGGGAGGCTGCGAGAGCCACCGAGCCAGCAGAGCAACATTTCAGCCCTGCCCCGGGCTCCTGACGTGCCAGGACATCCCCAGAGCCCTGCAGGGCAGGGAGCCAAGGAAACACCTCATTCTCTGCACACAGGAATACATCTGGGACCAAACCCTGCATGCAAGAGGGTTGGGAATATGGGATGCAGCCGGCCTGCCCTCCACAGCTCAGAGCTGTAGCAGGGGTTGGTTTGATGGAGCCGCAGCATAAAAAACCCTAAAAAACACCCCCACTTCTGTGAAAAGCTGATAAACACAAACCCAAGAGTTCGAGCTGCTGCTGGTGCCTCTGCCAGCGGCAGATCCCAAGAGCAGGAGTGTGTTCCAGGCAGGGCCAGGGCAGCAGCAGGGCCCCAGGATTAGCTGCACGTGGAAGCTCAATCCCCCCAGGCCCAGGCTGAGCCCGTTACACAACAAACAACCACACAGGGCTCTAAGCCTTTGAAGCAGCAACCCCAGAGCAGAGCCTGTGCTCCAGCCCGCCCTTCCCCAGGGCTCCTCTTTCCTCCTCCCAGCTCCCAGATGTTCCTCTCCTCCTGCTCAGCCCCCATTGTGCAACTCCTTGTGACTCCAGCAGCAGCATGGAGGGCCAGCAGGGCCAGCAGCACCTTTTTGTGCCAAAACCACAAGACTAGGACCTGGTTTTTTTGGGTTTATCAAGAAATCTCTTGTGGCAGGGCCAGGCAGACCCACCCGCACCCCGTGTACCACAACAAGCCACAGTGAATGTTGTTCTGCAGTTCAGCTCCAGCAGGGCTGTGAAACCCCTGTGGAACCCAAACCTGAGCTGACACCTGCCAGGGCTCCTGGAGAGCGGAGAAACGTCAAGAAGGAGCTGGGAAACTTTTAATTTGAAATTCCTGGGGCCCCAGAGCTGCTCGGTGCAGAGCTCAGGCTGGAAGAATTCCCTGGAGCCCCCAGGAGCAGGACACGGCTCCAGGGAAACCCTGCCCCGGGTGTTTTTCAGTGCCTGGAAGGCCAGGGAGGCTCCACAGATACATTCTCTGCCCTGGGAATGCTGTCAGGAGCTGCTTGGGCTGAGCCAGCTCCTGTCCTTCGGCCAGGGCAGCCCTGAGGTCTCTCCTCCCTCCCTCTGCCACTCCATGGAGCACATTTCAGATCTATCCCTGAAGTGAGAGATTTGGAGGCTTCAGAGAGTCTTTGACAGTCCCACGTCTTTGGGCAAGGTCTCTTGTGTGTCTGTCTGCTCTTCCAGGGCTCCATTGGGACAATTCCATCAGCAGGGAGAGGTTCAGCACAAGGATACACAGATTTGTCACACTTTAACTACACCATCACCTCCCATACCATCTGAGAACCATAAGCCACAGCCGAGCTGGGGGGGGAGTGACTTCCAGCCCACCAAGGACCCACACTGGGTCGTGTGGATGAGCAATAACAGCTGGGCAGAACCCCCCACACAGATTTTTCCTCTCAGTTTACTCTCAGGATTTTCAAATTTACAACAGAGAAGCCTCTTGGCTCAAACAGTCACCAGTGCCTGGGGCAGACGTGCCCCCAAAGTCTCCCAAAGCCTTCTCACACAAGCCCAGCCTAAAACCTCCAGCCAAGCCAGGAAGCAGCACCACAGCTCCAGGGTGAAGCCTGTCTCCAGCCTGCTTTGGAAAGCCTGGAAATTCCCAGGACGCAGAGGACTTGAGCTCAGGAAATTCGATTAAACCAGCTCCAAGCAGGAGCTCACTGCTGCCCAGCACCCGCTGTCCCTGTGCCACCCCCGGGGCCGCCCCGTCCCCTCCCCTCAGAGGGGCGGACAAAGGGCAAACCCTGCGAGCTCAGCGCGAGGAAAGGCCTGGATGCCATCCAGCCCTCCCTGGAGCCTCTGGAAGCGGGACAGCCAAGAGCTCGTGTCTGCTCCCTGCCAGGGACGGGGCTGCGCCCGGGGGTCAGCCCAGGTCACTGCACAGCCCACAGGCCCCGGGGCAGCTCAGCCCCAGCTGAATCCAATGGGAGGCTGGAAGCATTCCTGAGGGATGTTTGCTGGCATGGCAGGAACCTCTGAGCCTGCCAAAGGCCCCTTCTTCAGGAAGGGCAGCCCAGAAATCAGGGGCTGGTAACAGAAAGGAGAAGCAATAAATATCAGGATGAATCTGCAGGAAGAAGCTGGGCTGGAGAGAGAACTTGAGGCAAAGCAGGAATTCTGCAAACAGTTCCAGAGTCGCTTCATGTCCCCTCCAGGATCCTGGCTCTTCCCTGCACTGCCCCAGCCAGGGAGGAAGGCTCCTCCCCACACCCATCCTGTCCTGCTCCAGGATCCAGCTCTCTGCACACTGACAGGGAATCAGGGAGCCAGAGCCCACATCCATCCTCACCCAGGATCTGGAGCAGAGCCTGGCCCAGCACCAAGAGCTCTTCCTGCAAGTTCCTCCCCTCATGCCCAGGCAGCAGCACTTCCCACTGGGCCACAGAAACAATCCCTGTTCAAACAGGATTCCAGCTCCACACCGGGCTGGGCTCCAGGAGAGCTCTGCTGCCCAGGGCTTTGTGTGAATTGGGATCGGATGAGCCCCCAGCACACCCCAAAAGGGTGATTTTCCCCTTTGTCCCTCCTTATCTGTGAGCAAGTCCCTCTTGGGAGGGTGCCAGGGAGAGCCTGGGTTGGTGCTGGCACAGACCTTGGGCTGGGAGGTGCTGCTGGGATGGAGATGTGCTGCTGCAAACTCTGCTGCAGCTCCCTGCAGGCTCCCAAATTCCCCCACACTTGGAAAACCTCCGTGTTTGTCACAGGAGGAGCTCCAGGAGCCAGATCTTGGCTGTAAAGCCGACATGAGGAAGTGGTAAATCAAAGGGAGAAGGGCACAGCACAGGCACAGCCCCCAGCATATCCAGGACACATCCTGGAATATTTCCAGCAACAGCAGAGCTGTCCGGGCTGGACAAACCTGCCTGTCCACAGCTGGAGCCCTGGATGTTCCAGGGCAGGGAAAGGAGAGGTCACAGGGATTCAGATCCCACAGGGGCAGGAACAGCAGCAGGAACAAGGAACAAAGGTGTTGGCTCCTCCTGGGAGCTGCGGGAGGCTGTGGGGAGGAGCAGAGATGGGCCTGGCACAAACCCTGCCCGTGGTGCTCCTGCAGGGCCAAACCTTCCTGAGGGCCTCCAGGGCTCTCGAAGGGCCCTGTGGGAGCAGAGGGAGCAGCAGTCCTGGGGGTGTTGATGTTTCCCAGGAGCAGCAGAGCGTGCCTGGGCTCTGCTCTGCCCCCCTCCCCCTGCTCCAAAGGACAGTGTCCATCTGCTTTGGATCAGCGCTGGAAGCAGCTCCAGGCTCCGGCTCTGATGAAACCTGCCTTGGAAAGCCTCTCCCTTGGGAAGGGTGGGGTTATCCAGCACAAGCAGCTTTCTGGAACAGCTCCAGCCCTGGCTGTTGTCCCCTGGCCCCCTCCAAGCCAGTCTCAACCACTCCATGAGCAGGAACACTGCTCTCCCAAAGGGGTGGATTTCTCCCTCAGTACACCCCCTCCAGCATGTCCAGACCTCCCCAGTTTCACCTGGCACAACATTCCACAGATCTTCAGCTCCTCTGTCCCGCTGCCTCCATGGATTTCTCCATGAAGCACGACTTTCCTTCCCACTGCGATCTGCCCAGGGACAGGATCACAGAGCTGCTTCCAGGCTTGGGACTTCTCAGGCTGCAGCAGCCTCCTGGCCCAGGGAACCCAGGCTCTGTCCTCCCAAGATGTGCCAATAAAATCCATTTAATGGGGATATAATTCTGCCCCAGGGAAGCATCAGCTGGGGGTAACTGCAAGGCCAGAGTGCTGAATTCCAAGGTCTCATCCCACACAGATCTACACTGCTCCAGGCCACGGTGTTAATCCCAAAACTTGGGAAAAACTCTTCTAAACCTGAAACCTGCACCTGAAAAACCAGGAAGGCTTCCTTCTGCTGAATTTCCATGGAACTTGGCTGATGGGGCTCAGCCTGGGCATCCTGGCTGCTCCAGGGGCAGGAAGATGGATCGGTGGGCAGATCTACCCCCACCCCCCACCACACCTGATCCTCCTGCTCCTGGAAAAAGATCTCTCCTTCCTGCTCCAGGCACGGCACCAGCCCCTGGCTGCTCTGGAAACATCAGCTCCCACCAAAGCAGAGCCCCCTGGATTCCCTGCCTCGGCTGCCAGGAAATCCCCAGCAGGCACACAAGGATGTCCAAAGGACAAGCATATGTTTAATAATCCTGAGATTAGAGCCCTTAAGTCCTCGCTGGCCTGGCCAGGGCCTCTTCTGTCTCCTGGTGCCCAAACAACGCAGCTCTTCCTAAAACTGGGACAGAACCAGGCCCTGGGGGGATGGCATGGATGGGAGGGGCTGTTTTCCTCAGCCTGGGCATTGCAAAACAAAGGGCAGACCCTCTGGATCCTCTCCCAGGCTCGGGGAGAGGCCACTCAACACCAGACTGGGGGCTGGATCTGGCTGTGCCAGCAGTGCTGGGCACTCTGGGGACATCACCGAGGGGACATCACTGTGGGGACACCACTGCGGGGACATCACCGCGGGGACATCACCCCCTGCTCCCAACACCTGCTGCCGTGGGGGGAGCAGCATCTGCCAGCCTGTTTACCCGGCTGCTCCCAGCTGGATTTTGCACCCTGAACATGGAAGGTCAGGCAGTGCCCCCGCCTCCAGTTACCAGCGGCTCGCACTCAGCCAGTTCAGCTTCCAACACCATTTTCTGGCGTTTTGAAGGCTGCAGGAGGAAGTTGTTTCCTCATCCTGTGTTAAGGAGCCATAAATTTCCTGAGCTTGGTTTATTTCCTGAGTTTTAAATCATACAAATCAGGCACAGCTCTGGAGCAGGCAGCGGCAGCCCAGGAGACTGTGTTGCACAACTGGGCTCCTCCATTTCCAGCCTGCCTGGAAAACTGAGCTTTACACCTGAAAACTCATTCCCAAAAGAATCAGCACGAGCTTGGGAGTGAACTGAGAAGCCAGGTGTGCAAAGGGGAGCAGGAATGTGCGTCAGGATATACTTCTTACTGCTGGAATAGCATAGAAACGTGGAATGGTTTGAGTGGAAAGGGCTTTAAAGCCCATCCAGTGTCACTCCTGCCATGGGCAGGGACATCTTCAACCATCCCAGGCTGCTCCAAGCCCTGTCCAGCCTGGCCTTGGGCACGGCCAGGGATCCAGGGGCAGCCACAGCTGCTCTGGGCACCCTGTGCCAGGGCCTGCCCACCCTCCCAGGGAACAATTCCTTCCCATATCCCATCCATCCGTGCCCTGGGCAGTGGGAAGCCATTCCCTGTGTCCTGTCCCTCCATCCCTTGGAAACACAGTTCTTACTTCCTGAACTTACTTGTAAAAGATGCCAGGCTGAAATATGAGTGATTTCATGCACTTTTTGAGGGCTACTCATTGTTTTGATTTACTTTCCCTAACATTAGTGAGCGCCTGCTCCCCTCCTCTGCCACTACCCAAAACTTCGTCCTTCCGGAGGACACATCGAACAAACTCTGAGGTTACACCGAGGCAGCACCTGCACACCACGCGTTATCTCCGCCTTCGCCAAGGACACAAACGGGTTCCCGGCGGGTCCGTGCCGGGGGTGGGAGGGACGGGAAGGGACGGGAAAGCTGCGGAGAAGGATCGGGCTCGCAGCCCCACGGGAGCGACCCCGGCCCGTCCACCTTCTGCGGGAGGGGACGGTGCGGCCGAACTTTTAGCGGGTTTTGAGGGTGAAGAGTGGGAGCAGGGAAAGATGGAGGTGTCCCGACTAAAAAGCGCAGCAGAACGGCTCCACCGGGGGTCCCGGGCGCGCCGGGCCCGCTCTGGGCGATGCCGGCCAGGCCCGGCCGCGCTGCCCCGGGAAGGCCACGCTGGCCCGCCCGGCCCCCCCGGCGCTGGCCCGGGGCCCGTGGGTGTTCCCGCGCCCTTCCCGCCGCCCCGGGACGCCTCACCTGGTACTGCGCGCCGGCCGGGCCCATGGCGCGGTAGCCCGGGGCGGCAGCGGGCGCGGGGCTGGGGCCGCGCAGCAGGGCGGTGCCGGGCCCCGGGGCCGGCGGGGCGGCGGCGGGGGGCAGCGGGCTGAGCGGGAAGGTGCCGCGCCCGGCCATGGCGGGACCGCAGCGGACGGGACGGGGCGGGGAGGCCCCGGCGGCGGCTCCGAGCGTCGGCGCCGGAACGGGAACGGGAACGGCTCCGCGCCCGCCGCCTCAAGCCCCGCCCACGCCGCCTCAGGCCCCGCCCTCCAACAGCGCCTCAGGCCCCGCCCCCGGCAGCGCCTCAGGCCCCGCCCCCGGCAGCGCCTCAGGCCCCGCCCCCGACAGCGCCCCGCCCCCGACAGCGCCTCAGGCCCCGCCCCCGACAGCGCCCCGCCCCCGCGGCACAGCCCAGGCATAGCCCCGCTCCCTCAGGCCCCGCCCCCGCAGCGACACGCCCACGGCGCCGCGCGCATACCCGGGAGCTCCGCCCATCCCTGCAGAGACTCCGCCCCCAGCGTGCGCGTGTGATAGCGTGCGTGACGTCACGCGTGTGCTGTGCATGGGCTGTGTTGTGTGTGATGTACACGTGTGTGCACACGTGTGCACGTGAATGTGTGTGCGATGTACACGAGTGTGCACAGGTCTGCACTTGAGTGTGTGTGCCAGTGCGTGCAAGTAAGCATGTGGGTATGAATACCTGTGTGTGTGTGTGCAGCACGAGCCCGAGAGTGTGCAAGTGTGCACACGTGTGGAGGTGTGTGCGTGTGCATTGTACATGTGTGTGTGTGACACGGGTGTGTGAGTGACAGATGTGTGTGTGACACGTGTGTGGCACGGATGTATGAGGGACACACGTGTCTGTGCAGGTGTGTGTGACGCAGGTGTGTGTGTGACACAGATGTGTCTGTACAGGTCTGTATGTGACAGATGTGTGTGTGACACAGGTGTGTTTGACACGGGTGTGTTTGACCCGTGTGACACAGATGTGTGGGGGTGTTTGCACACCTAACGGGGTGACAGCTCGTGTGTTCGCATCTGAAGTGTCTGCACACACGTGTGTGCAGGTGTGGGACACGGTGGACACGGGGGGACGGGCACAGCTCGGGTGTGGGTGTGAGGAGCCGCAGGGATCACAGACACACGTGGGTGCGGCTGCGGGGATGCGGCAGTTGCGGGAGTCTCGGGGGTCCCGGGGGTCTCGGAGGTCTCGGGAGTCCTGGGGATCGCGGGGATTGCGGGGATCTCGGGCACACGGGGGTGCGGAGGTCGCGGATATCTCGGGGTCGCCATGGTCCCGAGAGTCAGGAGGTCCCGCCTGTCCCGGGGGTCTCTGGTGTCCCGGGGGTCTCGGTGTTCTCAGGGGTCCCGGCTGTCTCCGCTGTCCCGGTGGTCTCGGGTGTCTCGGTGTTCTCAGGGGTCCCAGCTGTCCCGGCTGTCCCGGTGGTCTCGGGTGTCTCGGTGTTCTCAGGGGTCCCGGGGTTCTCAGGGGTCCCGGTTGTCTCGGGGGTGTCTCGGGGGTCCCGATGTTCTCAGGGGTCCCGGGGGTCTTGGTGTTCTCAGGGGTCTCGGTGTTCTCAGAGTTCCCGGTTGTCCCGAGGGTGTCTCAGGGGTCCCGGGGTCTCGGTGTTCTCAGGGGTCCCGGGGGTATCAGGAGTCCCGGCTGTCCCGGGGGTGTCTCAGGGGTCCCGGTGTTCTCAGGGGTCCCGGGCGTCTCAGGGGTCCCGGGGGTGTCTCAGGGGTCCTGGGGGTGTCTCAGGGGTCCCGGGGGTCTCAGGGGTCCCGGGGGTGTCTCAGGGGTCCCGGGGGTCTCAGGGGTCCCGGGGGTGTCTCAGGGGTCCCGGGGGTGTCTCAGGGGTCCCGGGGGTCTCAGGGGTCCCGGGGGTGTCTCAGGGGTCCCGGGGGTCTCAGGGGTCCCGGGCATCTCAGGGGTCCCGGGGATCTCAGGGGTCCCGGGGGTGTCTCAGGGGTCCCGGGGGTGTCTCAGGGGTCCCGGGGATCTCAGGGGTCCCGGGGGTGTCTCAGGGGTCCAGGGGGTCTCAGGGGTCCCGGGGGTGTCTCAGGGGTCCCGGGGGTGTCTCAGGGGTCCCGGGGGTCTCAGGGGTCTCGGCTGTCCCGGCAGTCGCGGCTGTTCCGCAGTGCGGCCGCCGGGGGGGGCTGCAGAGCCGCGCTCCGAGGTCGGGATGGCGCAGAAGTCCCGAAATCCCCAAAATCCCCATTAAATTCCTCAGTCGTGGCCGGGACCGCCCCGGGCCTGCATGAAATGAGGGTTTAGGGCTGTGTTTCCGAACCCTCCCGCTCTGCAGCCGCATCTGGACGCTCCCACAGCGGGCTTGAACCATCACTAAAACCCTTTGGGTGGGCTGACACCTCAATTAACGCAACAAAACCCTGTCCCGGGGCGATCTGAGCCGCTGGTAACCCGCAGTGAAATCCCGGGAAAGGCTGGAATTTCTGGGTGCTGCCACAGGGCACTCAGAGATGCTCAGGGCCCACTCCGTGCGCCGGAATTCCTCACCTGCTGAATCCATCCCCTGGCATCACACCCTCACTGCAGGTGTAGTCGCTGTCATCCCAGCAGGTTTTCCCATGGTTTTGGGGAGATTTCCAGGCTTTGGGGGCAGTCTGTGTCCTGCCTAGTCCCTGTCTGTCCAGGAAAGGCCTCAGGATGGGCAGGAAAAGTGACAGTGACGTTCCTCTGCAGTGGCCTCACCACAACATCCCGGGCAAAGGGCGCAGGCAAACCCCAGCTGCAGGTGCCAGCTGAGCCTCCTCACATCACCCTGTCACTGATCCTTCCCCTGAGCAGAACTCCTGTGTATTATGGGTTGGAAAAGGCTCCTTTCTCCCTTACAGGGCTCAAGCCCTCAGTGGGGTTTGTCCCGGTCTCATTCCTGGTGGCTCCGTGGGATAGCAGTGAGGGCAAGGGTTCATTCCCTGCAGGGCTCTGCTCTTCAGTCCCTGAGATGATTTTCCTGCTTCCTTCAGAGCAGGCTGTGCTGGGCACTGCTTCCCTTTCCCATAGGAAAACAATTTTCTGTTGTTGATCCCTGGAAAGACTGGGGACTAGAGTAACGTGAGACTAAACCAGTATGGTTTCCAGCACGAACTCTGCTTTATTCCGCGAGATGGCCGGTTAAGTACAGAGCAGATAGTTTACAGTAGCAGGTGCATTGTGATAGGCAGTGGACATACAGAAGTATGTAAGCAATCTAGGATTAAGGTGGCTACGGAGATCTAGTGCCATTACCTCCATGCTGCGAGTGGCCATACCTTAACACATACCTAGTAGGAGATAAGGTTATCTGCTACTACGTACTCGGAACGTTCCGCGGCCTACTAGGCCCAGGCCTGAGGCCTAGTTTGGCCTAGTCTGGAATAGCTCAAATGGTATCTGTGAGCATATCATGCCCACGATACCTGAGAAACTCGGCCACAATTTTCCAGGATCCAGAGCTCCTTTTCCCACTCCTAGGAAACAGGAGAAGCCTCTCCTCATGGATTTTTTGCTTTTACTGAAATGTAACCAATGATTCCAAAGCAAAATAAGCTGGAAACCAGGTGGGCAAGGACAGGGCTTGAGCTGAGCCTGATTTGTCTCTCTCCAGGCAGGTCCCTGCCATCCTTCTGGGATGGGATTCCAGGGAAATCAGGCAGGGGTTGTGAGGATTAGGGCTTCCTTGCTTTTCCAGCTCTGTTGTCATTCCTGTTGTCTTACCTGAGCCCATGGAAAGTCCCAGGGCTTGGGAACAGCCCCAGGACATCGGGTCCTCCTCCCATCCCTGCATGGCTGAATGACCTCCAGGAAGTTGCTTTTTCCCCTCTCTCCTCAGTTTTCCTGCCCATGCTGGAGTGGGAACTGCTCCATCCCAAAGCACTGCTGCCATCAGGAGGGTCCCCTGCCTGGGACAAAGGTTCCCAAAGAACCACAGCTCCATTTTCCAGCAGGAAAACACCTCTGGGAGTATTCCCAGTGCTCAGCAGGGCCGTCTTTGCAGTTGCTGTGCTGCCTGCAGCACCTCCCTGCTGCACTCCGCTTCCAGGGGCCATCAGGCACTTTGGAAGAATCCTCCTTCCTGTTCTCCCTCCCTGCAGCCTCTGGAGCTCCCAGGAACACCAGGCTCCATCCTCTGCCCTTGCTCAGGTGCTGGTTTCAGTCTCCTCCTCCTGGGACATTTTCCAAGACACGGAGACCCCAGCAATGAACGGCTTTGCTGGAATTCCTCTGGAAATGAGGAACCTTCCCAGCACCCAGCAGGTGCCAGCTCAGGATAAACCCAGAGGATACTGATTCAAGGATCATTTCTGTGGTGGCTAAAGGTGATTACTCTGCCTTCTTCTCTATCACTAGGCTGAAACCAAATTAATCAGATCCTGTTGATCAGTGTAGGTGAGGCTCAGTTCTTCCCTGGGAAGGTGCTTGTTCCTGGCTGTTTGCAGGGACCAGGGAATCTTCCCGTCCATATGGAAAACCAGGAGCATCCTGTGCCTATTTTTCATTTAAATCTCCCTTTTTCAGGTCACTGCAAATCCGTGCCTGTGGTCACTCCGTACCTTGGGGATGGAAGGAGGATATTCCACAAAAACACTCGTAGGGCTGGAAGACTGTCCCAGAAGGTGGAGGAGGAAAGCAGCAGCATTATCTTTGTTCGATGATGCCCTGATCCTGCCAAGGAAAGGCCAGAGCCCTGGGCCAGGGCAGCTGCAGAGACTCCAAACAAAGCTGGGATTGAGGGGCACTGTGGAACCACCAACACAGCCTGGGCTCTGCAGATTCCATGTCAGGCCTTATTTCTTGGAGCAGCTGGATGTGTGCAAGCCTTGAATGTCTCTGCATGAGTTGTGCCCCTTCCCAGGATCCAGCGGCTCCTAGGGAAGCATCAGAAGTAGGTTTTGGGGGATAACGGGCTGGAGATGGCTCTGGGTCCGACCAGTGGAGAAGTTTGGGCAGGACGGACATTCCACACTGAGATCTTGGCCATCCATCACCCTGTTGCTTCCAGGACAGCTCCACGAATCCATGGACAAACCTCTGGCTGTCCCTTCTGGAGGGGTGACACCTCCAGGGACAGTGTCCCCTCCCAGCGGGACAAGTGGCTTTGTGGTGCCCATTGACATTTTAGGAGTCCACAGCTTGAGCTGAAACCTGGAGAGGGGCTTTTGGATGGAGGGACAGGACACAGGGAATGGCTTCCACTGCCAGAGGACAGGGATGGATGGGGCATTGGGAAGGAATTGTTCCCTGGGAGGGTGGGGAGGGGCTGAGATGGAATCCCCAGAGCAGCTGTGGCTGCCCCTGTATCCCTGGCAGTGCCCAAGGCCAGGTTGGACAGGACTTGAAGCAGCCTGGGACAGTGGGAGGTGTCCCTGCCATGGCAGGAGTGGCACTGGATGGGTTTCAAGCTCTCCCAGCCC
This sequence comes from Prinia subflava, assembly GCF_021018805.1. Classification (NCBI taxonomy): domain Eukaryota; kingdom Metazoa; phylum Chordata; class Aves; order Passeriformes; family Cisticolidae; genus Prinia; species Prinia subflava. Next base: position 21,328,952 of record NC_086254.1, read on the forward strand.
AAACCATTCTGTTCTCCCGATGGTGTGGAGCAGATCCCAAGCTCAGAGCACGTCACTCCCCTCACCTGGGCAGGTGTGCTCCTCATTTGGGAAGGCAATTCCCTGCTTTTCATCCATCCCCAGCCTGGCTGCTGCACAATCTCCATCCAGCCACGAGCCCTTGCCTATCCCAGTCTATCCCAGCTGCAGCTGGTCCAAGCTGGGACACAATAATGCTTTGAGTTACCACCCTGGCAACTCAGGTTTTAAAGGATTCTGCTGGGTGGGGAAGGTTTTCTTGTCAGGGAGAGTCAAAGGGATGTTGGGAATTCATCTCCTGAATCCCTCTGAGTTTTTCTTCTCCCCACAGGGCTGTTCCTGGGTTCTGGAAGCCTCCAGGGTGGCTCTGGAGCCTCCCAGACTCCATCCATGTGTGCTGGGCTCAGGATGGGTTGTGTTGCCTGAAGGGTTGGGACAGCCCCTCCCTGTCTCCTCCATCCCCTGGGCCAGGGGACGAAGGCAGGGCTTGGGGGGTGGGTGATGTTTGGTACAGTGGAACAGAACTGGGATAGATTTTCCAGCTGAGTCAAGAGGTTTTGAAGGGAAAAGGAGCAACAGCAGAACCTTCAACCAGCTGCTAATGCCCCAAATCCCAGGTAACCTGTGCTGGGAAGCTGCCCCCACTCTGCCAGGGGAGCTGGGTCTCCTGGCACATCCCTGGCACCAATTCCGACTCTACTCTTCCTCCCACACCCCAATTGTCACTGGGAGTCACCCCAAGTGCCCCCTCACCCTCCCCTCCCAGCCATGGGGGACCTTTCGTGGCCCAGCGCTCCCGGTGTTTAAAGGTTGGGTTGGTCCCAATTGAAAAGTTTCTTCCCTTTTCCCGAAACCACCGAGGAGACGCATTCCGGGCTCAGCCCCTCCTTAAATTTGGGCACAAGAGGGCACTGAAACACCACGAGGATCGCGAGCTACAGAGCCCCTTCTGCTCCTTCCCCTGGGCTCGGAGTGGAGCGGACACATCTCGAGACTGCCCCGCCTCACCCCATGGGATCCGTGTCCATCCTGGGCCCTGCCCTGGAATTACATCCCCTAAAATAAGGGGAGCACGAGCAGAGCTGGGATTTCTGGGAATCAGGGGCTGGAGCCATTGGGAATCAGGGGCTGGAGCCGGTGGGAATCAGGGGTTGGAGCTGGTGGCAATCAGGCCTCAGCTACGCTCCACAAACCTGGCAGCTGTTAATTGATATTAATCTCATCAATGCAAATCATATTAAGCTTCCTGGACTCTTCCCAATGGCAGCGCTGATAATTCCTTATAAATCAAATTTAGTGGCCATAAGCATTGGAACATCCCACGGCCATTTTCACCCTCCTAAAAACCCATCAATTGCTGCCTGCCTGGATTAGAGGGAATAAATTCTGGAATTTATTTCCCTGCCATGATCATGGACAAAACCACATAAAAGAGACACTTGGAAGCTGCTTTTGTGTTGATTGTTATGGAGCTGCTGCTCCTCGACTTCTTCAATCCACTCAGAATTGGGGATAATTGAGGGATTTTAAATCCTTCAATGCTTAAATGATAAAGTTGTTGCTTTTCCGAGCCCTCAAACACCTGTGGGAGCAATTTTTGTGCAGGTGAGGAGAAAAAAAACGACTTTGTAAGGATCAGGGTTTGGGAAGAAGGAGAATAAATCCCTTTATTTTCTATTTTTAGGGATGGGGGGGGAAAGGAGAAAGGATCTGATGGGGGGAAAAAAGAGTTTGAGCTGTTCAGCTCCTCAAAAAGAAGACTGGGAGGGGTTCTTATTCCAGTGGGTGTACCTCTGGAGGAGCTGAACATCCAGTGGGATAAGGAGCAAGGAGGGAGAGGTGGCTGGGAGGGAATGGGGGGAGAATGGAGGTGATTCCTGCAGGGAGAGGTTCAATACATCTGAAGGAAGAGATGGGATTTGCTGCAGAGCCTGGAGAGTTTGGGAGCTGCTTCTTTCCCACAGGACTTACGGGAGTGGTGCTGGGAAGGTCTCGAGGGTGAACATCCCTGGGATGAGGAGAAAGGTGGGGATCTGGAGACTGCAAATCCTTGGGTGTGTCTGCCTGGTGTGGTTGTCCTCACTCCAGGCGCAGGCCTGATCTTCCTCCAGGGTGCCCCTGGATCTCAATCCATCCTTCCCTGGACACGCTGCTGGGATTTGCTCTGCAGGAGCTGAGCGTGGGGACATCACCTCCTTAAGGGACAGCCACTTCTTGGTGGCTTTTCCAGCCATGAAGTCACACAGGAGGTGCAGGTGGCCCCGTGTCCCGCTGTCCCTCCCAGCAGAGCTCTCCTCCCATCTCTTCTGCTTCCTCTCTTCCCAGTTTTCCTCCCTCTTCCTCCTGCCTGGCTGAGGTTGGAGCATCTCCCCTGTTCTCCTGCCCCTCTCTGCTCCCTCCACCTTCTCCTCCAGGGCTGCTCAGGTGCTGGAGCTCCTGTTTCCATGGCAATGTCTCACCAGCTCCAGACTCCTGCACTTTTATCCCTGGAAAGTCCCTGCACAGGAGGACTGCTGTCCCCTCCTCCTTGGGATGGAAGCCCCAAGTGAAGTGGCCACCAAAACCTCCTGGAAGCCTCAAATCTTGGTGTGGACACCCAGGCTGGGGCCCAAGGCCCAGGGTAGGGGTGTCCAGGGATGGTGGCTTGTCCCTTGCTCAGACCCAGTTGGGTTTCACGGGGATGTCACCATGGGTGGTGACACCTCTTCCCTCCTGCCTGTGCTTGGGGCCAGGGAGGGATTGAGAGGGTTCACAATTTGGATTTATCCTTTGTTTCTGTTCCAAGAGCACTGATGTGACTCCAGGGGGATTATGGCTCAGGAGAAATATCCAGGGATGCTTCCCTTGGCACATCCGTGGGTGGGACAATATCCAAGGGCAGGACATGGCCCCAGGAGGGGACACCAGGATGGGCTCATCTCGGCCGCATGGAAACCCTCCCAGTGGTTTGCAGGGAATGTGGGATTTTCCTGGGATGGCTCGATGCTGTGTCTGGAAATTGTGGATAGGAAAGGGAGGGATCCTGCACTGCCATAGAGCACATGGAGGGGCTGGAGGGCAGCGCCTCCGGGGGGTGGGGAGCTCTGGATCCAGCAGGAATCAGGATCCAGGATTTGTAACCAGGGAAGAACCCTACATGGGAATGGAGCTGCAGGAATCCACAGCAGGGCTGAGCCACACCTCCAGGAAGGGGCTCCAAAGGATCTGACACCACTGGCCCTGCCAGCCTGGCTCTCCCTGGATCCCTGGAAGGTGTGTCCACCCACCCGTGGAACTGGGTGATCTTTAGGGTCCCTTCCAACCAAACCATTCCATGACTCTCTGATTCCATGCGCTGCCAGCCTGGAAAAGTCAGCTTTTCCAGCAGCTGAGTCCATCTTTTTCCGGGATGAGATAAACCCTTCTGGACAGCGCAGATGGAGCTGGGATGCTGCTGGATCCTGATCCCTGTGCCAGCACTGCCCGGAGCACTCGGGGCTCTGGCACAGGCTGATCACAGGCTGCTCAATCCTTGTGTTTAATCCCAGTTTTAAACGGTAAAAACCAGAATGGCCCCACGGCGGGGGTCCCGGTTGTCGCCTCTGGCCGGGAAAGACCTGGCTCTGATGTCCCCTCACCTCTGATTGATTGCTCTCAATGAACGCTCCAAGCCCAGCGAGCGCTAATTGCCCCTCTAATGACTCCTCCAGCGGCTGCTTTGGCTTATCCCGACAGCCAGGCGGGGAATGCTTGGAGTCGGGAATGGGAACATAATCGTAAACAGCATCATCCCCTCAGCTGGATGTTTTCCAGGGACTATTCCTGCATCCCACCAACTCCTGCTCCATCCTGCAGCACCTCATGTCTGGATATGGGGTGGGCTCTTCCCCTGGGCTCGGAATTCCGGCGGGTCCTGGAACATGGAAGCTCCTTGGAGCAGCACATGGAGGGAAGGATCCCATTTTCTGCTGTGTGATCATTGCAAAGGTGGAAGAGAAAACGAGAGGGAATTGGATCTCTGTGGATTTAATGGTTTTCAGGAAGGGGAAATGCTCAACAGGTTTTTGAACCATGGAACTGTTTGGGTTGGAAGGAACTTAAAGCCCATCCAGTGCTACCCTCTGGGACACCTTCCGCTGTCCCAGGCTGCTCCAAGCCCCGCCCAACCTGGCCTTGGACACTTCCAGGGATGGGAGAGGTAAATATTCCTCAGAAAAAGCCAATGAGCCTTTAACTGGACACGTCCATGGTTTCTGTGTGTTGGTGGCTGCTTTGGCTCCAGAAGCCCACCCGGACCCATTGGAGCTGCTCTTCCCATCTCGGAGCCAAAGCCCTTTCCTGGCTGATCCTGGGGCTTTGAGGGCTTGGATTTGTCACCTCCCAGAGCGAATCCCCTCTCAGAGCTGAGCAGGGGGCCGGGATAAGCAAGGAAGAACTTGGCTATGGCAGCTTAAAAATTCACCTGGGATTTTGGGATCCCGTGGGATGCAGGGACAGCAGGGCCTGGTCCCCATCCATGGCTGGTGGAGATGCTGCAGATCCTGACAGGGTGGTGGAGGTCCTCCAGCTTTGTGGAGGTTCTTGGCTGGATGAAAGAGAGCCCCAAATTCATGCCTTGCCCAAGACTTTGGTGGTGGCTTGAGCAAGTTTGGAGCTAGCTGGATGTTTCCTCTCCCTCTGGAGAACACCAGGAGGAGCTGGAATTCCTGTGGGATATTGTAAGGGCACAGCAGTGCATGAGAAACCAGGCTGTGATTTCCACTCCTCACAGAATACCTCAGTTTTCTTTTTCCTTTTTTTCCTCTAAATATGGATTTTCCCATTATCCCCATAAAAGGGAGATCCCTCCTCAGACCCTGCCAGGTGACAGATGATGGCAATGACTTCCAGAGGTTGGTCCTCATGTTACGAATTCCTCCAGTGGATTTTATTTGCCTGTTCCCATCCCTCCTGTTTCCTTCAGCAGAGCATTCCTCCCACAGACTGGGAAGAAAGGCAGGGATGGGGCTGGAGCAGGGAGTCGCACTCCAGGTGGTCCTGAGCCTTCCTTCATCTCCTGACACATCCACAGCTCCCTCCAGCCTTAAAACCCCCATAATTAGAGCCTCTCCTAAAGACAAACAGCGCCCGGGAAGATTTATCATTTCTGCTGCTGTAATTACCTGTCAGGATTAAAAGAATGGCCCTTTCCAGGGAACGCTGGGCTTGTTCTTTAATTAATTAATATGCAGCTTGTCATGCGAAATCAAGGTCATCAAGATGGAGATGGAGATGATGTCCCAGCAGTGCTGCTCTTCCACAGCCTGGCAGAGCCCTGGGGGGAGAGACTGGAGAAGAGTGGGGAGGGTTTGTTTGGGAATCCTGCTCCTCATGGGCCCTATTGAGCCAAAAATGCCTTTTTAATATAAATGATATCCTTTAAATTGAGACACTGTGGGTTTAGATGGGATATTGAGAAGGAATTCCTGGCTGAGAGGGTGGGGAGGCCCTGGCCCAGGTTGTCCAGAGCAGCTGTGGCTACCCCTGGATCCCCAGATCAGAGTTGGGAGCACCCTGGGGCGGTGGAAGGTGTCCCTGCTCATGGCAGGGGTGGCACTGGATGGGCTTTGAGGTCCCTTCCAAACCATTCCGGAATTCTGGGCTGATTCACTGTCCCTCCAACCTGGGAATGCTCAAAGGAATTGCCAGGGGTTGGTTTGTGCAGGGACACGTCAGGACAAGGTTTCTACTCCCCAAATGTTCCTGAGATCTGCTGGCTTTGGAATTCCTCTCCTGGGACTCTGCAGGAGGCGTTGGGAGACCTGGGCTCATCCAGCCCAGAAAAGGCAGCTGGGGGAGGTTGGAATTTTGGGTGTCCTAAAAGCCACCAGGCCCCATGTCTGAGTCGCTGCTGGGCTGGCTGCTCGTGTAGAAACAGCCAGAAAAAATCTGAGATGTCACAGGGGCATGAACCCATCCCTAAATTCAGATATTCCAGATATGGACACACAGGAAGAGGAAGGCTCTTGTCAGCATGGGAAGGACAGGGATTTTCCCCATTCTCCTGGTGGGATGTGGATGTCCCTGCTCATCCTCCCACTCCAGTCCTGGTGTATCCCAGAAGTTTTTCAGCCTGTTGCCTTCTGCTCCAGACCTCTGGATCCCTTGGGATGCTGCTGTCCCTGCGCAGGATTATTTCCCTTGGATCACAGACTCTATTAGCATGAGGAATTGCTGCCGGAGCTCCGGAGATAAATGTTCCCATTCTCCCCGAGAGGGATCCATTGGGTTGGGATTGCACTGCCCATAAATTATGGAGACAGGCTCAATTCCAGCTGCTTTCCCAGCCCATAATTGGAACTCCATTAGAAATTGTAAACATGGGCTTTGGGATATAAATGCTCCTTTAAATTCATTGGAGTGGGGAGGGATGGGAGGGGGAGAGCAGGGCAGACAGACAGGAACAGAGAACAGGGAACAGGGAACAGGGAACGGGGAACAGGGAACAGGGAATAGGGAACAGGGAATAGGGAACAGGGAATAGGGAATAGGGAATAGAGAACAGGGAACAGGGAATAGGGAACAGGGAATAGGGAACAGAGAACAGGGAACAGGGAACAGGGAACAGGGAATAGGGAACAGGGAATAGGGAACAGGGAATAGGGAATAGGGAATAGAGAACAGGGAACAGGGAATAGGGAATAGAGAACAGGGAACAGGGAATAGGGAATAAGGAATAGAGAACAAGGAACAGGGAACAGGGAACGGGGAATAGGGAATAGGGAATAGGGAATAGGGAATAGGGAATAGGGAATAGAGAACAGGGAATAGGGAATAGGGAATAGGGAATAGGGAATAGGGAATAGGGAATAGGGAACAGGGAACAGGGAACAGGGAACAGGGAACAGGGAACAGGGAATAGGGAATAGGGAACAGGGAATAGGGAATAGAGAATAGGGAATAGGGAACAGGGAATAGGGAATAGGGAATAGAGAACAGGGAACAGAGAATAGGGAATAGGGAATAGGGAATAGGGAATAGGGAATAGGGAATAGGGAATAGGGAATAGGGAATAGGGAATAGGGAACAGGGAATAGGGAACAGGGAATAGGGAACAGGGAACAGGGAACAGGGAATAGGGAATAGGGAATAGGGAATAGGGAACAGGGAATAGGGAATAGGGAATAGGGAACAGGGAATAGGGAACAGTGAAAAGAGAGAGAGGAACAGGGACAGGGAATGGGGATCAGATCCTCCAGCACCAGCTCCAGGGGATGAGGAAGTGGCTGTGGAGCAGTTGTGGGGGAGTTTTGGGGCAGATCCTCAAAATATGTGAATTTTTCTCCCTTCTTTGAGCAGCTCACAGAATCCCAAGATCTCTGAGGTTGGAAAAGCCCTCCAAGGTCACCAAGTCCAAGCTGTGTCCAATCCCCACCTTGTCCCCAGCCCAGAGCACTGAGTGCCACCTCCAGCCCTTCCTTGGACACCTCCAGGGATGGGCACTCCAAACCTCCCTGGGCAGCCCCTGCCAAGCCCTGAGCACCCTTTCCATGGGGAAATTCCTGCTGCTGTCCACCCTGCCCCTCCCCTGGCCCAGCCTGAGGCCGTTCCCTCTCCTCCTGTCCCTGTTCCTGGCAGCAGAGCCCGACGTCCCTGGCTGTCCCCTCCTGTCAGGAGTTGTGCAGAGCCACAAGGTCCCCCTGAGCCTCCTTTTCTCCAGGCTGAGCCCTTTCCCAGCTCCCTCATCTGCTCCTGGGGCTCCAGCCCATTCCCAGCTTCATTCCCTTTTCTGGCCTTACTCCAGCCCCTCAGTGTCCAGGATGGATGCTCCTGGTCCCTCAGTGGGATAATCCCACTCCTGGAGCTGCTCCTCCAGGCTGGCTCTGGGACTGTCCCTTGTTCCCTCCATCTGGAGCCACCCCTGATCCCAGGCTGGGCTCAGCATCTCCTTCCCATCCTAGGCTGGAATGTCTGAGCCTCTGACCAGCACCAGGCTAGAGCTGGAGGGTTTCTCCAGGAAATGTGGGATTTGATCTGGAAAAAGAAATAAAATAACTTCCAAAAAACCATGACTTTCTCCTGGGTTTGTTATTGGATCCTTCTCCTTCTCCTTCTCCTTCTCCTTCTCCTTCTCCTTCTCCTTCTCCTTCTCCTTCTCCTTCTCCTTCTCCTTCTCCTTCTCCTTCTCCTTCTCCTTCTCCTTCTCCTTCTCCTTCTCCTTCTCCTTCTCCTTCTCCTTCTCCTTCTCCTTCTCCTTCTCCTTCTCCTTCTCCTTCTCCTTCTCCTTCTCCTTCTCCTTCTCCTTCTCCTTCTCCTTCTCCTTCTCCTTCTCCTTCTCCTTCTCCTTCTCCTTCTCCTTCTCCTTCTCCTTCTCCTTCTCCTTCTCCTTCTCCTTCTCCTTCTCCTTCTCCTTCTCCTTCTCCTTCTCCTTCTCCTTCTCCTTCTCCTTCTCCTTCTCCTTCTCCTTCTCCTTCTCCTTCTCCTTCTCCTTCTCCTTCTCCTTCTCCTTCTCCTTCTCCTTCTCCTTCTCCTTCTCCTTCTCCTTCTCCTTCTCCTTCTCCTTCTCCTTCTCCTTCTCCTTCTCCTTCTCCTTCTCCTTCTCCTTCTCCTTCTCCTTCTCCTTCTCCTTCTCCTTCTCCTTCTCCTTCTCCTTCTCCTTCTCCTTCTCCTTCTCCTTCTCCTTCTCCTTCTCCTTCTCCTTCTCGCTGTTTCTGTGCATGTTTTCCTCCTGCTGAAATGCCAAATTCTCTTCAAAAACTTAATGTTTATCCCTCCCTTGCCTTGATTTCTATTTCCAGCCATTCCTGCCTGTGTTTCCCTGGAGATATTCCAAGGTGTGATCAGAGTTGTGCAGAGGTGATGGGGGCAGCTGGCTCGTGTCACCTCCTCTCCCAGCATGCAGTGACCTGTGTGACATTTATTTAATCTATTATTGAGCTGCGGTTTGCATGGACAAAAGCCTTTGAGCCATACATGGAGCTGAATTCCTGGGAAAACCATCTCCAAAGGAGCTGGGAACTTTCTGCTGCTGCTGGAGTGGCCCGAGGAGGATCCTTTGTGTGGGAGGAAATGGAGGGACCTGGATGTTCTGGGTGGGACCTGAAAGTTCTGGATGTGCAGGAGAAAACCTGAAAATGCAGGAGGTGGGATCAAGGTCCAGTGTGGGATACGGGATAGAAAACTGACACGGGTCCATAGGAAATTTGGCTTCCTGGTGCTCTCCCAAAAAAGCTCAGGGCTGTTTGGTGTCCCCAAATCTTTAATAATTCCATGGAGGATTTAATAATTCCTGGAAGGTTAATTACCTTCCAGGGAAAACACAAGGATTAAAAGGGGCTGGAATCCAGCAGGGAGAAGAGCAGGAATGCTCCTGGTCCAAGCAGGAGATGGGACCTCGGAGCAGGATGTGGGCAGGACAAGGTGTGAGGATGGCCCAGGATGTCCCCAAAGCACCAACAGCCCCAGGGGACAGCAGGAGCTGGGGGGAAGCTGGGGACATTCTGCTCCTCTGCTCCTCTGCCCCAGGCAACCACGGACCATGGGGACACAGGGACACAGGGACATGGGACAGAGGGACAGAGGGACAAAGGGACATGGGTACATGCCAGCAGAGGCACAGGGGGACATGGGGACACAGGGACAAAGAGAAAGGGACAGAGGGACAGTGGGACATGGGACACAGGGACAGGGGAACAGAGGGACACAGGGACATGAGGACATGGGGACACGGGTACACAGGGACACGGGGACAGAGTGAATAGGGAATAGGGAATATGACACAGGGACATGGGGACAGAGGGACATGGGGACATTGGTCTGAGGTGCCTCTGGCATGAAGATCCCAGGGAACGGTCACAATCCAACCCGAGGAACCCTTGGACAGCGCTGCTGCTGGGATTGCTGGGGTGTCTGTGCAGGGCCAGGAATGGCACTGGATGATCCTCGTGGGTCACTCCCACTTCAGGATATCCCATTTTCCCAAGATTTTCCATCCCTTCTTGGCTCGGGGACCAAAACAGAGTGTCCCTGCCAGCATTGCCATGGAACTGGAGGGAGATACAGGGATTGGAGGCAGAATCAATTCCCTGCAATCACGGGGCACTGCTCACTGACTCCTCTCCTGGATTAGCATTGTTGATTAATTAGATAATGGATAAGACCTCTTGTGAATCTTTGTTCAAATCCCAGCAAATTCACTGGGCAAATATTGATGGCTCTGAGCACCAGGAGCAGAACAGAGCTTGGGTTTATTAGGAATAAATCAGGCTGGACAAACTTAATTACATTTTTGATGGAATTGCTAAATTAGGGGCTGGAGATGTTCACAGATCCTGATTTTAGCCAAGCGCTCATCTGGGCTAAGTGCAAATCCCTGGGAAATGTCTGCAGGGATTCAGGGATGGCCATGGGAAGAGTGGGATCAGGGCATGGATGAAAGGGATGGGAACATTCTTGATGCTGGTGCTGGGGTGTCCCAAAGGCCAGGCTGGGATGGGGAAGGTGTCCCTGCCCGTGGCACTGGGTGTGTTTTAAGGTCCCTTCCGTCCCATTCTGGGATTCTGGGATTCTGGGATTTGTGCCCCACGTGAAGATGAACCCTGAGATAAGGGAACAATCAGGAAATGAATGCATTCAGAACAGAGGGCTGGTGGGGCATAAACACCCAAAGGGGGACAACGGGAGACAGTTGTCTCCAAAACGGACAATTTTAATGGAAAACAACAGGAAAAAGATCCAGAATGGATCCAGTGTGAAAGCTGGGCACACTGGAGGTTTGAGCATTTATTTCCCTACATGTATTTTCACCAGTTGTGAAAACCTTTCCCCGGACCTCTCCAATTCTTTGCACTTCATCAGGCAAATCCCTTTAAATCCGAGAAGCTCCTTCCCGCGGCAGCCAGGTGAAAGCGGCCGGGAGAAGGGATCACAGGGTGTTATCCCCCAGAGAGAATGGCCGGGAGCATCTCCGAGAGGGAATTCCTGGGAGTATCCCTCAGAGGGAATTCCTGGGAGCATCCCCCAGCGGGGGAGGGAAGGACGCGCCGGTGCTGCTGAGGGGCTGTGATTGAACAGGATTCGCACAGAGTGCGGTGATTCAGAGGGACATTCCCGCCTCATCCCGTGGGGACACGCTCCTTGTTCCCTTCCCTGCCCCGGCCAACCCAGCCCGCTCTGGGAGAGGCTCATCCGAGATCCTCGTGCTCCCTTTGGTGCTGATTTATGGCTGGGAGTGCTGGGGGTGCTCACCTGGAGAGGAGAAGGCTCCAGGGAGAGCTCAGAGCCCCTTGCAGGGCCTAAAGGGGCTCCAGAAGAGCTGGAGAGGAACTGGGGACAAGGGATGGAGGGACAGGACACAGGGAGTGGCTTCCACTGCCAGAGGGCAGGGCTGGATGGGAGACTGGGCAGGAATTGTTCCCTGGGAGGGTGGGCAGGGCCTGGCACAGGGTGCCCAGAGCAGCTGTGGCTGCCCCTGGATCCCTGGCAGTGCCCAAGGCCAGGTTGGACAGGGCTGGGAGCAGCCTGGGACAGTGGGAGGTGTCCCTGCCATGGCAGGAGTGGGAATGGGTGGGTTTGAGGTCCCTTCCAACCCCATCCATCCTACAATTCTTTCTCCTTGGTGAGGAAGTGCCCAGGGGGCTCAGGGCAGGATTCCTCTCGGATCCAGGGATGTTCAGGTGCTTTGTGCCAAGTGGAGCAGCGGCAGAGGGAAGATCCCATCTCCTGCCACTTCTCCTGAGGAGAATTCACCCTCCACGTGGACACAAAATCCCATCCTGAAGCTGGGGAATCCCAGGATGCTGAGCTGTGGTTTGGGGTATTCAGGGGTACCCCAAACTCTGTCCTGGATTTCCTGTCCAGGTTCCCAGTGCTGAATTCACCTCTGAACCACAGCTCTGCCTCTTTTCAGCTCCTCAGCTCTCCTTGATTTGTCATTCCCAGATTTTCAGCCCCTGGCACTTGCTTTCCCTGGAGCCACAGTCATCTCCCCCAGAAATTCCTGGAAGGTTCTGTGAGGGTTTTTTTCCAGGCTTTCTGCTCTTTATCAAAGAGTCATGGAAAATCCTGATTGCCATTCCTGGCTGGCTTTTAAACCTTTTACAGACTTCTCTTCCTCCCTTCTGTTCTCCTGCATCCCAAGTAAAAAACTGAAATCAGCCTCAGAAAATTGGAAGTTTTATTGTTTCTTCACACCTTTCTTTCCCAGTCCTCAGAATTTTGTTGGCACCTGCAGAGCAGAATGATCCTGTCCTGTCCCTGGGATTCATCCATCACCCAGTGTCAAGGAATTCCTCCAGGTTGGGAGAAGCCATTTTCCCCATCAGTATTCAATGTTGGATAGATTCCCCCAAGCTCTGGGCCTGGAATTTCAGCAGTTCTGGGTGGAGGATGCGAGGGAAGCCTGAATTGGTGGATAAGGGAAAACATTCCCAAGGGTTCAGCTGTGTCCTGGGAAGGCAGCCTGTCCTCTGTCCCTGCTTTTCACTCCTCTGTCCCCGCTTTTCACTCCTCTGTTCCTGCCTTTCATCCCCCTGCTCCTTCCATCGATTCCTCTGCCCCAAACCCACTCTGTTTGTGCTGAGCATCCACTGGGGATCAAATCCGTACAACTTTGGGAGGTGAATCCAGGGCGGGTCAGGCTCTTTCCCCACAGAACAAGTGACAGGACAGAGGAAACCTCCCCAGGGCAGGTTTAGGGTGGATTCCAGGGAGAATTTCTCCACGGAATGGGGAAAGGCTGCCCAGGACAGGGCTGGAGTCCCCATTCCTCGTGGGATTTAATGTCCATGCGGTTGTGGCACCTGGGGACAGGGATCAGTGGTGGCCTTGGCAGTGCTGGAGGTGTTTGCTGGTGGCTTTAAAGGAATTTTCCAACCTAAACAACTCCAGGAAATAGGGAGCAGCAGAATTCCCTGGAATAAGTTGCGTTGTAGCAAGTTCTGGAGGCAGAACTTTGGGTCTTGGGGCAGTCTGAACATGGAATTAAAGTGGGAATGTGGCTCTCCCTGTTCTGCAGACCTTTGAAGGGAGCAGAGGCTTTTTTCTGCTTTATAAAGTAAAAGAAAAAAAGAAGCAGCTCTTTAAAATCAGCCCAGTTCTGTTTGAACTCCTCTGTTTGGGGCCTGTGAGCATCACCCCGGGTTCTACTCTTCCTGCTCCAACTCTGATTTAAAGGAAATTCCTCTTTCCATCATCTTAATATTCCTTTGGTCTTGTAAAAATGCATCCCAGGCAGCTGCTGGCAGGATTTTACCCCTTGGGGCAAACCTGCCTGAAGGAAAATGTGATCCAAGAGCAAAAGCACTAGGTGGTTTGATAACAAACAAATCAAACAGCTCAATGTGGATTTTATTTCTGCCACGTCAATAAAAAGAAGGAAGAGAAAGGGGAGGGAGTTTTGTGGAATGAGCTTTCCCAGAGTTCTTAGAAGGAAATGAAAATGTTTCATGTTTTTATTTTATTATGAGGCGTTTGCAGGGATGGTTGGAACAACCTCCTGTGGGGAGTTGAAGGTGGTGGTTGTGGAACACACAGGGAATGTCCTCAAATGCAGAATTTGCCTGGGAAAGGGGATTCAGAGAATTCCAGAATTATTTGGGTTGGGAGGGACCTTAAATCCACCCAGTGCCACCCCTGTGCCATGGGCAGGGACACCTCCCACTGTCCCAGACTGCTCCAAGCCCTGTCCAGCCTGGCTGGGGACACTTCCAGGGATCCAGGGGCAGCCACAGCTGCTCTGGGAATTCCACCCCAGCCAGGAATTCCTTTCCAATATCCCACCAAACTCAACCCCCTTCCTTTGGATTCTCCCACTTCTCTTTTATGGCCATTTCCAGCACTCCAGGCTGTCCCATCCTTCTGTGGGATCATTTCCATCCCATCCTGGAGGGTGGGCAGGCCCTGGCGCAGATCCCAGAGCAGCTGTGGCTGTCCCATCCCTGGAAGTGTCCGAGGAATACTGGACACGACCCAGGACCATCCATCCCTGTGCATCCCAGGATCTCTGCTGGGCACTTCCCACACTTTTTTGGACAACCCCAAAAGGAAAGATATTGTTCCTTTATTGCATCCTTCAGGGTTTCCTGCGAACTGTAAGAACCACAAGGGAATTATCCCAAATTTCAGGGTGATCCTTAAGGCCCTTCCAACCCAAGCATATGAAAAGCCCTTCTAATCTGGAAGTTTCCATGAAGGAAAAGCTGGAATTGTGGCTCCTGGACAGTTTGTCTCCCATCCTCTGCTTGCTACAGCCCAGCCCACCCATGGCTGGAGGGCTGAAGACCTCATCCATTAAATTTGGAGGTACTTTGGCTTCAAACCCTTCCCTGGTGACATTCCAGTAGGGCTGAGGGGCAGGGGAGCTCCTCTGGCTCCTGCTGGATTCATCCCAACATTTTTCAGCAGAGGAAATTATCCATGAGGGTGCTTCTCCAGCATTTTTAGTGGCATCACGTAAAGGAAAGTGAGGGAAATGTTTAAGGCAGTAAAAAATAAGTGGGAAAGGGTTTTTCGGGAGCTGTGAGCTGAGGATGAGGCCTCATTTCAGCAGGAGCACAGGAGAAATGGAATTGAAGCTGCATTTTATGGGAAAAGCAGCAGAGGATAAACTGTGGATCACCTCATCCCAGTTACTGCTTCCCTGGAAATTGTGCTGGGGGTCGGGAAGAAATGGGAACTGCAGGGGTTTGTATTTTCAGAAGGTTTTGAGTGGATTTAAGTGGAACTTTGGGAAGAGCATCCCCTCCTTTCTTTGGGAATTCTCATGGCTCCTGGAATGAGTCCCCAGCAAAGACTCCACCATCAGAGCCTCATTAACACCCTAAGCTAATTATATTCATTAACAAGAGCCACTGAGGCTCAGCCCTGCAGAGCTGCTGTGACCTGAGGGAGCTCCGCAGAGGGAGAGGACACAGGCAGGGGACAAACCCTGCTGGTGCTTCCCACAGAATTCCTGGAGAGCCCTGGGCGACAGCTCCCCCACATTTAAACTTCCCAACCCAGCAGGCCTCCCTCAGGGATTCCTGTTGGGAATTCTTTAGGCCTGGCTGGCCTTGTTTGGAGACAATTCTGATCTGGAAGAGGCCCCCACTGGGACTGGGGTGGGACCACCAGTTCCAGGTGGAACAGAGGGGATTTGGGATGCCCTGGGAGGGGAAGAAGGGGATTTATGCCCTGCTGGCCTTTGTAGGGTCTTCCCAGGGCAAGGAGCTGCTCTGGGATGAGGGAGAGGAGGAGGAGCTGAGGCTGCTGGCTCTGGGCTTGGCAGAGCTGTCACCAGTGGCTCTGGTGGCACTGGTGACATCTGGATCAGCTGGCCTGAGGTGTCCTTGGTTTGGGATGTTTGGAACCTCCCTGGCCATGGGAGTGGGGCTGGGATCCCAAACCTGGCCAGGATTTTGCTCTGTGCCCCAGCTGTGGAATCCTGGGAGAGCTCAGGGGGGTTCTTGTTCCCAGACAGTTCCAGAAGTCACTTCCACCAAGGGATGGAATCTGCGTGTTCACAGGGAGCCTCTGTCTCCTCCCCAGACTTCATTTGCTTTTGCAGCCCTTCCTGCCCTCATGGAGAAGGGATGGAAGCCTTTCCCTCCTCCTGTGCCCTGGATGGCCCATGGAGAGCCCTTCTCCAAGGGCAAATCCCCCCAAAACACACGGGAATCTTTGTGGAGCCCTCAGGGTGTATCAAACTGACCACAGAAAACTGAGACACGGATCTGTGCTTTCCACAGGAGCTCAGGGATGAACACAGGATCAGGGAGCATCCTGAGCTGGGGGGGATCCACAGGGATCCACCATTCCCAGTCCTGGCACTGTCCAGGCACCCCAATAATCCCCCCCTGGCCTGGGAGTGCTGTCCAAGCCTTGGGGCCGTGACCATTCCCTGGGAATGATGATCCCTAAGGTCTCAATTAGGGTGTGGATTCCCTGGTGAGGCTTTCCCTGGGTTTTCCATGTGGGAGATGATTTTTGGGAGCCAGGGATAAACAAGGCAGCCCTTGCTCAGGGAGCTCTTTGGAATTTTCTCCTTTGTGCTCCAGTTGGGTTTGCACCAATTTGTAAAGTTGTTGTCTCTTTAGAGGCTTCAATAATTCACATTCCATATGGGGAGAGCTCTGGGATGGTTTTGCTCATGGAAAACAGGCCAGATAAAGTTTGGATTCAGCCATGTGAGAAACAGCTGGATGGATTTAGGTGGGATTTTGGGAAGGAATTTTTCTCTGTGAGTGTGGGGAGGACGGGAATGGAATTCCTAGAGAGGCTGTGGCTGCCCCTGGATCCCTGGCAGTGTCCAAGGCCAGGTTGGACAGGGTTTGGAGGGACAGTGGGAGGTGTCCCTGCCATGGCAGGGGTGGCACTGGGTGGGCTTTAAGGTCCTTCCCACCCAATCAATTCCAGGATTTTAACCCAAACCATTCCAGGATTTGAACCCCTGCAATAACAAACCAAAAGCCCCGTGCTGGTCCTTGGCTCAGCCTGCCCTGGTGATTCCCCTTGGGAGCATCCCCAGCTGCTCCTCCCTCCCCCAGGGGGGCACTGCAGGAATTCCTGGAGCCCAATCCTGCTTCAGCAGCCCAGGAAATCCTCAGGATTGCCCCCCCTGGAGCAGCCACAGGAGTGAGGGGTGACCCCCGCAGCTCCTGCAGTCCCAGGTGAGTTCCAGCTGCTGTTTGATCATTCCAGGTGGAGGCTGCACAGGAATATTCCCTGTTTCCATCCCTGTTTCCACATGGATTCCTTGGGAACTGCCAGTTTCACTCCTGATTTTGGTTTGCTCAGTGAGCAGTAATAGGAAAATGGATTTTTCTTTAATGAGTTTTTTTGTTATTTATTGGTTAAATTCCCAAGAAAACAAACAGCTGGGAGCTCTGCCAGGCTGGAATTGGTTTCCACTGATCTCCTGCTTTGATTTGGCTCCTGGAGGTCATTGAAAAGTGGGAGAGGAGCACCAGAAGCTGCAATTTCATGTTCTGGATGTCTTTGTTGTATGGATACAGGGAAGATTTATGGTGAAGGAACATTTTGGCCTCCAGGTGAGGATTGGGGAACAACTCCCTAATTCCCAAACTGACCCAGAACACACAAACCAAATCCACCCTGGATTTTCCCCTCCAACAGATCCTTCCTGGAGCAAAAGTGAATCCTCCAAGGCTTCAATAAACCTTTAAAAGCCTCTAATTAAAACCCCATCAAGCCTGGGAGGGTCAATCCTGTTAATGACCCTCAGTGGTGCATGTGGGGCTTGCTCCCACTGATCTGTGAGGGGACAAGGACAATTCCAGGTGTCCCCAGATCAGCCTCTGCAGGGCTATCCCAATCTGAGGGAGAAATGGGAGCTTCCTGCATTTATTTGCATTCAGAAATCTGATTAAATTTAATATTTTATTTAAATAATGCTGGGTTTGGAAGCCACAAGAGCTGTGGGGCTGGCAGCAAATTCCCATTGGCTTCTATCCCCCTGGAATGGGGTTTTTGAGTGGAAAACTGGAGTTTGTGTGTGAAATAATGCTCCTTTTACTTTGGAGAAATCAGCTTTGTGCACAAAGGCACAACCCCAAGTCTGAAGGCAGGGAGGATCCTTTGATTCCTCAAAAAAGTTGGATGCAAGGAAAACAAAGGGAAGCAGTTGAAAAACTGGGATGGAGAAGGGCTGGAGAGGGAGATGCGAGCTGTCACCAAATGTCCCCAAATCAGCCTTGATGCCACTCCCTGAGGAATGGCTTTGGGAAGACAAGGAAGGGGAGAAGAAACAGCTTCTTTTGTTCCACTCCAAACCCATCCTTTGGTCCTGAATGAAGAAAAAACATTTCATGTGTCCAGAGAGACATGAGGGATGTTTGTGTCGGAAAAATCCTTCATCCTCCAGCAGGAGGGAACAGGGAACTGGTGCTAAAGTGGGCCTGGAGGAGGAAGTGGTGCCAAACTGGGCCTGGAAAGGGAACTGGTGCTAAACTGGGCTGAAAGGGACAGAGATGAGGGCAAAGCTCCCACTTTAGAAAAAAATCCTTTGGTAAAAAGGAAGGGAAGAACATTTCCAAGCAGGAACACAGAAAAACGGGGGTGTTTTGCTCAGGGTGAGCGATCTGGGGTAAAGCAGCTTTTTTGGGAGGCACTGGATGTAATCAAACTCTCGGGTTTGTGACAGGAACAATCGGCAGGGACACAGTTACAGCCAAACCCTCGGAATCCAAGAGGAAAACAGAGGGAAGGGAAGAAAAGGAAGAGTGGGGAAACCCTGGAAACGCCTCCCCCCCACAGCCTGCTCGGGGACCTGGACTTTCCCAAGGTTTTGGGGGAATTTACACTCTGGGAATGCCCCTCCTTGGAGTACCTGGGTGGTTGTGGTCCTCCCTCCAGGCTTTGGTGGCTCAGCCAGGCAAGGCTCGGAAATGAGCGCTTGGGATGTGTCCCTGGGATCCCGAAAATGGATTTTTGTGGATGCTCTTTGTGTTGTCCCTCATTTGTGTTGTTGCTCATTGGGGTGGGGTTGGTCCAGGTGACCTTTAAATGTTCCCTCCAACCCAAACCACCCTGGATTCTGTGGTTCTGGGGTTCTGGGATCTTTGGGGATGGGGTTCTCTGAGTTCCCGACCTTCCTGTCCCGCCCTGAGCAGCCTTGGGAAGCAGCACTCGAGGATGGAGCTGTGACCAGGCTGGCCGGGGACACAGGGGGTTTGACAGTCAGGGTGACCTTGGCTGGATGCCGCCAAAGCCTCTCAGTCCCCTCTGCAGGACAGGGGGAGGAAATAAAAAGGATTCAGGAGCTGAGAGGAAGGGAGGGAGAGATCCCTCCCTGACCCCATCATGGACACAACAGGCAGAACTTGGGGGGATAATTTGAATTTATTCCCAGCAAAATCAGAGCAGGAAAAGGAGCAGCAGAATGAATCTCGGCAGCACCTCCCCGCCAGCCCTCCCTCCTTCCCGGGCTCTCCCTCCGGCAGTGCAGGGAGGTGGGAATGGGGCTCACGGTCAGCTCAGCCCACCCCGTTCCTGCTGCTGCTGCTCAGGGAGGGTGCCTGGAGTCCTCTCCTCCCTGCCCGGCTCCTTCTTGCCCTCTCCCCTTGTCTGTCTTCCCATTCCCCACGTCCCTGTCCCCCCACCCCATGCCCCTCTCCCCTCTCCCCTTGTCCCTCTCTCCTTCCTCTTCCCATGTCCCGTTTCCACAACTTCCCCTAACTGGGACTGGGACTGGGACTGGGACTGGGACTGGGACTGGGACTGGGACTGGGACTGGGACTGGGACTGGGACTGGGACTGGGACTGAGGCTGGGTCTGGGACTGATACTGGGATTGTGACTGGGACTGGGACTGGGATCCTGCAGCATCCAGCACTGGGACCCCTAATCCTCTTCCCAGTTTTTCCACAACCCTTCCTGAATTTTTCACCTGGGAGTTTGTGGGGATTTTGCACATGCACAGCTCTCATTCCCTCTGAAATTATGGATGGGGATCTACAACCTCTGTTCCAGCCTAACAATTCCTGGTTTATTACCAGGATAAATCAAATGAAACCCTGATGGCTTCCGAATGTTCTCCCTCCTCGCTCCTGTTGTTATTTCCTTGTTTTTTATTAGGAGAGACAAGTTCTGGCTCCGGGAGATTTCCCTGCCAGTAAACAATGCCATTAAAAACAAATCAGGACCTCGTTGTCCACGGATCCAGCAAATTCCTGCGCTGGGCTCCGCGGCTGCCAGCACGGGATGGGGACAGGGCCGGGGGTGGCACATCCAGGTGGTGTCCAACAGCTGCTCCTGCTGCCTTTGGGGCTTTCCCCTGGACTTGTGTCCCTGAATTCCGGCCTGAATGTGTGGGATCAGGAGGTGGCTCAGGATTTGGGGATGTCACTGTCACCCAGGGGGGTTTGGACTCATCCTTGTCCTGATGGTAGAGGGGCTGAGCTCCTCATGTTTTGGGGATCCAGGCTCTTCCCTTGGGGTTAATTCCCTCCTTTCACAAGTCTGATTCACATTTGGGGGATCCAGGCCAGATTCCTCTGCTCCAAAGTGCAGCTGATCCCTGTTTAGGGATATTAAAACTCCTTCCAGCTGGGAGGACTGAGGAGCCCAGGATGCTCTTCCCTCAGCCCCACTCTGTGTTTGGAGTGTCGGGCGCTGGAGGGGACTGGAACACCCGGGAAGGATCCTTGTCCTCTTCCCAGTCTCTGCTGTTATGCCTCTCTGCCTCTCCAGCCTTTGGGATCTGTCTAATCCTTGTCCCCTTCCCGGAGTCTGATGCCTGTTCCCTTTCCTGGCGTTTGATCCCTGCCCTTTCCCTTCTGGACGCCTTCACAAAATTCCCTCCTTCCAGGCCCCATTCCCATCCCCACGAGGGAATTCCCTCCCACAAGGAACCAGGCACAAATTTGGAATATTTAATGTACAGTTTAGCTACCATCTGGGAGCCTCTTTGGAATGTTTTTTCCAGGTCCTGGCAGAGCGTTTTGCAGCCTGGCTGTGAGGGGAGGGCTGGGAATTCTGTGCAGGGAAAAAGGCTCTTCCTGAGCTCCTGAATTTTTTATGGATGCCCCACATGACAAAGTGCTGCTTGTAAATCCATCCATTATCCCTTATTTTCTCATCCATAATTAAGAAGCTGAATCTTGTTCTCAGCCAACAAACAGGGAATTTACAGGGATGCTTCCCCCTGGATCCTCGCAGCCCCTTCCTCCTCAGGCTGCTGCTGGGTGGGGACAGGGCCCCTTTGGGGATGGTTTTCCATGGCTGCAACTGGAGAAATCCCTGCTGGAGGTGGCTGAAGGTGTTCCCAAGGCTCTGCCCTTCTCCCAAATCCTGTTCCCACCATTCCTGGTTTCTGCCTCCAATCTTGGCCTGGGGCTGCTCTCAGACTTTGGTTTTTGTGGATTTTTCCTGCTCCAAGAGCAGCCTGGCTCAGCTCTGTCCCACCAAGGCATCCCAGGGTGCTGCCACATTCCTGTCACTGCTGTGCCATGGGAATGGGAATTGGGCACTCCTCATGTCCCCAAGGCTGGGGTTGGGGTGGGAATTCACGAATGAGCTGGAAGGTGAAAAATTCTGGTGCTCCCATTCCTTATTTAGAGAATGGAAATTTATTTTCCTGATGGAAAAATGCTTTGAGGGGCTTGGGAAGCCCCTTCCCAAGGAGGGATTTGGAGAATGGAATTCCATCTGGCTCAGTGAAAATTTCTGTTGGAATGGCACTTCTGAATTACCCAAATTAAAGCAGCTTCCCAGAACCTCAGCCACGGGTTTCACTGGGAAAATCCAACTGGGCCTGAAATCCCAGTGCTTGGAGCTGTTCCTGGGGATTCAGGGATTTGGGAGAGGTGGGATCCCGTCAGGGTCAGTCACCAATGCCATGAGGTGTTCCCTGGAGGGCTCCTCTCCAGAGTCCTTCATCCCACATTTATTTTGGGATCAGGTTGTTGGGATTTTCCCCGTGGCTGCTTCCCTTCCTCTGGACATTCCCCTGCCTGCCCCAAACCCTGCCAGGGTTATTCCTGCAGATCCTGCTCATGGAAACAGCCCATGATGCTCCTTGTCCCGGAGCAATGATTTGTGGTTGGATGGTGAAATTCCCATCTGGGAACTCAGGAATTACAGCCACTAATTACCCTAAGGAGCAAATCCCCTCAGACATGACCAGTGTCCTCCACGGAATGTGGGGAACCAGGACAAACCTGCAGCTGAGCAGTCCCAGCCCTGGGCTAGGGAAAAATCACTGGGATATTTCCAGGAAAAGGCGAAGGTGGGGTCTCCCCACCTGGTCCTGCTCCACTTTGCTCCTTTCCTGTCATGTTTTCCTGCAGGAGATTGGTGGAAAAAAGGGAATTTGTGCTCTGCAAACTTCCCTGCTGTGCCCGAGGTTTTCCTGCTCTTTGCCAAGTCCCTCCCACCAGCACCGGGAGCCTCCAGGGAAGGACTCAGATCCTGGAGGGAGCCCAGCGGGAATTTCAACCAGGCTGAGGAAAAGGGAGGATGAAGCACACGGAGGAAAAGCCGGGAGCTGCTGCACTTCCACCCCGGCTGGGGAGCCAACAGCTCATCCCTGCAGGGAGCCAGCCCTGCCCTTCCCTTGGGAACAGCTCCACAATCCAACAGGACCGTCCTGGGGGTGTCTGCAGTGGGGAAAGGGGGGAGCAGCTCTGATGGGATCAGCCTGTGTGGAACAGAAATACAGGAGCAGCCTGGAATGCACAGTAGTGAGGGAACAGCCTGGAATGCACAGAAATGTTGGGAGCATCCGGCTGGAGCAGCTTGGATGGTGGAGGAATGGGACAAGAACAGCCTGGATGGAATAGAAATGAGGGAGCATACTGAATGGGACAGGAATGAGACAGGAACGGGACAGGAGCATCCTGGACAGCGCGGAAATGGGGAATCAGCCTGGATGGCACAGAAATACGGGATCAGCCGGGATGGCTCAGCAGTGTGGGATCTGAGCAGGACACACCCTCCGAGCCTGGAGCAGCCCCGGGAGCTGCCCGGGAGGGATCCCAGATTCCAGCGGCTCCAGCTGCTCAGGCACAGCCGTGTCAGGAGCAGCTGCCGGCGCCTCGGGGACCCCGCAGGGAGGAATGAAGGAATTATTTCAAGCGACGGGAATGGCAGTGCGGTTTTGTTGCAGGCACAGAGGGAGCCTGGGGAGCCCCAAATCTGGGCCAGGCTGCAGGAGGGACGAAAATTTAAGGAAAAAGGAATTCTTGGAGAGGGTGGAGAGGCTGAGGGAGGGAAAAATGCGAAGTTGGGAGCAGGAATTCCCCAAATTGGTGACGTGGGAGTTGGTCCCACCCCGTCTTCACCCCAGAGCTCCAAGGAAATCCCAGGGATGTCACTGAGGATTCCAACATTCTGATCCTTCCAGGAATGCAGCTGGGATGAGCCTGATTTCCCTGCCACAGCCCTGCTCCCCCGGTTTCCTGGATGAACCCCTGGATTGTCCTGATCCATGGCTCTGGGCATGCTCCAGGGCTGCTCCCGAGCTCAGGGAGAGCAGGAACCCTGCAGTGTGAAGATGAATCCTTTCAGGAGGCTGGGGAATATTCCTGCCTGGAATAACAATGGAGATGCTGGGAAACACAGGGAGGAGGGGAAGGAAAAGCTTCTGAGGGCTTAAAACTGGAGTCAGGCACAAAGCACGTTAATATGGATGTGTTCAGACACAGCTAGCAAACAGCGATCCAACTCCCAGAAATTCCATGGGCTAATGGATCATCACTGAGCTCCTGGAGTGGAGAAGGCAACAAAACCTCCAGAAACCACCAAAGGGTGGGAGAGGGACCATTAGAAAAATTCCCATCGGGATAGGATTGGGATTGGGGTTGGGATTGGGCTCTTCCCATCCAAACTAACACAAAACAAGGACAAATTTCCTGCTCAAAATTCCCATTAATTGCCTCTAATTGCTGTCCTTGCCGCAGGCTCGGGGGGAGGAGCAGGGAAAATGGACCATGGAAAGTCCTTCACAGTTGGTGATTCCTGGGAATGATGAAGGTCCTTGGAGCCTCCTGTGGGATGGAGGAGCCTCCTGAATGCTGGGAATGAAGGAGGAATAGGGAGAGGTGCTTGGGTGACCCTGAGCAAGAGGAGGCGACTCCCAGAGCATTTCCTGGGTGTTCTCCTGGTCCCTGTGGGAACACAGCTGTGGGAGCTGGGCAGGGAGGAGGTGGCTGGGAATAACTCCTGGGAATGTGCTCTGGCCTGGGCTCCAGCCCTCTCCATGCACAGCTGAGCTCTTCCATTTCCCAAAACCGCACCTGCACTTCAGAAATCCCTTCTCAGAGCAGGTTCTGCTCCTGCTTTTCCTCCTGGAACATTCCCATGGGCTCTTCTTCATTGTCCCAACCCTGGGGCCCTGCTGCCCAGCAGGGATGATCCAGTGCTTCATGCCCTGTGGAGCTCCAAGGGGGATTATCCCTTGGGATGGCAATTCCAGCTTTATTTGATGGATTTGTGGTTGAGGTTGAATTCCCTGAGATCGAGATCAGCCAAACCCCCCAGTCAATCCCACTCTGGATTTTCCCACCTTGTCCATGAAATTTTTGTCTCCATAGGGATTCTTTTTTCATTTTTCCCATCAGGATTTTGGGGGTTTTGGGAGCTAATGGTCAGTTCTCATCCCTGCTCCATCCCTGCTCCAATCCCAGCTCCATCCCTGCTCCCATCCCTTGCTCCCTACTCCATCCCATGGCAGATCCATCCAACACCTATCAGGGGTGGGATGGACCTGCCAGTGCCTTTTCCACTCCTTTCTCTTTTCCTTGGAATGTGCTCCAAGCCAGCATGGGGTTAATTACTGCAAATAAGGGAGCTTCCCTTTTCCCTGGAAAATCCCAGGGCACTCAGCAGAGCTGGGGCTGTGCTGGGGGTTTGAACTTTTATTGTTTCTTTTTCTCCTGAATCCCCAAATAATCCTCACACCTTTTCCTGACCTTTATCATCTGCATTTTTTTGCTGGAAAAGGAACCCCTAATCCTGATGAGGTTTGGAATTGAAATGAAACTCCTCCCATCCCTCTCCATCAGGGCTCAGGACCCTTTTCCAGGCCCCTCAAACCCTCATCTCTCCCTGAGGGCTTCTTAAAATCCCCAGGTCTCTCCCAGGGCTGGAGAAGCGGCAGAGCAGCCCCTCAGTGCCTGGATCCAGGGATGAAGGCACTGCTGACACATTTTGGGATGCACTTGGATGGAAATGGATTTTCTTGTTACAGTTCAGAGCCAGCTGAAGTGGATCAGTAAAGGAAAAGTTGTAATCCCAGAATCCCGGAGCAGTTTGGGTTGGAAGTAGCCTAAAGATCATTGAATTCCCACCCCTGCCATGGGGACACCTCCCACTGTCCCAGGCTGCTCCAAGCCCTGTCCAGCCTGGCCTTGGGCACTGCCAGGGATCCAGGGGCAGCCACAGCTGCTCTGGGCACCCTGTGCCAGGGCCTGCCCATCCTCACAGGGAACAATTCCTGCCCAATCTCCCATCCAGCCCTGCCCTCTGGCAGTGGAAGCCATTCCCTGTGTCCTGTCCCTCCATCCCTTGACCCCAGTCCCTCTCCATGGTTTTTTTCCAGGCTCCCTTCAGGCACTGGAAGGCCTCACTGAGGTCACTCCAAAGCTTCTCCTCTCCAGGCTGAACAATCCCAAAACCTCATGGAGAGGTTTCGAACACCTCTGTCAGCAAAGAGGTTCCACAACATCCCAGAGATCCCTGCACATCCTGGAGATCCCCATTCCAGAGAAGCCCGGGATGCAGCTGAGCACGGCCATGGCACCACTCCCACCCCACCCAGAGCTGTGTGAGGACGTGGTGGGATAAGGGATGAGGAAGAGCTCTGGGCAGGCTTTTCCTGGGACCTGCCCTCCCACTGAGGATGAGGAGGAATGACACAGCCTGGCCATTTCCACAAGACCAGCTTTAATATCAGTCAGGAGAACGAGGAGAAAGCACAGAATCCATGAATGGGGGAAGATGGAAATTCCAAAAACTCCCCCCAAAAATCAAAAAAGAATTGAATGAACCCAACCCCCCCACTGCTCCCAGACTCTCCAGGCACTGCAGCAGAGGAGCAGGCCTGGGATGATCCACGGGGAGCCCCTGTGGCTCCTCTCCAGGGATGCTCACCTTGGGCTGAGCTCGGGATTCAGCCCAGCCTCCCCCGGAGGACGTGACCGGGAGCAGAATCCGAGAGCGGCGCCTTTGGGGTCTCTTTTATTCTAAAACTCTCAGCCTACGGCGGTGGGAATGGAGAATTCTGGGATGCTCCTTCTGGCACTGAAACCCAGGGACTGCAAAGAGGAACAGAGCTGAGAGAGGCAGCTGAGGAATCTTGGGGCCAGGAAAAGCCCTGGCGTGCAGTGCTCAGGATATTTGGGATGCTCCCTTTGGGATTTGCTGCTGCTGCTCAGGCTGGGACAATCCCAAAGTGTCCTGTCCCTCCATCCCGTGTCCCCGGTCCCTCTCCAGCTCTCCTGAAGCCCCTTTAGGCAGTGGAAGGGGCTCTGAGGTTTCTCTTCTCTGAGCTTCCCTTTTCCAGGTGAACATTCCCAGCTCTCCCAGCCTGGGAGCTGCTTCCCAGGTTGGAGCCAAACCCCCCCAAAGGAGGAAAGGACAACAGAAGTCAGGTCCAAGGCGCCTCTCACTTTGGGCAGAGTATATTTAGAATTTATATTTTAATATTATTTTTATATTCTTTTAATGCATAGCGAGTTTTTATTCTTTTTTTTTTTATTTTTTAATAGATTTTTTAAAATAATTTTTTTTCATCTTTTTTTTCCAGTATTTTTTTCCAGTATTATTTTTGTTTCCCATCATTTCCCCCCCCCCCGGTGCAAACCTGAGCTGGGTCCCTGTTTTCCCTGTGCAGTTTTCCTTCCTGGGGATGGGCACTGTGGTGGGGAGGGGTCAGCAGGCGATTTCCTCCAGTGTCCCCAGCGGGGCCTGCAGGGGCACGGTCACAGTGTGGCTCAGGCTCTCCGAGTGGTTTGGCACTGGATCACAGGTGCTCTGCCATGGAAAAGCAGGGACTGCGTTATCCCAGAGCTGCTGGATGCTCCCTGGCCCTCCCACCCTGCAGGGACTGGAACAGTTCACGCCTCAGACACTGACACAGCTCTGCTCATTGGAACAGGAACGGGAGAAAGGAGCCACAGGAACCTCCTTGGAGAGCTCCGGGCTGGAAGTCAAAGTGCTGGGATTGGAGAAAGGGAAACCCATCCTTCCATCACTTCAAACAAACAAAGCTGAGGGAGGGGAATGAATCCACAAGAAACGCAGCAGAGACTCTTCCCTGGCTGGGTTTGGGGTTCATGCCAGGAGTTCATGCCTCGAACACTGCTACAAAGTTTAGCTCATTAAAACAAAAACTGGATAAAGAAGCCAAAGAAGCCTCCCTGAAGATGCCTGACTGGGACTTTTGACTGTAAGTTTAAGCACCAAGTTAAATAGAGGGAAAATCCATTCTTTAATCATCTCAGGACCAGGAAAAAACAAGCAAGGCTGAGGGAGAGGAATGCACCCACAAGAAAGTTGAACACAGCAGGGACCGTTCCGTGGCTGGGTTTGGGGTGGGGCAGACCTGAGCCTGCAGGAGCCAGGGTTACCCCCCAAATGAGGGGGGAGGAGGTTTGGGGTGTCAGAGGCAGTGAACACCCATCCTCCCTTATAGAAACTGGAACCCCCAGTCCTGGGAAGGCCCCGAACTGTTCAGTGACAACAGCTGAGGGGGTCCTAATCCAGCACAGACCCCCAGGGTAATTCCTGCAGCCTTGCAGGGCTTCATGTCATGCACCAAACCCGGAGGCTGTTGTGAGAGACAAAGGCAAACCCCACCCCGCAGGCACTGAGCTGTGTGAACCCATTGTTCTGGGCCTCCGGGGGCCTTCACCACCCCGAGCAGCTGCCGAGGATCGATGGAGCACTGCTGGCACCCAAGGGTGGTGACACTGTCCTTATCCTGTCTCTGTCACTCTCTTGCTGTTCCCCTCACCTATTTTCCATTTCTCCCACTTGCTTTTTCTCTCTTTTCTCTCTCTCTCATATTTACCATCCCACAAACCCCCCCAGACTGTTGTCACTGGCATCCTGTCCCGTTTGCACCTTAACTGGGGCAGAGGCATGTTTAATTATGATTTTAATAACTGGATCCTGACACATGTGGGAAGAGCCCCAGCATTCCCAGGGAATTCTCCCTTCTCTCCTTACCACGTTCTCGTCATGGCTCCCGTCCTCTTCCTCTTTTCCAAGAAGGTCCAATAATTTTTCCTTGATCAGCTGCAAGAAGAGGGAGCTGGGGTTGAGGTGGGAAGAGGCTGCAGTGGGATGGGGAGCACTGGGATGTGCTGGGTTTGGGAGTGCATTCCAAAGGGCTGGGAGGAGGAGGATGCTCCAAGGGCTGTGCCATGGAAACGCTGGGAGAGCTGGGGATGCTCACCTGGAGAGAGCTCAGAGCCCTTCCAGGGCCTAAAGGGGCTCCAGGAGAGCTGGAGAGGGACTGGGGACAAGGGATGGAGGGACAGGACACAGGGAGTGGCTTCCACTGCCAGAGGGCAGGGCTGGATGGGAGATTGGGCAAGAATTGTTCCCTGGGAGGGTGGGCAGGCCCTGGCACAGGGTGCCCAGAGCAGCTGTGGCTGCCCCTGGATCCCTGGCAGTGCCCAAGGCCAGGCTGGACAGGGCTTGGAGCAGCCTGGGACAGTGGGAGGTGTCCCTGCCATGGCAGGAGCTGGCACTGGATGATTGTTAAGGTCCCTTCCACACAAACCATTCCAAGATTCTCTTAAGAGGAATAAAACCCACAAAAAATCCATTTTTGGGACACTTTTGGGGTTCAGGGAAAGCTCCCAGCTCGGTGAGCTCCATTTCCCTTCCCAGAGCCCTCATTTTCCTGCTGCCGCAGGATTTGGCTTCCAGGGAAATCCCACAAAACTTGGGAAGTGTTTTACTGGAAAACTTCCACTGGGAGAAAAGAGGAAAAAAAAACCAACAAGGAGAAAGCTGAAATCCTGAAATCCCCCAAAACTGGATCAGCTCCTGAGGAATGCGGATCCTGGCTGGTGCAGGGAACTGTGGTGGGAATTTGTGACCACGAGGACAGAGCTCAGCAGAGGATCACAAAAAAGCCTCTTTATGGTCAATACTTCCCCCAAATTTGGCCAATCCATGAAAAAAAATGGTATCTGGTTGCTGTCATTCCCAGAATCTCTAAGTATTTTGGCTGGAAACTCAAATTTTGGAGGTGCTGACCCCCCTCTTTGTGGAACTCCAAGCAGAGGGGAAAAACTGCATTTTTTAAAAATTTCGAGGTATTTTATTCCTTTTTTTTTCCTGGCTGGTGAGGGTTAAATATCTGGGAATGTGAAGATTCCCCTGCTGGGGCATCCCCAGGGAGCTTCTCTGAGAGGACAAAATGGATTTTAAGCTCAAATAAGAAAAAAAAAAAAGAGCACCGAACCCCCTACATTTGACAAATTTTATCAGCAGATGTCAAAGAAAGGAGGAAAGCAGAGAGGAAAATCCCAAATTTGTGAGGTTTCATATGGCCTACTTAAGAAAAATCCCCAAGAAATCCAGGAAAAGGCAAATTTAATGAAATATTTAGGTATCCAGGCCAAGCTCTAAATTCAGGCTCAGTTTTTGTGGCTCTCTGAGCTTTAGGCCTGGAATTTTTCCATAATTTTTATTCCTGGTTAGTGGCACCAATGCTGAAGCTGTCCAGGAGGGATTGGGATGGGGAGAATTGTCTGAAAACATAAAAATATAAAGTCAGCATCCCAAAAACATGAAAATGAGAGGACTTGAAGTGAGTTCAGAGCTGGGACTGTGGGATTCCCTTCCCTGGATTGGGACACATACAATCCATAGCCATGGACAGCTCTCACATCCCATGGGACTAAAACTCCCTGTTCCCACCCTGAGATGGGGCTGTGGCAGAGCTGGATGAGGCAGATTGGAAATACAGGATTTTGTGGTGGCTCTGGGATCCCCAGGGAACAGAAAATCCTGGGATGAGGGGCACCAGGATGGGAAATTCTGGGATGATGGGCTCCAGGATGGGAAATCCAGGGATAACGGGCACCAGGGTGGGAAATCCTGGACTGAGGGGCTCCAGGATGGGAAATCCCAGGCTGAGGGCTGGGGGGCCCTTACCTCGTACAGGTAATCGAAGAGCTCGAGGATGGTGAGGATGCTGGCCCCGATGAACAGCCCCATCTGGCCACCAATGTCACCTGCAGGGGACAGCACCGTGAGCTCTGCCGGGCCCTGTCCCGGGAGCTGCCATCCTCAAATTTGAGAAAGACTCCCCCCGGAGCATCGGCATCGGCAGCATCCCGGGAACAGGCCCTGCCCCCTAAATGGTTTTCCTGCTAATGGAGCCTGGGGCACTCCAGGCTGCATCCCAGGAATCCCAGTGCCAGTCTGGGGAAGGTGCTGGGAAGAGTGAAGTTCCCTGGAGCCAAGGAAAAACCCCAACCTGGCAAAAAGTGGGAAGGGAGGTGCCCTGGGATTTTTGGGAAGCATCTCCTGGCTTCTGCTTGAGTGCCCCAGGGTGGAGGAGGAACTTGAGGACATTCCCAGGAATCAGCTGGGAATGGAGCTGGGATGCTCAGGGAAGGCAAATCCCATGGGTTTTGCTGGAGAACAGCCCTGAGCAAAGGCACCCATGGGTGAGGGGGAGAGGGGGCTTTTTCCAGGGGTGTCCATGAGACACGGAGCAAGGAAAGAAGGAAAAAGTTTGGGAGCAAAGTGAGAATCCAGAATGATCCCAGGGGGTGTTCTGGATTCACACCATGGGGAATCACCAGGAGGCTTTGAGCCTGGGAAAAAGTTCCTGGGATCAGGCTCTTCCTGAAGCTCCAGAGCCTTGGGATGAGGGTGCTATGAGGTACAAATGGAGTTTGGGTCAGAGAGGCTCCAGCAGCCTCCTCTTCCTCCCTGGAATTCCTGGAAAAGCCCCAGGAGGTGCAGAAGAGCTCCTGAGGGGCCATTTGGCAGGGCCACCCGGGGGGGGGTGACATGGGGACACCTCTGTGCCCCAGGGGTGTCCCAGCTCCAGCCTCCCAAGGTGCTGAGCACTCCCAGTATTCCAGAGGGATCCAGGGATTTGGGGTGGCTCAGGGAGGCTGCAGGGCTGGGGAGAGCTAACCCTCACCCCAAACCCAGAGGGGCCAACCCCAAATCTGCAGCTGGGACCCCAATGCTGGAGCTGATTTGGGGCTGAGCAGCTCAGGGTCTCCTGCAGCTCTTCCATGAGGCATCCAAAGCCAAGGGCCCAGGCATGGCTGGAAAAGGTGGATTTGGAGCAGGGAAGAGGTGATGAAGAGGTGGTTTTGGGATGTCTCCCAGAGCCTGCACCACAGAGAGCACCCAGCACCCACCCAACCCCAAATCTCCAAAAATGAGGAGCTGGAAGCAGGAAGGGATGGAGCAGCTCCAGAACCTTCCATGGATCTCCTCCACCCCCTGCTGCAAAGGATGGATTTGGAGTAGGGAAGAGGTGATGGGAGATGGTTTTGGGATGTCCTCCACCACACACTCTCCAGGGGGCACTAAGGGGAGCAGAATCTCCCAAAACTGGGGTGCTGGGAGCAGCCAGGGATAGAGCAGAACCTTCCATGGGGTCTCCTCCTCCTCCATGAAGCAGCTGAAGGCCAAGAGCTCAAGCCTGGCTGGAAAACATGGATTTGGAGCAGGAAGAGGTGATGGGGAGGTGGTTTTGGGATGCCCTCCACACTGTGCATCACAGAGGGCACCCAGTGCCCACCCAGCCCCCAAATATCCAAAAAAAAGGGAGCAGGCAGGGATGGAGCAGCTCCAGAACCTTCCATGAACACACGGAGTATCCATGGGGACAATCCTGGGATGCTGTGGTGGGGGGAGGAAAGTAGAGATGGGCTTGCTGGGGGTTTTGAGGCTGTGGGCCCCTCCCAGCCTCTCTCTGTCCCTCCCAGACCAGTAGAGAGCCCAAACTGGGTCCCAGTCCTCCCTTACCAAGTAAGGCTGCCACTTCATAGGCTTTCTTCTGCTCAATGGTCTCGTAGTTGAGTGCTTCAAAAAAAATGTCCAGCACGAGAATATTCTCTCTGTGGAAACAGGAAAAACATCAGCCCAGGAGCCACCAGTGGCTCAATCCTCAGGATAAGGGAAAAACTGGATTTTGGGGCTTTATTCCTCTTTGTCTGGATTGTTCCTCTCTCTGGGCTCCTCAGAACCCACAGAACTCGGAGCTGGTGCAGAGCAGGAGAACCCTGAGGGCTCTGGAAGCCTTTGGAGCAGCTGGGAAAGGTTTCCCCAGAATTCCTCAGGATCCTGATCTCACTTTGCTGGGAACTCTTTTCTTGGTTGCTAATTCCTGATTGTGAGGGTGGGCAGGCCCTGGCACAGGGTGCCCAGAGCAGCTGTGGCTGCCCCTGCATCCCTGGCAGTGCCCAAGGCCAGGCTGGACAGGGCTTGGAGCAGCCTGGGACAGTGGAAGGTGCCCCTGCCATGGCAGGGGTGACACTGGATGGGTTTAAGGTCCTTCCAACCCAAACCATTCCAGGATTCTGTGATTCTGTGGAGCAGAATCTAAAGGATCTGGAACAATTCTCACTTCCCACACATGGCAATCACATGCCCAGAGCTGGGAAAATGCCACGGCCTGAGGACTCAGTCCGGAGACACAAACCTGCAACAGGACCAGCAACACTGGGATATTTTGCAGTTTTTTTGGTGGGACTGGAGGATTCTCATGAGGACAATCCTTGCGAAGGAACTCAGGTTGTTCTACTGAGAAGAAATCAACCTCGTCCCTTCCAGGATTTCCCTCTGCTCTTCCCTGGAGGACATCCCTGCGCTGGGGATGGATTGGCCAGGACTGGGCATTTTCCAGACATTTCCCTCCCCAAACCCAAAGGAGTCCAGGTCCTCCCCCACTCACGAGATGTATTTTTCCGACTTGTTGAACTTCTTCTCCAGGTACTTGGCCGAGGTCTTGCTGGGGATTTTGACCATGGAGAGCTCCTTGTTGTACCTGGTGAGGTTACAGGGGGTCCTGCAGATGCAGTAATTGCTGTCCTTCTCTGCCAGGAGACCTGCGGGGGCAGGCATGGAGCAGGGTGGGATCTCATGGAGCAGGGACATGGAGCATGGCGGGGGCAGAGATTGTCCCTCCCAGAAAGGGGCCAAGGGGCCATCCTGGACATTGCTCTCCCAGTTCATCCCAGTTCTCACCACCTTGGAGAGGCTTCTTGCCGGAGGCCACACTCTGTCATCAACAACAGCTTGGAGAACTCATGGCTGAGTCTCCTCAGTCCAGACTGGAATGTGTCCCTCCATCACAAACCCAGCCCCAGAGGGGCTCCTGGGGCTTCCCCAGTCCCGAGGCTTTCTGTGCTCATGGAGCCCTTTGCCCCATGGAGAACCAGGAGAAACTTCATCCCAGGGTGCACCCAGCACTTCCCAGCAACCTGTGGCTGACCCCAGCCCCTCTCCAGGCTGCAGATTCCCTGTTCCTGCCAGCCAGGAGTGTCCAGGCTGCTGGAATTCCCCTGGATCCAGGGATCCCCCGGTACTCACTGAGCGCGGGCTCGGCGCATTCCTTGTACTGCTCCGGGGTGCAGAAGGGAGCATCCCCTGCAGAGACAGGACAAAGCCATCACAGGGGGACACCGGGCTCTCCATGGGCACCCAGGGACCTCCCCGCAGCCAGGTGACCCCAGCTGTCCCCACCTCTGCCTGCCACAGGGCCCTTTCCTGCAGCAGCTGCTGGGAACAGCCCCCAGGGTGGCACTGGAGCTAAAAAAGGTGGGATTTGATAATCCCAGAGGTCTTTTCCAACCCTAATCAGACCCAGGTCTCTCTTCCATGGATTGCCCCTATTTCACAGGGAATCAGGAACATCCTGAGCTGGGAGGGACCCCCAGGATCATTCAGTCCCACCCCTGGCCCTGCCCAGACCCCCCAACAACCCCACCCTGTGCACCCCTGGCAGCGCTGTCCAAACTCTCCTGGAGCTCTGGCAGTCTTGTGGCCGGGACCATTCCCTGGGGAGCCTGGGCAGTGCCAGCACCCTCTGGGGGAAGAACCTTTCCCTGAGATCCATCCCAACCCCCCTGTGACACAACCCCAGGCCATTCCCTGGGTCCTGTCCCTGTCACAGGGGGCAGAGATTGGAACTGCTCCTTTTGTGCCCCTCCTGAGGACACTGAGCTCACCGAGCTCTGCCCTTAGCTGAACATTCCAAGTGCCCTCAGCTGCTCCTTGTGTGGCCCCTCCAGACCCTTCCCCATCCTCATGACCCCGTTTGGACCCTCTTGAGTTCTTTAATGTCTTTTTAATTTTGTGATACCCAAAACTGCCCCAGAACTCTGGGTGAGGCTGCCCCAGCCCAGAGCAGGGCTGGACAATCTGTCCCTCCCCCTCTGCTGTCCCTGATCCCCCAGGACAGGGATGGCCCTGCTGGCTCCAGGGTGCTGCTGCCTCAGATCCAGCCTTTCCCAAAAGCCACGGGCACCTTCACCCCTCAGGTACCCCCTGTCCCTCCAGCCCAGCCCCAGGTGTCCCCTGGTGTCCCTGACCTGTGCCCTGTTCCTCCAGTGCCCCTGCTGTCCCCCCACTGTCCCCAGCTGTCCCCCGGTGTCCCCCGGTGTCCCCAGGTGTTCCCTGCTGTCCCCAGGGGCCCTGACCTGGCATGTGCACCATCCTGCAGTTGCAGTTCTCCACGATGTAGCGAGTCTCGCAGTCGATCCTGCAGGCCGTGACGCTGTACACCGGGAAAAAGGCCAGGCCCAGCTCCGGGGAGCGGCACTCGCCCCACGGCGGGGGCAGGTACGTCAGCTGGGGACAGGGACAGGGACAGGGCTGTCAGCTGGGGACAGGGACATCAGCTGGGGACAGGGACATCAGCTGAGGACAGGTATGTCAGCTGTGGGACAGGGACAGGGACAGGGCTGTCAGCTGGGGACAGGGACATCAGCTGGGGACAGGGACATCAGCTGAGGACAGGTATGTCAGCTGTGGGACAGGGACAGGGCTGTCAGCTGGGGACAGGGACATCAGCTGGGGACAGGGACATCAGCTGAGGACAGGTACGTCAGCTGGGGACAGGGACAGGGACAGGGCTGTCAGCTGGGGACAGGGACATCAGCTGGGGACAGGGACATCAGCTGAGGACAGGTACGTCAGCTGGGGACAGGGACAGGGACAGGGCTGTCAGCTGGGGACAGGGACATCAGCTGGGGACAGGGACATCAGCTGAGGACAGGTATGTCAGCTGTGGGACAGGGATGGGTACATTAGATGGGGACAGGGACATGAGCTGCAGGACAGGAACAGCGCCAGAGAGAGGGCCAGGGCAGGGCAGGACATCCCCCCTGATACAGGAGCTGCTCCTGTTGGGGGGCAGCCACTGCAGCCCCTCAAGGCAATCCCCCCCTGCCAGGAGCTCCCTGATTCCTGGGATAACTCCCTGGGACAAGCTGCCCCTAAGGAGTTCTCCCCCTGCCATGGGAGCAACACTCCCAGGGGACAATGAACGTCCTGGAGGTGACACTCCTAGGTGACAATGAATGTCCTGGAGGTGGCACTCCTAGGTGACAATGAACTTCTCGAGAGTGGGAGCAGCTGTGGAAGGATCAGCTGGAATTTCTGCCTGGCAGACTCCACTTTACAAACTGGAAAAGCTCCACCAGACTTTCCCCAAGCAGGACAATCTGCACATTCCCTGGAAACATGTGGAGTTTTCTCCCAGCTGCTGCTCCCAGCCTGGCACAGGAACCCCTGGGGTTAAATCCGGAGGAATCCATCCCTAAGGGCTCCCATGAATTCCTTCCTGGCCAAATCAGGGCTGAAACCTCAGGAAAAGCCTTTCCATCCAAAGCCTTGATCCCTTGGAACTGCTGAACTCATTTCAGACTTGGATTCCTGCTCTCCTGGAGCTGCTGGAATGCTGGGACAGGCACCCCAAGGAGCCAGGAGCAGCATGGATGGAGCAATCCCAGCCCTCAGCCATGGAAAGAATTAATGGGAGAGACTTAATTGGGTTTGATCTCGCTCCCTGCAGCCCCTCCACATCCTCCTCCTCCCAAGGAGGGAATCCCTTTCCTTTCTTCCAGATTATGCCAGTTCTGGGTTGGTGGAGGGGTCCGGGGCTGGATCAGCCCCAGGATGTGGAGCTGCTCCCTCCATCCTCCCCTGCTGCCTCCAAAGTGGGAACAAACCACATGGAAGCAGCAGGAAAAGCAGGAAAAAGGCAACGGGATCATCCCTGTCCTCGGATCCCGCAGGAATTGTGTTCCCTGGCAGCCTCCCAAGGGTTCCTCCTCCTGCTCCTGCCTAGAGAAACCCAGCTCCAGCCTCTAATTGAGGGTGACAAACTCCCAGCCTGGCTCTTTGCAGTTGTTAATAATTAATTAATGAATTAAATGCTTTTCCAACCCTCCTGATCCCAGCTTTCCACAGGATTATCGGGATCAGTTCCCAGCTGGCAGGTGCTAAAAGGGGAAGGAAAAAATTGATTTGACTCGTTGGAAGCTGGATGGATCCTGCTTGTTCCAAATGCCAGGAAAAGAGCTTGGAAAACCTGGAGGGAGGAGATCCCAGGGCCAGGGGAGGATCAGCTCCTGCCACAGCCTTTCCCTGGCCACATTCCTGCCTTTCCACACTGCTCCTGGCATGGAGCCTCCCAGGAGCTGCCAGCATCTGCCTGCAGCCACAGAGGTCACTCCTGCAATTAACTGGAAGTGCTGTCCCTGGTTTTCCTGCCTGTTTCATTTTCTCAAACAGGGAAATGTGGTGGAGATGATCCCAGCAGAGGTTGGGGCAGCTTCATAAAATCCTGGAATATCCTGAGCTGGAAGGGAGCCCCAGGATCATCCAGCCCAGCTCCTGTCCCTGCCCAGACCCCCCCCCCCCGTGCACCCCTGGCAGTGCTGTGCAAACACTCCTGGAGCTCTGGCAGCCTTGGGGCCGGGACCATTCCCTGGGGAGCCGGGGCAGTGCCAGCACCTCTGGGGGAAGAACCTTTCCCTGCCCCATTTTCCTCTGGCTCTGGGATGGATCCTGCACCGATTCCTGCCCAGACCCTCTCACACGGCTGATGGCACCAAACTCCAGCAATCCCAGGGAAGGATCCAACCCTTCCCTGAACATCCCCACCCAGGCTGGGCTCCCAACGAAACCAGAACTGGAACCCTCTGCTCCTGATGAGACCTCCAATAGCAGCAACTTCATGGAATTTCCATCCCAGGCAGCTCCAGCCCTTGAGAAATGCTGAAAAACCCAGAGCAGCCAGAGCTGGCTCCCAGTTAATGGCGCTGGAATTGTCTGTGTGCATCTCCAGCTCCTTTCCCATCCTGGCATTTCCTTCCTGAGGAATTGGTTTTAAGGGATGAATTTGACCCTTCCGGCCCCTGGGAGCTTCCCTGGAGCAGAGCTCGGGGATGCTATGGAGCCCACAAGTGTCCAGGGAAAAATGGGATTTTGGAGCTCCAGGATCCTTCTTCGCAAATCCAACAGGAACAGCAGCACTGAAACCTCCTGCAGATCCATAAGAAGTTCAGGGCAGCCCCTCTGGATCATCCCAGGTTTGCTCCCACTCCTGCACCCCCTGGATGACCTGCGCCTGTGGCTCAGGTGCAAAATCGGCCTTAAATTCCCAATAATGTGGAATTATGGAATTATAAAGGCTGGAAAAGCCCTCTGAGATTGAGTCCAGCTGTTCCCTCTAGCCCCATGTCCCCAAATGTCACATCCACATGGATGAAATCCCTCAAGGATAGGGATTCCCCATTGCCCTGCTCCAAGAAACTCTGCCGGTCCTTCTTCTCATTCCCTGGCACAACCAGAGGAAACCAGACCATTCCCCCTCATTCTCCCAGAAAATTCTGACTGGATTTGTCAGACTCAATTCCCAAACTCTGGCAAGGTGCCCACTTTAGGGGGCTGGGGAGAATTGGACTCTGAAATTTTCCTGTCTTCATTTTTCCACCTTTTTATAAAATCCTCTTTCCCACAGGGTACAGAAGGAGCAGGAAATCCAAACTATTCCCTCATCCTTGGATCCAATGGCTCTTCCTGACCTCCCTTCCCAATCTCTGCCTCATCTCCACCCCTTCCTTCCAAACCCATTTTCCTTTGCATCCATTCCCAATTCCCTCCCAACCCTGTTATCCAACCAAAACCCCTCTCCTGCCCTACAAATTCAAAGTTTTCTTCCCTTTCCTCCTTCCAACTGCTCCTGTGCCATGAAGGTTCTGTGGGATTGCTTTTATGAGATCTCTTTGTTGAATTAATTCAGAAATTAAAGATAAATTGGAGGGAATCCGCTGGGAGAGTTTGTGGGATTGAGAGGAACAAAGAAATCAGGGGGTGAGCCTTTTTCCAGGAGGAGTCAGACCATGGATGGGAGAAAATGGTCAGAGCGAGGGTTGGGAAACGTAAATCCATGGAATTATGGAATGGTTTGGGTTGGGAGGGACATTAAAGCTCATCCAATTCTGACCACAGGGACACCTCCCACTATTCCAGGGTGCTCCAAGCCCTGTCCAGCCTGGCCTTGGACACTTCCAGGGATCCAGGGGCAGCCACAGCTGCTCTGGGAAATCCATTACAGGGCCTGCCCACCCTCACAGGCAGGAATTCCCCCCCAGTATCCTGCCCTCTGGCAGTGGGAGGGACAGGGACAGGGCAGGGATGGATGGGATATTGGGAAGGAGTACACATTCCCTGAACACACATTCCCCATGTCCTGACACCCTAGCCCTTGTAAAATGACACCTCAAACATGGGAAATGTTCTTTAAATCCTCCTAATTCCCAAATCCAGTGCTTCCACCCTGACTGGGAATCATAGTTTCCTCACCATCACTGCCAGCCCTGAATCCCATTTTCCTGCCTCTCTAATCTCACTCTGGAACTGCAGTTCTGTAGTTCTGCTCTCTATCCCATAAAACCTTTGGAGGGGATGAGTCTCCAGAGCCCCATCAAACGATGTTGTTCCAGCTCGGAACTTTCGCTGAAGCCTCTGTAATTTTTATGACCAGCTTGGCAAGAATTGCCTTTTTCCAGGTGCTTTCCATCTTCCCTGAATGTCCTGTGCAGCTCTGTTGGGAAGTCTGATCCCATTCCTGATGGAAGAGGTGATGCTGGGATGCTGCAAAAGCCAGTCTGGAAAAGGGCAAGGAAGGAGGAGTTTCTCTTTCTCCATGGGATCAGCCCTTAAAAATATGTATTTTAGTTTGTCCATCCAAGCCTTGATGCCATGGTCAGGGAAAAGGGGAATAGTGCAGGGACAGTGCAGCTTCCCAAGGCCTGGAGGGGGAGATTCCAACACCAGGCTCCCCAAAAGTTTCAGGAAAGGGGAAAATGGAAGGGGATCCATTCAAAGCCGGGAGTGGTGGGAGCTGAAGGGCAATTCCCCATTCCAAGGGGGTCCTGGCCTCCCTTGGGATCCCTCTGGAGGTGATGAACCCTTCCCTGTGCCAGCTCCTGCCCAGCTCCCGTTCATGAGCACACAAACCTCCTTCACCCACTCAGGAATTGCCATGTAAATGCTCCTGGACATCCTGGAGCATCCCTGAGGGAGGCACAGGAACCACAGCTGGGATGGGACCGTGGGGTTCATCCCATGGGAAATGGGGTGAAAGCCCCAAGACAGCAGCTCCAGGCTCCCACATCCATGGGGACCACTCCAGCTCCTTTCCCTCTGCACTCAGGCGTGGAGAGGGATCCAGGCAGGATTTTCCATCCACACCCTCCTGTTTTCATTCCAATCATCCATCGTGTGCTGGCTCCTGCTTCCCTGAGGGAGCTCAGGGATTGTTCCAGTCTGAGATTTCATGGAATCCTGGAATGGTTTGGGTTGGAAAGACCTTAAAGCCCACCCAGTGCCACCCCTGCCATGGCAGGGACACCTCCCACTGTCCCAGGCTGCTCCCAGCCCTGTCCAACCTGGCCTTGGGCACTGCCAGGGATCCAGGGGCAGCCACAGCTGCTCTGGGCACCCTGTGCCAGGGCCTGCCCACCCTCCCAGGGAACAATTCCTGCCCAATCTCCCATCCAGCCCTGCCCTCTGGCAGTGGAAGCCATTCCCTGTGTCCTATCTCTCCACCCCTCAGACATATTCCCTCTCCATTTTTCCTGTAGCTTCAGGTCCTGGAAGGTCACACTTTGGTCCCCCCGCAGTGTTTCCCCCAGGATGAACAATCCCTTTTTTTTTTTTTTTTTAACCAGGAAACATCTCCCTTTCCCATGCATCCAGAAGCAGCTTGGCCTCTTTAAGCCACCCACCACATTTTATGGACAAACCTCCTGCTGGAATTGCTTTCTCTGGAGTTTTTGTTGCTGACTCAGCATTTCCAACCCTGACACTGCCAGGTCCCTCCCAGGATGCTCCTGGGGTCACTCCTGCTTTAACTCCCAAAGTGGGAAATGCATCCCAAAAGTGTGTCCTTGCAGGAACCATGGGGCTCAGCCACTGCAGGAGGAGGAGCAAAGCTGATTTAATTCCCATTTTTCCAGCCTGAGAGCTCATTGTGAAGGGAGATTTAATGAGATCCCAACCACAGAGCCAGAGCTGGCTCTGGACAGGGGGATTTTGGGGAGCTCTGCATGGAAAGCCAGGATTTATCCCCTAGTTCCAAGATGTGAATCCTCACTGGTGCCGAGCAGCTGCAGCCATGGGAAGGCAGAAAATCAGGGAGCAAAGTCCAGGGAAAGGACTTTCCAGAGTGGGATGGGGAAAGAAGGGAGGGATTTGAGCAGGGCTGCAGGGTTTGATTCCAGAGCCAGGAATGAACCCACACACCCCAAATTCTGTCCCGCAGAGGATCCACAGCTCCCACCATCCCAAATCTTCCCCACTCTGCACTTTATCCCTGGAAAAAGAGCTTTTAACTCCCTGAGGCTGCTCGGAGCTGGGAAACCAGCTCCACTTTATTCCTGGTTTTTGTCTTCTGGCTGCAAAATCATTTCTTTTATGGTCCAGGATGCAAAACTCTGGGTTCAGGACCCCAACAACTTCCTGGGCTCAGTCCCTGGGGGATTTTCCTGGAGCTGTTCCACCTTTGGCTCTGGTTTACTAAAGGAGCAGCACAGAGAGATTTAGTTGGAAAAACCAGACTAAATCAGGGATTGGGATAAAAGCTGCACATTGGGAAGGTGGGGGAAGCCCAGAAGGTCCCTGAAGGATAATTAATTAGAGGAAGATATTAATGGCTGTAATTAGGTTAAAAATTACTTTCTGGGAAGAGGGATTGGGGTAGGAGCTGAATACTGGTGGGAAAAGGCTTTGGAGCCCTCAGATGATTTTAAACCAGTCAGACAATCCAAAGAATGAGCCCTTCCCTCTCCCAGAGCAGGACTCTGCTAAAACCCCTGGAAACGGGGACACCTTGGAGCTGAGAGTCCCTAAATCTGTTCGTCTGTCCTCTACATCTCCCACGTGGAAGGGGGGATTTGGGGAGGGATGTTTTCCCCTCTCTCTCAGCTGGATAATGTTCTCCTGGTTGGAATTCTCATTTTTCAATGGAAATATTGGACTAGGCAGTGCTGGCAATGGGGTGGGGAAGGATTCCAGCAGCTCTGGCAAAGCCCTGGAATTTGCACCAATTTAACCCAAAGTCCTTGAGATCCTCTCTGCAGGCTCCAGCTCCCAGTCCTGCTCCAAATCTTGTCCAGAATGGGATTTTTAGGGAAGAGAGATCTTTCAATCACTGCTGGAGCTGCCAGGTGGGTCTGACTTGAGGAGCTGTTCCCAAAATCTTTGAGCATCAGGCACCACACGATGCCCTGTCCAGCCCTTTCCATCCCTGTCCATCCATCTCTGCCCGTCCATCCATCATCCATCCATCCATCCATCATCCATCCGTCCATCCATCCATCCCTCCCTCCATCCATCCATGTGGATGTGTCACTGCTGGGATACAAGGAAATGATGATTCCCAGGTATCCCAGCAGAGTTTGTCACAAATCACATGTATCTTTTGGTTCTCCATCAGGAAACGCTGTCTGCCTGCCTCTTTTATATCCCTGGAATGTGTTCTTCCTGGTAAAACCCCATCGGGCTGGGCAGGACCCAGCACTCGGGACTGCCATGGCTCCAACCATGGAAGAGCAGAGCAGGGAAGTCACCAGGGATGAAATCCCTCCTGCAGATGGAATCACTGTGGGGCTCCAGGCAACTGTGGGAATGCAGGACTGTGAGAATGCAGGACTGTGGGAATGCATGGGAGATAATCTGGAAAAGCAGACCTCATCCCGAGAAATTTGAAGCAAGGCATCAAAAACCTGTTAATGATGGAGCTGGATCTCAAGGGGCATCAATTACAGAGGAGGAAGCCCTGGAGGGATCCTGGGGTAGAACAAGAATTTGGGACTTACCCTTTGCTCCTGGGTGGCCACAAAGGTCTGGAATCCAGGGGCCACCCCAAATCCCAGCTCCTGGACAAAGGGAGGCTCAGACTGGCTGTGGATCTGCACTTTGACACCGGCCTCGAACGTCGTCTCCTCTGGAAGAGAAGGGGGAGGTGAAGGAGCTCAAGAACAGCTGGAATGTTCCCACCTGGATGATCTCATCCCTGGCAACTGAGGGAGGAAATCCAGCAGCAGGATCTGCTGGGAGCAGACCACTCCTGGGCCTCATCCCAGATCACCTCCCATCGGCACCAGGAGCATCCCCGTCTCCTGATCCCAGCTCCCCCTCCCTGGAACCGCTGCTCCAGCCTGCTCTGAACTTCCAAGGAAGAGAAAGGAGGGGACCCTCTCTTTCCAACTGGAATTTGGTTCCATGACACTCTGGTGACATTCCCACATCACCAAAACAAACCAACTCCTCTTCCTTCCCCAACCTGAGCCATTCCCAGTCTCCAGGAGGGCTCCAATGCTGAGGATTCATGGATTCATGGATGTCCCTCTGCTGTCCCATTCCTGACACAGCCCGAGGCCACTTGGGAATGTTGGTCATGAAATGACATAAAAGATGTCCTAAATTTCAAGGGATTTGGGGTTTGTCAGCTGCTTCAACCTGGAAAAGCCTTTTGGGCTCAGAGCCTGGGGTGATGGGAGGTTTCCACATCCCAAATCCATGTGGAGTAACTCGAGGTCAGTCCCTCTTTTCCACTAAAACAAGTGGACAAAAGTCATGAAGTAGCTTTGGAAGCAGAACTGATGAGATCAGATCAGCCCCATGGGCTCCTGTCCCTGCACACCTGGGCGTTCCTGCTGCTCCCACATCCCAACAAACCCGAGATTCCAGCTGGGAATAAGGATTGACAGAGCAATGAGGCACAGTTTGACCTAAACATGGAATATTCCTGGATCTGGATCCACGTTGGTGGCCAGCAGTGCCACCTCCACATCCCAGGAGTTTCTGTTGGAGGATGAATCATTCATCAGCTTCCCACTATTCTGTAGGATTTTCCCACTAATTCATTGTGCATTTCAATTCCTAACAGCACTGGGACAACCTCAGGAGCAGGAAAACCCAAGCATTCCTAACTCTGGAGCTGCTTCTCCAGGGTGTGCACAAAAAGGGTTGGGAGGACACGGGGAGGGCACAAGGAGACAATGAGGGGATGAGGTTTTGTGGATCTCAGGAATTCAGGATTTAACTCTGCTGGCAAAGGGATCTGCTGCTTCTCCCAAGAGGATTTTCCTCACAGGATCACAGAATCTTGGAATGGTTTGGGTTGGAAGGGACCCTAAAGCCCACCCAGTGCCACCCCAGCCATGGGCAGGGACACCTTCCACTGTCCCAGGCTGCTCCAAGCCCTG
Source organism: Prinia subflava (assembly GCF_021018805.1). NCBI lineage: Eukaryota > Metazoa > Chordata > Aves > Passeriformes > Cisticolidae > Prinia > Prinia subflava. The sequence goes on from NC_086254.1 coordinate 21,372,138, forward strand.
TCCAGCCTGGCCTTGGGCACTGCCAGGGATCAGGGCCTGCCCACCCTCCCACCCAGGAATTCCTTTCCAAAATCCCGCCTGAACAGACCCTGCTCACCCAGGAGCTGCCAAGGCAAAGCCAGACCCCACAAGTGGGGATGGGTTTAGGTTGGGATTTACCAGGATAAACAGGATAAGCGGGAGCATCCCAGGGCTCGGATCCCCTCCCTTCCAGCCCCTCCAAGGCATCCCCTCCCAGCTCAGCAAAACCATGGCCAAGAGCTAATGCAGGAGTCTGGAATTCTGGAAACCCCAGGCCAGAGTCCTGGGAAAACCCCAGCCCCAAACCACACATTCCCACAATTTTTCGGGAACAAACCCCTGCCAGCTCTTCCCAAGTGCCTTTGATGATGGAGAAAATCCCAATCCAATCCCATCCCATCTCCACAGCCCCACAGCATCCCAGGGTCTGCCCCAGCTGCCCAAATCCCTGACCAGGCCAGGCTCAAACCCTTCCCAAGCTCCCCCCATCCCCTCCAGCTGCAATTCCCATCCCATTATTCCTGCTCCTGCCTATCCCACCCGCCCCCACAGCTCTGCTGGGTGTTGATCCCCTTCCAGCACTCCGGAGGAGATTCCATCTGCTTCCCTCAGTAATTCCCTGACACCTCAGATGAAAAAACTCCTATTTAGTTTAATTTGTTGGGCAACAGGAATTTTCCCAAAATACTTTCCATCCAAAACTCCTCTGCCCATTTCTGCATCAGCTCCAATTCCATGGATTTCCCATGCCCAGGGGCCATGTCCAGGTCTGTCCATGGGTGAATCCCTCTCCATCCATACCAAGATCCAGCCTGCAGGTATCCAAATTAATCTCAAAAACAGCAGGATTGGGAATTTTAAATGTGAAATCCTGGAATGGTGCTCACAGGGAGGGAGGGAAAGGTGCTCACAGGAAGGGAGAAAGGCCACACCATGGAAAAACCTTAGGGATTAAACCCCACAATTGTGGAATTCCATCAGTGATGATAACCAGGAAAACAAAAGAAACAGGATTTTTTTAGAGGAGCTGCCAACCCCAGGCAATGCCTGCCATTTCCCCAGGCAGTTTCTACTGCACAGGGGTGAAACCAAAACCATGGAATTGGCTTGGAAAATTGTCCCTTCTCCTAAAAAATCTATTCCTTCCAAGATTCCTGTTTGCTGCTAGGAGAGGGAACTTAAAAGCCCAGCTTGGATGGAAATGCCTGGATCAGAACTCATTAACTGCATCCTAGATATTCGACAGCCATGCTGGGATTCAGGAGCTTTAGTGGGGATTAAATATTTCCTGGGACTGTGGGAAAAGGGAGGGCCCAGCAGCACCAAAAATCTGGGTTTGGAGTCATTCATTTCTGAAAGAATTTTCCCTGGACACAGCAAATCCCAAAGGGCTCCATGACAACCCCTGGTACGGGACAGGGCTTTAAATGTCCCAGAGAAAAATCCCAGCCACGATTTTATTCATATTTCCAATTTTAGGATTTTTTGACAATTTGACAATTTTTTTCCAATTTTACATTTTTTCCCCAATTTTAGCATCATTTGGAATGGCTTTTTCTGGGAATTTCTCCTGGAGTTCTGGGGCTGAGCCACTGCTCTTCCCTTCCCACTTTTTATAAACACTTATCACCAAGGGGGAAAGTAATCCTGGAATCCTTGGATTTGCTCAGGAAACTAAAATGAATCCCAATCTCTTGGGATTTGGGTTGCACATCCCAGTTTTTAACCTCATTTGGGATGTTGGGAACACTTCCTGTGTCCCCAGCCCCACTCTCAGGGCTTGAAAACTCACTTTATAACCCATTCCAGGTTGGGAATAATAAAAAATTCCTTGGAAACTGCATTTTTCCATACAGTAAATCCATTCCTGCACTCAGCAGGGTCTCCCAATGAATCCTGAGCCCATTTTTTAGACTAACCCATCAATGTGGGGAAAAATAACCCAGAAATCTTTAGACTGGGTCAGATAAATTCAAAATCAATCCCAATTCTTGGCATTTGGCATGTCCCAGTTTTAAACCTCATTTTGGGATGTGGGGAAGCCCAATCACTTCCTTCACCTCCAGCACCACTCCCAGAGCCTGGGCTGGCACAGGGCTTAGCACATTCCAGGTTGGGAATGATCCAAAATCCCTTGAGAACTGCATCTTCCCACACACTGAATCCATTCCTGCACCCAGGGCAGTGTCTCCCAACAAATCCCGAGCTGCTCTTTTCCCTGCACAGTTAAAGGAGCTTGAATTAAATCCGGGATTAATTCAGCACCTGCTCCCAGCTGGCTGCAGAGGGAAGCTCAGCTTCCTACTCCTGCTCTTGCCTTTCCATGGCTTTTTTTGGGAAGAGCATCCCTGGAAAACTCTGCAGGGAGCTTCGGCAGAGCTTGGCTGGGACCAAGCTCATCCCTGAAAATTCAGGAATTAAAATCCCAAGTTCTGCCAAAGGCCAGGAGCTCCCCTCTCACTCTGCCTGGTCCTGTCCAAACACCCCAATTCCCCTGGGAATGATCAGCCGGAGCTGATCGTGGCACTGAGTTATTGAGAAATGAGGACACAGCCAGAGCTGGGAGGTGTTCCTGGTGGAATTATCCCCAGTTCTGAAACTGTTATTCCTCACTCCTGGAACTGTTATCCCACAGCTCTGGAATTAACATCCTCTGGAATTGTTATCCTGAGCTCTGGAATTGTTATTCTGTGGAATTGTTATCCCCAGCTCTGGAATTGTTATCCTGAGCTCTGGAATTGTTATCCTCTGGAATTGTTATCCTCTGGAGTTTTTATCCCCAGCCAGCAGCTCCAGGGGGGACATTCCTGCCTGGAGAAAGCCAAAGCAGGTCCCACATGGCACCATCTGGGAATCCCTCAGTTAATTCCTGTAAATCTTCTCCTGCCCTGGGCAGAGGGAACTGAGCTGGGAAAGGTTTGGATTCTCCCAGATTTTTACTGTCCTTGGCCTCAGTGCCCCTTCTGTCAAATGGGAACAACATCCCAAGGAATTCCTTGGTCTGGAGGTGTCTCCAAGGCTCTTCCCACCCCCAGGGGGCCCAGGGAGGGGCCCCGGGGCAGCCCCAGGAGCCACATCTGGCAGGGAGCCCAGATGTGCATCCCTAGAGGGCACTTTGGGACCAGGATTCCCGGTATTCCTGGGGAAGGAAGGACCTGCAGCAGGGGCCAGACATGCCCCGGGAATGCTGTGGGATGCCGAGTTCATCCCAAGGTTTTCCAGCATCCTTTGCTTGGTATCACCATGGAAACGATAAGCCAGGGTTCCCCCACATTCCCAGGGACCCCCAACCTTTCCAGAGATTCCCAGCCTTCCAGGGATTCGCTTTTCTCGGGGCTCTCCAATCTTCCAGGGATCCCAGGAACCACCCCACCTCCTGTGTGACCCCTGGGAAGGGCAGGAATTCCCAGCACTGGCACCAAGCAGTCCAAGCTTCTCTGGGTGTGCTCCCTGCTCCCACCAACCCCGAGATTCCCGATATCCTCCCACATTCCCCATTATTCCGGGAAGCAAACGGGACTTGGATGTCTGTCCTCAGGTCACCCCCAGTCCCTGCTGAGCAGGGGATCCCTGGATGTTCCCTGTGCTCCCAGGGAGTCTCCTGCCCCTCCAAGCCCTCCATATCCATGCAGGAATCTTGATCAAACTCCCAATGCTCACATTTTTCCCAGACAAAGATTTATAGATTAAAACAAAAAATCCAATTGCCATGGAAACGTGGCTCCAAGGAAATGGGAGCTGCAATCCTACCCTGGGAAAACGTGGAGTTGTGAAGGCACCAGTTTCACCAGTTTGGCTGCCCTGAGCGTGCTCTGATTTCCATGGAACTGGGGTCTAAGTTCCCTGGAGGCTGCCTGGGAACGGGGAGGTGCTGCTGGAATCTGAGGGTTGATCCCAGATGAGGCCACGAAGCTTTTCCAGGGAAATCCACTTGTTCTAGATTTGTCCTGGGGGTGTTTTTGCTGTGGGCTGAGCTCCGAGAGCAATCAGGGACAGGGAATTTCCTCGTGGATAAAAGGGAGATGTTTGCTACATCCACTTGGGAAAAGGGGCTGTTCCCAGGCAGGAATGACGTCCTGGGGGCTCTGCAGGGTCTGGGTGAGCCTGGATTCCCCTGGATTCAGGGGAATAAATTTATCCTGGAGAAAAGGAAGCTGGGTTCTGACTCCACAACTCCCTGACAGGATGAGGCAGCTGGGGGATGGGGACTTCTCCAAGGAAAAAGGGACAGAATGGGAGGAAGCAGCCTCAGGCTGTGTCAGGGGATGCTCAGGTTGGATTTTGGGAAATTTCTCTCATGGAAAGGGTGGTCAGGCCCTGGAAGGAGCTGCCCAGGGAGGTTTGGGGTCATCCCAGCTGTCACCACAGAAAATCACCTCTGCAAATGAAAAATGTCATTTCCATTTGCTTCAGGGAGAAGGGAAGGGCAGGAATGGGAGAGAGAAGGAAAACCAGCTTTGCCAGCAGAAGAACTATGGGGGAATTTGGGATGGAGCAAAGAAAGAAGCAAAGGGGTCTCTGCCACCCAATCCCAAGGGATGAGAGCACAGAGCCAGTGCTTCCCTCTAGCACCTCCAGAATTCCAGCCTGAAGTGTCCCAGGGCAGGAGACAGGACTTGGAGAACCCGGGATAGGGGGAGGTATCCCTGCCCAGTGGATTGACTTTAAAGTCCCTCCCAATCCAAAGCATTCCATGGTTCTGGAATTCCTACAGCATCAACTGGGATAAATATCCAGGACAAACCCCAGCTCCCAGCTACCCTGGGCTGGGACCCCAAGCTTCCCATCAGAGATTCCTGATTTATCTCCCACTTTTCATTGATTTGGGTGCCTTCCACCCCATCCCTGGGTCATGGAGAGGGAAGGGGCAGGAGCTGGGACTCCAGAGCTCCTTCAGCCTGGAGAGGAGGCTTTTCCCTGCTCCCTCCGTTCCCAGCTCCCTCCCTTCCCGAGGAGCAGGAGGTGTTGTACAACTCCACGGAGCTGCTGTGCTATTTTTAGGGAACATATTGCATTTGCATCCCAAATCTAGGGCCAGATGGCTCCATGGATATTATTAAAAAGCTCATTACATAATCCAGGAGCAGGAGAAAGCGCCACAATTCCAGCCTAGGGCTGGGAAAGGTTTTGCTGGATGAGCAGGATCCAGGAATTCAATATTCCAGTCCCTTGCTCGTGTCTTATTAAGCTTAATTTTTAATCATTAAAAAGCGGGAACAAATGTCTGGGACGCTGCTCTCCTGGGGGTCATCCCAGGGCAGGCAGGGATGCTCCTGGGATGCTGATTCCACAATGTCTCAGTGCTGGGGAAGGAATAAAAATCCCCTTCCCACCTCAGCATCCCTTGGGAACCACGTGTGGCAGTGAAGGGTGACCACAGGAGGGACAAGAGCCAGAAGATCCAGAGCTCCGTGGATATTATTAAAAAGCTCCTTACATAATCCAGGAGCAGCAGAAAGCAGCAGGATTCCAGCCCAGGGCTGGGAAAGGTTTTGCTGCATGAATAAGAGCCAGGAATTCAATATTCCAGCTCCTTGCTCCTTCCTGCTAAACTAAATTTTTAATCATTAAAATAAGGGAACAAGTGTCCCACATCCTGCTCTCCTGGCGGAATCATCCCAGGACAGGCAGGAATCATCCTGGGATGCTGCTTCCATGATTTCTCCATGCTAGGGAAGGAATAAAAACGCCCTTTCCACCTCAGTATCCCTTGGGAATCAGGTGTGGCAGTGCAGGGGCAGGAGGGAGCAGAGCTGTGGCCATCGCGGTACCTCCAGCACCCCTGGGAGCTGCTGGCAGGAACAGGGGAAGGAGAGAGATTCCCTGGAGGGAGGGAGGGATATTCCCGGCATCCAGAGCCGGGGGTGTCACCCATCTGCCAGCCTCATTCAGCTGCTGCCCCCGGGAACTGGGATGATCCCAAATACATCAAAATAAGGGAAAACAGCTCTGAAAGGCACAGACCCAGACCCTGTTCATCCCTCCCCCTCCAGGAGCTCTGCTGCTTCCCCTGGAACATCCTGAAAAATTAAACAGGGAAAAGCTGCTGCTGATTCTGGCTGGGGGAGGAGCCAGGGGGAAGCAGAATCCCCAGGGATGAGGAGGGGTCCTGGCAGTGCTGCTGCCCCTTTGGGATGGATGGATGGATGGATGGATGGATGGATGGATGGATGGATGGATGGATGGATGGGACTGGGATGTCCAAGGGCCCAGCCACTTTTTGGTACAGATGAAAGGGAGATCACAGAATCATGGAAGGGACCTTCCCTTCCATTCCCACCCTCACCATGGGCAGGGACACCTTCCACTGTCCCAGGCTGCTCCAAGCCCTGTCCAGCCTGGCCTTGGGCACTGCCAGGGATCCAGGGGCAGCCACAGCTGCTCTGGGCACCCTGTGCCAGGGCCTGCCCACCCTCCCAGGGAACAATTCCTGCCCAGTCTCCCATCCAGCCCTGCCCTCTGGCAGTGGAAGCCATTCCCTGTGTCCTGTCCCTCCATCCCTTGTCCCAGTCCCTCTCCAGCTCTCCTGGAGCCCCTTCAGGGCCTGGCAGGGGCTCTGAGCTCTCCCTGGAGCTTCTCCTCTCCAGGAAATCCAGGAAAGGATTTTCCCTCTCTCTATCCCAAAGCATTGCAGCACCTCCCTCCCTTTGTCCCCCAGTGTCCCCAGGTGTCCCCCCAGCCCTGTCCCCTCCTCCCACCCCCTCTATGCAGGATTTCATGGACAAATAAATGGAAATATAAAAACATTTGCAGTGAGTTTTGGTGCCACCCAATGGGCATTGCCAGCTCCAGGGGGCAGGAGGAGGGGCAGGATTTCCCAACCACCATGGGAAAACTCCAGGCAGCTCAGGCTGCTGGAACTGGGCTGGGGAGAGGAAAAATAGACCAAAATATCCATCAGATGGGAATTGGGGAAGGGAATGGTGGGGCTGGCACTGGAAGGTTTTTAAGGAATGGGAAGAAAACAGCGGGAGGTGAAATCCAATAATAGGATAATGAGGCAGAGCTGAATCCAGATGGATTTCCCAAGAGACACAAACAAGGGAATTCCTCATCTTCTGGCAACCTCAGAGCTGACCATCGATCCCGACGGTCACCATGGAGATGATTCATCCACCCCATCCCTTGACTCATTTAGATGGAAAATCCCTTTTAAATGAGTTATGGAGGGTGGGGTGGCTCCAGTCTGGATTTTATCCCATTCCTCCCCAAATGCACCTCCCCCATGGGAGGGGACTCCAGGAGCCCCGGCAGTGGAAATGTCAGCCCCAGCTCTGGTCACAGGGGGATGGATGGGACAGGGAAAGGAGCACCCCAAGAGGGGCTGGGATGGGAAGAGGAGCAGGAAAGGCGGGACTTGAGAGGAGTCCAGCACAGCTTGGGTTGTGTCTGGCGAGGGGAAAGCTCCAGATCCTCTCTATAAATACTCCCAGGCAAACACCAGACGGGAGCAGAACATTTCCACCGGCAGGAAAAACAGTGGGGAAAACAAAGGATCCAGAGTGGAACAGGTTATCCCGGGATACCGACCCGAGCTCCTTCATCTGGGGATGCTCCAGCCAGGCGCCAGCCCCAGCTGAGGGGACAGTGTGCACACAAAGAGGGGCTTTGGCATTTCCTCCTCAGAATCAGCTCTGACATCCCTTGGGATGTGTGAGCTGCTCCAGCCTGGAATTACACAGAGTCTCCATGGCCTGCAGGACTTGGAGGAAAAGGTTGGAAAAATGATAGAGAGAAGCCCTCAGGGGAACACCCTGGGGGCTGGAGGAGCAAACTGGGGGATGCTCTGCCCTCCACTGGGACCAGACTGGGACTGGATCGAGACTTTGGGCTTGGGAAGATGTTGGATGTGGGCAGAATGGGGGGGAATGGGATCCTTTCCTGGAAGTGACAGTTCCAAGAGAGCTGAAGGTCCCCTGGGTGGATCCCAGGTGAGCAGATCCCAAGGAAGAGCAGAGTTGGCTCAGAGCCCTTTTTCTCCAGGCCTGAATTCCATGCAAGAGGAAACAGCCTCCAGCTGTGCCAGGGGATTGGGAGAATTGGGAGATTGGGAAAATTCCTTCATGGAAAGGCTTGTCCAGAGGTGGAGTCCCTGTTCCTGCAGGGATTTAAATCCATGTGGATGTGGCACTTGGGGACAGGAGCCAGTGGTGGCCATGGCAATGTTGGGGGATGTTTGACTCATCTCAGAGGGCTTCTCCAACCTGAACAATTCCATAACCCTGAATTCCAAGCCATCCTTCCTCATGAAGAGCAGGAATTCTGCCTCTGCTGCCAGTTAACCATTTTGGCAAGGCTGACATTGAAGTCCTCTCTCCCATCCCCCCTCCAGACACCTCCATTTTCCTTCCCTCACCCTGAGCTTCCACAGACAGAAAAGAGACTTTTCCATCCACAACCCCATTCCCCTCCCACTGCTCCCACTCCAAAATAGCCGAGCAGCTCCTCGTGTGGGATCCCCTGTCACTCGGCCAAACCCCGCAGACGGCTCTTCCCTCCTTTCCTGGAATAGCAGCCGTGGAAAAGCAAAACCACAACACAAATATTCCAACAGCTCCACTCCACACAGGCACAGCCCATTCCCCAAGGGTTTCCCTGGTGGTGGCAGAATTTCAAACCCATCCCACGGCTCAGGACTGTCCCTGGCCTGTCCCAGCTCAGGGCTGTCCCCAGCCCTGTTCCAGCTCAGGACTGTCCCCAGCCTGTCCCAGCTCAGGACTGTCCCCAGCCCTGTCCCAGCTCAGGACTGTCCCCAGCCTGTCCCAGCTCAGGACTGTCACCAGCCCTGTCCCAGATCAGGACTGTCCCCAGCCTGTCCCAGATCAGGACTGTCCCCAGCCTGTCCCAGCTCAGGACTGTCCCCAGTCCCAGCTCAGGACTGTCCCCAGCCCTGTTCCAGATCAGTATTGTCCTCAACCTGTCCCAGATCAGGACTGTCCCCAGCCTGTCCCAGATCAGGACTGTCCCCAGTCTCAGCTCTGGATTGTCCCCAGCTTGTCCCAGCTCAGGATTGTCCTCAGCCTGTCCCAGCTCAGGACTGTCCCCAGCCCTGTTTCAACTCAGGACTGTCCCCAGCCTGTCCCAGCTCAGGGCTGTCCCCATCCTGCTGTCCCGAAGAGGAGGAAGGGTCAGGAATGTGGCCTGGAGGGCACATGGAAGGGGCCCAGGTGCAGCACAGGTCACCCATGGCTCCTGTCACTGTCCCCAGGGTGCCAGGACAGCTGTGCCACAGCCCTGGGGAGGCCACCAAGGTACCCCCCACAGTCCCTCTGAGGGACTGTCCCCAACTGTCCCTAAAGCTCAGGCAGGATGAGCTTCCCTCATTCCATGATGGGACAACAGGAGGAAAAAGGCTGAATCCATGGATTTGGGTGCCTTTCCCACCCCCAGATCCATGCTCCTCTCCCTGCCCCCCTTGGATTGTCCCTCTCTGTCCCCAGCTGGGTCCCCCCACACCCTCAGCTCCATTTTCTCCCCTCTATCCCTTCTAAACCAATCGACTCCTTCCCAGTTCTGCCTCCAGGGAAGCCCAGCAGGAGCCCTTGGGAGCAGCTCAGTTGTTCCTCAGTGCAGATTGTTCCATACTCCAGAGCAGGTCATTTGTCCTGCCAGAGCAGATTCTTTATTCCTTTGGAGCTGTTCATTTTCTCCTCCAAAGGTGATTTTTTATTCCTTCAAAGCAAATTATTTACTCCTCCACATCAGATTATTTAATATTCCAGACCAGATTATTTTTTCCTCCAGACCAGATTTATTTTGTCCCTCCAGAGTAAATTCTTTGCTCCCCAAGCGTAGATTATTGAATAATCCACAGCAGATTATTTATTGCTTCAGAGCAAATTATTTACTCCTTCAGAGCAGATTCTTTATTCCTCCAGAGCCATTTGTTTGTCCTTCAGAGCAGATTCTTTGCTCTTTCCAAGCTGTTTATTTATTCCTCCAGAGCAGATTGTTTAATATTCCAGAACAGATTCTTTGTTCCTCTAGGGAAAATTATTTGTTCCTCCAGAACAGACTCTTTGTCCCTCCAGAGCAGATTGTTTAATATTCCAGAACAGATTATTTATTCCTCCAGAGCAGATTTTTTGCTCCTCCAGAGCAGATTCTTGGCTCCTCCTGAGAGGATTATTTAATATTGCAGAGCAGAGTCTTTGTCCTTTCAGAGCAGGCTTTTTTCTCTTTCAGAGCAGATTCTTTGCTCCTCCAGAACAGATCATTTAATATTCCAGATCAGATTATTTAGTTCCCCCAGAGCTGCCCCCAGCAATGCTGCTTTAAGAGAACACTGCCAGCTCCTGCTGTTGCTCAGCACAATTAAAACTCTTCCAGAGCCTCTCCAGCAGGGAAAACCCATTCCCAGGAGGGAAAACTCTTCCCAGGAGGAAAAGCCCTCCTCAGCACCAGGAATTCAGGAATTGCTCTCAGGAAGCACCTGGGAGGTCTCAAGCACCAACAGGACAACATGGGAGCAATAGATGATCCCTGAGCCAAAGGGATTAATCCAATTAAATTTAATTAGCCTTTACAAGAGACTTTTATCTCCAAAGCTTTTTCCAGCCCTGAAATCTCCCTGGGTCTCCCTGGGATTGATTAAAATGCTCCAGGAAGGAAAAGGAGGAGGAAGGGTTGGGATCAGGGAACGACCTCGATGATTCCCAAGGGAAACCAGAGCATCCCCAAACCTCACCTGAGGCTCTGAGACCTTGCTCCCAGTGCTTGGAAAAAGCAAGGATAAAAATCCAATGTTTGCAAACACCTTTAAAGCTCCTGGGACAGGGAACAGCCCCAAACTTTGTCACCTTGGCGGCAGCACCCCAAATTCCAAGGTTTTTCCCATGTTTCCCCATGTATTCCCAAATATTCCTGCTATTTTGAGGGCTCCTATTTCAGCTGTGGGCATTTGACAGCAGAAAAGCTCCAAGGAAAGCTGGAAATGCAGATTTCATTTTAATGCTTCATCCGTTGCTTTTTAGGACCTTATCTCGGCTTTCCCAGATTCCCAAAGCCAGAGGGTTTGGATTCCTTCAGGTTTGCCTTCAATGAACATTTCCTTGAATTTGGGGCTTTTTTTCCCTTCTTCTTTTTTAAAGGAGGCTTTTGAAGCATCCACAGCCCTGGGAGGATTTTCATGCATTTGATTTGTTCTCACAGCCTTTAGTTGAACAAAATTCTGGGACAATTCCAGAGAGGAGAAATTCCAGGGAAACTTCCAGGGCCTAAAGGGGCTCCAGGAGAGCTGGAGAGGGACTGGGACAAGGGATGGAGGGACAGCACACAGGGAATGGCTTCCACTGCCAGAGGGCAGGAATGGATGGGAGATTGGGAAGGGATTCCTGGTTGGGAAGGTGGGCAGGGGCTGGGATGGAATTCCCAGAGAAATAGTTTTGGTTTAAAATCAGCTGGGAAAAGCCACCCCCAGGAATCCCAGGTGGGGCTTAACAGGGAAAATCCTGGTTCCTGGAGAAGCTGGGAATTCCCAGGCAGCAACAGCTGGGAAAATCCCCCCAAACCCAGGGGCTCAGGGCTGTTTATCCTTCTGAAACTGGGAATAAATGGGGCCCAGAAAGGAAAAGGGTCTGGGGCAGGAATAACCCAGAGGGGCTCAGGCTAGGAGAAGTCGTTGGGTTTTATGGAATGGGAAAATCTGCTCATAGATCAGCCCACCCAAGGCAGGGCGGCCTTTAAGGGGCTGCTTGATGTCACCTAAAATGTGCTGTGTCCTGGCCCTTTTCTTGAGGATAGCCAGGATTCCCTGAATTAGCCAAGACTCCCTGAATTAGCCAGGACTCCCTGAATTATCCAGAATTCCCTGAATTATCCAGAATTCCCTGGGTCAGCCAGAATTCCCTGAGTTAGCCAGGATTCCCTGAATTAGCCAGGACTCCCTCAATTATCCAGAATTCCCTGGGTCAGCCAGGATTCCCTGAATTAGCCAGGACTCCCTGAATCATCCAGAATTCCCTGGGTCAGCCAGAATTGCCTGAATTAGCCATCATTCCCAGGGAGAACAGATCCACGTTTGTCACACTTCAGCAGCCCCTGGTGACCAGAGCAGCCCCTAAATTACTCTGCCACTACAAATTAATTAATATTTTATTGAGCAGCACCAAACCCCTGGGAGGAGCAGCAGTTCAAAGGTTACTCAGGGTTTGGGTCTTTGAGGTTGACACAAACTTCACACACTCCTGGTTTTTGGGGGATTGCTCTCCAGGGCCTCTGGAATTCTCCTGGAGCTGGGGAGAGCCAAGGCAGGGCTCATAAAGCAATTTTGGCTCTGTTGTGATGGAACAGAAGCTGCTGTTCCCTTGTGCCCTGGGATTTACAGGAGCTGCTCCAGGCTCAGATTGCCCCTGGGATTGGTGGTGTGGGATGAGTGGAATTGCTGGGAGGGATATTCCCCTTAAAATCCAAAGATTGTTCGGATTTAATAAACATGTTCATTTATAGCCACTTTTGGATTTCTGAGCCAAAAAGAGGGGATTTTTTTAGCCATCAGAAGCAGGTTTGGCAGCTGGGAGAGAGAAGGAGCCCGGAATTTCCTACAGGGGGGTTCCTCAGCAGGCAGTGAGGGAAGTAATGGAAAACATTCCCATGTTTTGTCCATCAACCCCTCTGGTCTCCAGGACCAGCTGGAAGCTGAGGCCTGGCCAGGAGCTGCTCTAGGGAATCTTCAGCCAATCCTGATGCACTCAGCACATCTTGGAGCATCCTCTGGGTCTGGTCTGGGCCCTTGAACAGCCAGAATTTAAAAAAAAAATAAAGAAAATGGGAATCCCGATGGTCGTTTGCTGCAGGAATTTCACCTCCTGCTTTCCCAGCAGCCAGGCCCTTCCACACAGCTGGGAAACTACTCCTATTCCTGCCTCCTGCTGGAGAATCCCAGATTTTTAGGGATTGGAAGGGACATGGAGGATCCTGTGGTGCCACCCACCCTGGGCAGGGACACCTCCCACAGTCCCAGGGGATCCAGGGGATCCAGGGACACTGCTGGGGATCCACACTCCCAGTGCCACCCTTCCAGTGACAGCGGGGACAGGAACGCAGTGGGAAGGAAAAACCCAACTCCTTCCAGCCCTCTGCCCACACTCCTTCCTCTCAGGAACACCTCCAGGGCTGGAATTCCCTCCAGGGCTGGAATTCACCTCCAGGGCTGGAATTCCCTCCCAGCTCTTTGCCCTAGGCAAAGTTTCCCCTGGAGAGCCCAGCCCGGGGGATTGAATTCCACACTGGAATTGTTATAGAAATATTCGGGAATCGTCTCCCTCTCTCACCAGAGTGAGGCGGTGCCGTGGCCAGAGCCACCCTCAGGCAGGGTTTGGGACTGGGGCGGTGTCCGGGGAGCCCCCAGGAGCAGGACACGGGACAGGGGACAGGGGACACGGGACATGGGACACGGGACATGGGACACGGGACATGGGACACGGGAGATGGGACAGGACACGGGAGATGGGACAGAGGACACAGGACAGGGGACACGGGACAGGACACCGGACACGGGACACAGGACAGGGGACACAGAACACAGGACACGGGGCAGGACACGGGACACAGGACACAGGACACAGGTCAGGGGACACAGGACATGGGACACGGGACAGAGGACACGGGACACAGGACACAGGACACAGGACACAGGACACAGGTCAGGGGACACAGAACACAGGACACGGGGCAGGACACGGGACACAGAACACAGGACACGAGACAGGCTGTGCAGGCTGCCGAGGGGCCCAGGGATAGGAGAAGGCTCCTGTGGAAGGCCTGGATCGACGTTCTGCCGCCTCAGAGGGCAAACAGGGTCACCCCGGCCTGTGAGAACGCAGCCAGTACAGAGAATGAAATCCAGGTTTAAAGAGTGTTCCTTCAGTTAATGCTCTTGAACCCATCAGTTGTTGATTGTTAATATCCCTAGCTGCTTGTCCTCAGGCTGTTGGAATTGAACTGTTCCATGTTACTTACCTAGTGCCTGTATCCCTCTCTGTGTGGTGTATTGCCTCCACTGCTCCCTAAAATGGCACCCAATATACAAATAGGGGAGACAATGAAACTTGGCCTGCTACTCAGAAATAAAAGGCTCTTAAAGAAATGAGCCACAGCAAAATTCAATACTGAAGGTAGTGCCCCTAGACTGGCGCAGCAGTGAGACTACTAACCAGGGTGGCTTTGTCTGGTCACCGTGACCTCAATAGTTCTGTCTGCAGGACACCCCTGGACAAGGCATCCCCAAAATTCCCTCCTGAGGAATCCCACGAGGGCAGCAGCCCCAGCCCTGCTGTGCAGCCAAACTGGGCACCTCCTCCTCCTCTGCATCTTCCACAGGAGCAGGGCCAGCGTGGGTGATCCCTGCGGTCCCCCCACCCAGGCTGTTTTCAGTACGTTGTATTTCTCTGGGGAAAGGTTTTTCCCTCCCCAGAGACCCCTGGAGCCTGTAACCATGCAGTTTAACCCTTCCTCCCCTTTCTGATTCTAATGGCTGAGTTCCAACAAGCTCTTCCTTAGCAGAAGCCTAGATAAGGCCCTGTTCTTCCTCATTTGTCCTCTTTCCCCCATGGAAACCATCTAGAATAAACGTCTTGGACTACATCTGGGAGTTAGAGCCTCTTCTGGAATCTTCTGCCTTGTCCCTGAAATATTCCTCCAAAGCCCTCTAAGATCTGAGCTAGCATAGGAACTCTGGGGGTCTGCAAGGGGGGAGTATTTCAAATACAGGCCTTCCAAAAGGAGGATTATCTCCTGGCCCTATTTATAGCAGTCAAGGCTCCTTGGGGTGAGCCCAGGAGCTTCTCCTTCAGCACTTCACCAAATCAAAGCCCTGATCATGGAGTTTTTCCTGGAATCCTGTAAAATTCCAGGTTTAAAGAGAGCTCAATAGCTCCCAGTGCAATCCGAGCCCAGAATGTCCAGAGACATGAGAATCCAAAATCAACCCTGGGACAGGAGAATCCAACATAACCCAGGAACAGGAGACTCCAGTATCAACTCAGATCCTGGGACATGAGAATCCAACCCTAAACCAGGTCCAGGGACATGAGATTTCCTTCTTGAGCCTCTGATCTTGAGCTCAGTCTTGGTGGGATGAGCAGTGTTGGGGTTGTGGGGGGCAGGACAGCACCAGGGGAGGTTGAACTTCACAGGATCTTCCCACAAAGTCAGCTCTGAACTCCGAAGACAACACAAGCCCCATAATTTTTGACAAAAATGAACACCTGAGGTTGTTTTTTCTCCCTCAGGTTCAAGGCCCACAGGCAGGACAGGTTTCCAGTGCCTTTGGCACACTCAGGGCTTGGGAGCTGTCTGAAGGAAGGAGCAGAGCAGCAGCTGCCAGCCCACCTCCCCTCTGCATGGAGCAGATGCCAATGGATGTGGAGGGACCAGACTGGAAAACTCCTCCCTCAGCTTTTTCCCTCACAGTTTTTAATCCTCACTTATTTATTCTTCCTTTTTTTTTTTTTTTTTTTTTTTTTTTTTTACCTCCTATGCAATGAGAGGCTGAGTCACCTTTCCCAAAATCACACGGATGAAAAAGCCCAGCACATTCCCAGACGGTTCCTCTTACAGGTTTTCCAAGGGGCAGCACCAAAAAGGCAGCAAAGTGGAAATGGTGGGAGACCAGGGCTGGGTGTCCTTGGAGAAACTCACAGGGGTCCTGTCCTGGGAGAAAAGGCTGGGAGAGCTGGGAATGTTCACCTGGAGAAGCTCCAGAGAGAGCTCTGAGCCTCTTCCAGGGCCTAAAAGGGCTCCAGGAGAGCTGGAGAGGGACTGGGGACAAGGGATGGAGGGACAGGACACAGGGAATGGCTTCCCACTGCCAGAGGGCAGGGCTGGATGGGAGACTGGGAAGGAATTCCTGGCTGTGAGGGTGGGCAGGCCCTGGCACAGGGTGCCCAGAGCAGCTGTGGCTGCCCCTGGATCCCTGGCAGTGCCCAAGGCCAGAACAGAGGGCTGGATAATTTTTAATGTCCCTTTCAGCACAAAATCCTGGAATTCCACAATATGAGACCCCAACGGGGTTGAACACAAAGCTCCAGGTGTTCCAGATGTCCCCAGGCCATCCCTGTGGGGGTTCCTGTCCCCACAGGTCCCCCAGAGCAGCTCTGTCTGTGTGAGATTAAGCCCTGAAGTGGAGGTTGCTCCTCATGTTCCCACCTCCATCATGAGCCTGTTTGAAAAGGACAAGACCTCAAAGCAATTCCCCCAGATTATCCCAAATCTTTGTCCTCCCCCTCACCTGGGCCAGACCAGGCTGATTTGGAGCAGGAGCTGAAATTTGGGAGCAAAGCTCCCCTAAAAGCCTGTGCAGCTTGGAATGACTGATGGGCACACAGGGATGTGTCTGGAAGAGTCAAACACCACTCAAAGAAAAGGGAATGGGGAACAAACAGAGCCAAATCCCCTCTCTGCTCCAAGCAGCACTCCGAGAGCTGCTGGAGGGGGTGGCCATGGTGACACCGACCTGGAGTGAGATTTCCTCCTCTCCCTTCTCTGATTCCCAAAACAACAACAGCTCATTCTGGATGAGTCTCCTCGCAGGGCTCTGCCACACAAACACAGCTCCTGGCAAGTTTCCCAGCGGTTGTTTTGGATGCTTTGTTTCAAATATCACCGTGGGTTCAGGAAAGCTGCAGCCACCACTGCTGGGCACTTCTAAGGGCAGCTGTGACCGGGTGTCTTGGGTTGAAAAATGTAACCAAAACTGTGTATTCTATTTTCATCTGTTGAAACTGGTTGAGAGATATTGTTCTTTATCTCTTGTAACTCTATGGGGGGGAAGAGGGCAGATGCCTTCTATTAATGGGACACCTGATAACACCAGATAAGGCAGGGCCTCCTTATCTCTTTCATCAACTTTGTCCACCCTTGGGGGATATCTTCTGTTAATGGGCCATTGAGGCTCACCAGTGACATCACACATTACATCATCCCATTGGGAGATGCTCCACCCATTGGGGAGGAGTAAACCATTCCCTACCCAGACAAAATGGGGCACAGGGAGCTGAGGGCAGCCTGTTTCCACTGGATTCCCAGAGGAAGACTGCACCCTTTTCTTGAGGATCATCTCTACTCTAATGGAGCCACAACTGTCACTCCAGGAGGACTTATCTGGAACTGCTTCCAACATCCTGACCAACAGGGTGTCAGGTTTGCATTCTGACTCTGTCAGTGGTCCTTTGTAGTATTGCATTTATTTATTTTATTTTATTTTATTTTATTTTATTTTATTTTATTTTATTTTATTTTATTTTATTTTATTTTATTTTTTACCTTTCTTGTTGTTTGTTCTTTTCTCTCTATTAAATTGTATTTTCTGACTTGGAGTCTCACTGGTTTTGCTTTCAAACCAGCACACCAGGTGGCCCTGGTGGCACTGTTCCCATCGTGTCCCACCCTCCTGCCCATCCTTTTTGCAGCAGGTTCATTAAAGGATGTGGCACCAGTGTTCCCAGCAAATCCACATCTACTGCAGGGGCTGCATCCCAATCCATGGGCCCTGGGGGGCATCCCACAGCCCAGCTTCCCTGGTCAGCACTTCCTGCTCCAGGACCAAGGGGTTCCACCCCCTCTGGAGATGATCAGCCCTGCTGGGTTCATTCCTAGACAGATTCCATCCATCCCAAATGCTCCAAAGTCAAGAAACCCAGTCCTTGGTTCACTCAGTCAGCACCAACCCAGCAAACACAGCTCTCAGGGCAGCAAATATTCCCAAATTCCAAGCAGAAAAATGCAGAGAGCAGCTGGAATCCACCTTGAACACAGCCTCCCCAAAATGCCTTTCCAGGGGAGAGGGGTGTGCTGGAGCCTCTGAAGGCGTCCCCACACTCCTGTCACCCACAAACGACATCCTTTCCCAGGACAGGCAGTGCCACTCCTGCCTGGCATCCCAAACTTTGGGGCTGGGACACCCAAGCCCAGAAATCCCCAAAACACTGGTCCCAAGGGGCCACCACAAACCCCAGGAAGAAAAGTGACACATCCTGGACTGAGCAGGCTCCTGCTCCCACAGCTGGCTTAGGCATGGGATGGAAGGATGGGATGGGATGGGATAATGGGATGGGATGGGATAATGGGATGGGATGGGATAATGGGATGGGATGGGATGGGATGGGATGGGATGGGATGGGATGGGATGGGATGGGATGGGATGGGATGGGATGGGATGGGATGGGATGGGATGGGATGGGATGGGATAGGATGGGATGGGTTTTTCCAAGGAAATCACCCGAGGAAGAGGAAGCTCTTACCTGTTTCTCCCCAGATGGGCAGATACTCGTCCTGCTGGATGTCCAGCATGATTTCCAGGCCATTCCCTGTCCCCCCCTTCACCGTGGTGAGGAGAGGCCGCCCCTCCTCTCCTGAGTTAAACATGTAGCATTTCCCATATTTTGTAAACACCTGTGGGGAAAAAAGAGAGGGATTAGGGAATATTTCCCACAGAATCAACACCCATTCCCAGCCAGCAGAGGGATGGGAAACAGCCATAGCCATAGGTCAGGGGCAAATATCCATGTAAATATCCACATAAATAGCCGCAGAAACATCCTCAGAAATATTCTCAGAAATATCCACAGAAATCCATACAGGTTTAATCACTTGTTTAATCATTGTGCTCTACTTATGAAAAATAGAAGAGGGAAGACAGGAAGGAGAAGCTGTTTGGAGGAAAAGCTCGAAAGCTCCTGGAGTCATTCCAGTCAATCCCAGCTCTGACAGACACACACTGGCCTTGAGCTCCTGCTAAAACTTCACACAATTCCCTGGTTTTGGGTGGAGTCTCAGCCCATCCATGCCATGGGAATGCTCTCCTGGCATCAAAAATCCAATATCCCCTTAATTGCTCCCTCTGCCACTGCTTGGAAAATAGGAAGAGTTAAAAACACTCGGGGAAGTGAGGGAAGATTTCCTCCATCATTTTGCTCTTCTTCAGTCTTATTTTGGGAGGATTCCTGATAGGAATTCCTGGCAAAGCCCAGGTGGAACTTCCAGGCACCCCCAACACTGCAAATGAGAGGGGGCAGCAGTGTCCAGCGGGGGTGGACATGGGGGTCCACGAGGCAGGGACAGGTGGAACACGGGTTTCCCAGCACGACAGGGCTCCGAGTGCAGGACACGTGGGTGTGCAAGAGGAGGAGCACGCGTTTCCACGGGAGGGAACACCGCGTTTCCCAGCAGAGCGAACACGGGTTCCTGGGCTGGGATGGACACAGGATGCCAGGTGGGATGGACACATTTCCAAGTGCAGTGTACATGGATTTCCAAGAGGGAGGGACACTGGTTTCCAAGTGAGATGGACTTGTGAGGGACACAGATTTCCAAGAGGGGGACACAGGTTTTTCAGTGAGGTGGACATGTGTTTCCAAGTAAACATGGGTTTCCCACTGGGGTAGCAGATTTCCCAGTGGGATAATAGAGATTTCCCAGTGGGGTAACACAGATTTCCCAATGGGAACTCAACACTCCTGTGGGCAGCAGAGATGTCACATCTTTGCTGTTGGTGACACTCAAGGCCCGGGCTCAGCTCAGGCTCAGCCTTCTCCCTGGAATGGGAAAACTCCCAGATTTAACCCCCGCCAATCCCTCCTCTGCCCTGCACTGACAGCCTGGGGACATACAGAACTGCTTCCTGGGATAAAGACTCCAGAAAGCCCAGTCTGAAAACCAGTAACAACCAGTAAACCCCAGCAAGGAGCACTTGGAGCACAGGGAGCCAGTGCAGAGCAGCTCCAGTCCCTCCAGAATCTCTCCCACATTTGCTGAGCTCATTTGACCCCAAGATGAGTCAGAAACCCAAACAGAAGCTGGAGCCAGCAGTGATTTATTCCCTCAAATATTGACATATCCTGACTAATCCCAGTGCCAGGGAAGCAGGTGGGATAGGAGAGAAAGGAAATAATATTTGAATTCAAATAGGAAGTGTTTGTGAGGGGAAAAACAATACATCTTTTAAAAAGGATTTGTTATCCAAATAAAAAAATCCCGTTTTAATGCTTGCCTGACCGATTAAACAGCTCAGGCTGGAAAAAGAAGCTGAGCCTCTGGAAGCAGCCCCGTGGATGGGTTTTCCCAGATAGGCTCTGAAGGCAGAAGTCAAAAATTCCTAATGAGGGGAGTTTAAAATCCAGAAAGGAGAAAATCAGGGGGAAACAACAAGGCTGGAATGGGAACAGCAGCCCAGGGACTGAGGATTGTGGAGCTGCCATGCTTGCCACAGTCTGCAGACAAATCCAGGCTATTTGGGGGTTTATAGGGCTATAAAAATTCCCTGTAAAAGCTGCCATTAGGATGTGTTTATCCAAGGAAAAGATGGAACCTGACAGGGGCAGCAGGGCTGGAATCACCATCCCAAGGAAAGAGACCTCATGGGGACTGGGGAAGGGCAACCACGGGACCCCTCAGCCACCAGGATTCCCATCGTTCCCAAAGAAGAGACAAAAAATTATTCCTAACGAGATTTAAAGACATTTCCAAGTTCAAAAATCCATGTGCATTCATTCCAACTCCATTAATCGGTGTCACAGGATCAATGGAGCCATGGAATGGGTTGGGTATGGACCTTAAGAATCACCCAGTGCCCTGGGCAGGGACAACTTCCACCCTCCATCCCAGGGAGCTCCAGCCTGGCCTTGGGCACTGCCAGGGATCCAGGGGCAGCCACAGCTCCTCTAGGAATTCCATTCCAGCCCCACGCTCCCAGGGAGGAATTCCTTCCCAGTATCCCGTCCATCCCTGCCCTCTGGAAACCTTTCCCTGTGTCCTGCCCCTCCCAAGGATGTTCCTCATCTTTTCCCCCTTGCTGGGATCGAATATTTGGGAAAATGCAACATTGTTTTTCCAGAGTCTTCCCTTGGATTATTTGGAAAATAAAACATTGTTTTTCCAGAGTCTCCTTGTTTTCAGGCTCCCTGACAACAGGAAAGGACTGGGAGCATTATCAGATCACCAGGATAAAAGCCGGAGCTGTTGGGAAGGGCTGGGATTTACTGGAGGCAGCGAACCCGAGCAGAGCAGGATGATTTAAGCTCAGTTTGTGTGGCTGAGGGGGAAAAAACCCTCCTGGTTCTTGGAAATGCTTTAACTTCCAATAAAAAGGGCCAGAAACAAAACTCCAGACACGTTCCGTCAGTAGAGTCCATAAAAATTCCAATTTGTTCCCTCTGAAGGAGCACAGGGCCTTTGACAGCACCTTGGAAAATCCCTGCTTGGGCATAAAGGGAAATAATTCTAAATCTGTGGGATGGGATTTGATGGAATAGTTTCGGTCGGGAAAAGCCTTTAAGATGATGGAGTCCAACCCACGAATGCCTTGGAGTGACTTCCTGAGCCCCTCCTTTAGCCAGGGGAAGCCCAAGGACAGTGTTTATTTTGGGAATCTAAAACTCAGAGCAGGGGTATCCCAAACAGATTCCAGGCACAAACCAGACAACACCGCCACCAAAAGCTCCAAGAAATCCTTGGAAAAACAAATCCTGTGAATCCATCAGGCCTGGGACTGATATTCCAGAGGCCTGCCTGGAGTCATCGGAAATGAGGCATTCCAGTTTCTAAAAAGCAAAAACTCAGAAAAAAACCTTTCTGCTGAGAAACTATCCCTTCAATCCAGAGAAAAATGATGGGAAAAGGAACTCATTGGAAGCCTGGGAATGACTTTTCCAAATGCAGATGGAGATGCAGGTGGGGGTGTGCTGGTGAGGCAGGAAGGAGGTGTCAGATGGAGGAAAAACCATGGAGAAAAGAAGGAATTGGAATCCTGTGCAGTCATTTCTCCACAGTTGTGGGACACAAAGGCTCAGAGGGACATTTCCAAGCAAGCCACATCCAAGGGATTCATGCAGAGTGGGAAAAATGGAAAACAAAGCAATTTTCAAGATGGGTCCAGGAGAAGGGGAACGTGGAGCTAAAAAACTGGGATGCGTTTGGGCAAAAACATCCATGAGAATTTGGGGAAAAGATCTTATTTAAGAGGAGAAAAGACTTTATTCCCAGGGTTTTGCCAGAGAGATCCATTCCAAGGCCTCCCAGCTCTTCCACTCAACCGAGGGTTGCACTGAGCCCTGTCCTGACAGAGGAATGATTCCATCCTGGGCTCCATGCCAGGAACCATGCCAGGAACCATGCCAGGAACTATCCCAGCTCCATCCCAGCTCCATCCCGGCTCCATCTCAGCTCCATCCCAGGAACCATCTCAGCTCTATCCCAGCTCCATCCTGGCTCTATCCCAGCTCCATCCCAGGCTCCATCCCAATGGTCCCTTTGTCCTCCCAGGCAGGAGTCAGTGGGACATTCTTTAAAATGGAACGATGGGAAGAAAATCCCAATGGATGCCCACAGGGGTCTGAGGGATCCCCAAAGGAATCCCTTTCCAGGGGGATTGAAGGGAGGGAACTGGGACTTGGAAAGGAGGGAACTCCTGGAATGAGCAGAAAGGATTTAATGTCCTTTCCCAATAAAGGCCAGAGGGAAGGAATCAAATGCCAATCCCAGCAGAGGGGGATGCAATCCCAGCCTTTAGGGCATGATCTTCATGCATTATCCACATCCCAATCCTACAAAAACACTGGGAAAATGCAAAAATCCCAGAGCCATCAATTCCAGATGGGATTTGGGTCACCCTCACCTGACCATAAGGCAAAGCTCTTCCAAAAATGAACAAAATCCAGGAGGGGGAAACGCCTGGAGAGCTTTGGCATCTGCTGCAAGGGCAGCCCCGGGCCCCGGTTAAATCCCTGTTTGTTTGTGCTGTCAGGAACGTGGCGGGGACATGTCAGACATGGAAAACCTGATTCGTCCCTGCCGGCGGCTCCGAGGTCCCCACGGAGCACGGGGATGGGAGGGAGCTGCGGGAAGCACAGCCAGGGACGTTGTCAGGGCCGTGTTTACACGGAGAGGCTTTTCTGAGGCTGAGATTCCCGCTGGGATTTGTCAGGCAGTGCTGCCAGGGAAGGCAGCAGAGGTTTCCCTGCAGCAGCTCCGGGTCTGCCTGAGCCTTCCCGCTTCCCTGTCAGGCTGCTGCCTCCCGATCCCAGTGATCCCAGCCCCTGGCACACCCTGAAGGCAGATTGATCCCGTTCTTAGCGTCAATGGGAATGTTTTTCCCAAACGAGGAGCCCAAATCCAATGATCTGGCACTGCCACAGCTGCTCTGAACACACAACATTCCCAACACATCCAACGCTCCCAACACATCCACCCCTCCCTTCCAATCCAGCTTGTGCCACTGGACATGCCCAGCTCTCTCCAATCTCTTTGTTTCATGGGATGGCATCAAACATTCCCAGTGGCTCACAATTCCCAGCTTCAACTCCAGTTGAACACCGGCAGCACCGGCAGAGGAGCACTCGGCTGCTCCATGGATAACTCCCTAAGGAATATTCCCATTCTATCCTGATTTGTGCCATCAGCCTCTCCCTGGAATGGCCCATTGGTGCCAGGATTTGTGGGCATGGGGAGGACTCCTCAGGGCTGCCATAAATCCATAAAAATCCCCCTCCAGCTCCAATTCATCTCCGGTGATTGGGTGTTTAAGAGGAAATACAGCCCCAAAATTCCGGCACCAAATGGATCAACTCCAGTGGAGAAGTTCCAAATATTTGGGAGTTATGTTGGTCCGTAAACCAAGGGAAGTGCTGCCCTCTCCTTGATTCCATCAATCCCTGGTTCCCTCCACACACAACAAAGGGATTCAGGACAGGAGCTGGGGCTCGCTGGGATTTATGGGTTGTTGGGAACTACACCTGAGAATTCCCATCTTCCAAGGGATCACAAGTGAACCCAGGAACCCCAGTTCCCAAGGGGTTCCAACCTGTCCCAAGGCTCTTTTTGGCAGAATATGGAATTAGTGGGGTTGGAAAAGCCCTCCAAAGTCATTGAGTCCAACCTATGACCAGGTGACACCATCAGGTACCACTGCAGAGGACATGTCCACTGGTTTTCTGGGATTTGGGAAGATTTGGGGGGAAGGGTGGGATCTTTTTAACAAAAAGTTTCTCAACTTATAAAAGTCTATGAAAATCAATTTAAAATCAAAGAAAAATTCACAAAAATCCATAACATCCAAGCCCCAGCACAAAGTTGAGGTCACCTGGAATGCACAAAGAGGTGACCTGAGGTCACTGACCAGGGACACCTCAGGCTGATGTCCCCACCTGGGGCTGGCCAGGTCACAGGAGGGCCACAAGCACCTGGAGGAGGCCCTTGGGAAGCAGCAGATGGAGCGGGAAAAGGAGCCGGGGGGGTGAGGGGGGTTTGAGGGGGGGTCCATCCCTGCTCTGAGGCCATCGAGGCTCATCCCAGCCCTGGAGCCTTGGGATGGGTGCCAGGCAGGGCTCCCAGGCTGGGATTCATTTGGATCCTAATTACAATCTGTGCTGCTGATCCATCCCCACCGATTCCCTTAATTAACTGCTGTCCATTCCCTCGGCTGAACTCCGTGCCCATCTCTGGGACTGACAACATTCCAACATCCCAATGCCCCAAAACTCCTCTCGAGTGTCCCAGAGCAGCCCCTGGATCCCCTCAGTGGATGGATCCCTGTGGAGAGGCTCCTGCAGTGCCCAGAACCTGAGGATAAAAGGGGGGATAAAACTCCTGGAGCTGGAATGTCCGTGTCAATCCCAAACCCTTCACCTGTGCAGGGATATCCTGCACCACAGCAATTCTCCAGAAAATAGGGATTAAGCATCTCCCATGTGTCTTAAACCCATCCAGCAGCATCCCAATCCAAAGGGATTGGGAAACCCTCTGGAGCTGGGCCGTCTTGGCCACCCAGGGTCCTCAGCCACAGCCTCCAGCCCCTCCACAGCCTCTGGACACCGGGATCCTGTGGGAGGCTCCAGCAGTTTGCTCCCTGCTATAAAATCATTTCCGTGGCTGGAGTTTTGAGGCTATTCCCTGGAATTCCCAGCCCTTCCACGGGGGCAGGAGGAGCTCAGCCCCGTGGGAAGGACAAACAGCTCCAAATATTCCCACTGGGACAACTCCAGCTGCTGACTTCCATGGAGGAAAAGGAGCTCCCTCACCCTCAGGCAGAGAGAGAAGCACTAAAAATCCACTGGAAAGAGCCACTGGAAACATGGGCTAAAGCCAGCCACTGAGAAGATTCATCAGACACAGCCACATCCACTGAAAAGATCCACATCCACTGAAATCATCCACTGGAAATCATCCCTTCCCTGCAGCCAGTAAGGCACAAAGCCCAGAGTTCTCCCTGCTCACATCCCTGAGTCCCACAGCTCCTGCCTGGAGGGAAATATTTGGGAATGAGGGAAAGCTCAACCTGTCCCCAGCCAGCCCAGGGCCAGCCTGGCCACCAGGGTCACTCTGAGTGACCACAGCCACGTGGTCAGTGATGGTTCCGTGCTTGGAACGGGATTTGTTGGAATAACCAGGCCAGAACTCTGGGATCCACCTTCCAGGCTCTTCAATTCCCTCTGTAGCCCATTGAAAAAGGTATTCCCATCATAGAAAAGATATTTCCATCATAAAAGTGCCCTTCCAGACACTTTAGCAGGAGATGCTCAAGTACAGGGAATCCTTTTTTATTTTCCTGTGATGGCTCCAGCATTTGGGAGAGGAACTCTGGAGAGGCTGCAAAGAACCAGGGCATCGTGGAAGTGTTTGGGTTGGAGGGACCTTAAAACCCATCCCATTCCACCCTTCCATGGGCAGGGTCATCTCCCACTACCCCAGGCTGCTCCAAGCCCTGTCCTTCCTGGACACTCCTGAGGTTGGAATTGTGAGCGGATCCTGGCCTGGGAGGCATCGGTGGCACAGATGGAGTGTGGAATTCTGGAATTCCCGCATCTCATTCCTGGCGGGATTCAGCTCCCTCCCATCTGTGTGCGAGGTGTGACCACAGCAGGGCTGACCCTGCTCTCTCCTGGGCATTCCAGAGCTTCCAGGCACTCCCCTGGGGGTGATGGAGTTCTTACAGGATTCCATGGAGTCGGATCCCTGCTGGGATCCCAGGGCACCTCTCCCAGCTCCTGTCCTGTGCTCCACACAAACCACAGAGAGCCCAGGAATGGGCCACGGTGGAGTAGTGGGAATTCTGTGGGAATGATGCCCTAGGTTTGAGCTCTCATGTTTTCCAGGCTCTGCTGCCCAGGGTGCAGCTCTGAGCTCACACTCAAGGTCACTCGGCTCCTCACAGAGCAGGGACACAAAACAAATCCTTTTCCTGCTGCACACCAAGGACAACTTTCAGCCCAAAAGCACAAACAAGTGTGGCTGAAGGGAGGAACAAGAAGGATGAGACCTCACAGCCTGGAGCTGGAATTGGACAATTAAACCCCAAAAATACAAATTAAACCCCAAAATACAAATGAACCAAAACTTATCCAAGTTGGTGACCTCATGACTGTTTGTCCATTTTGTGACCATTTTGGGTCCCCCTTGGGAGTAGCCCAAGTATGGTTAGGCTCTTGTCCTGCCCAAGGTGAATCCTTAAAGGCCTTTCAGCAAATCTCTGCTTTATTCTCCAGCTCTGCTCAGTCTCTTTTCCAGCTCAGCCTTCCCAAGGGATCAGGACCACCTCTGGCTGCTGGAATTCCCTGCCCTGGAGAGCACCGGGACGTTCCTGGGATGGCTCTGAGCAGATGAAGGGCGGAGGGGAAGGACACTGCGGATGTCTTGGGATGAGGGAGGCAGGGCCAGGGAATGGCTTCCCACTGCCAGAGGGCAGGGATAGGTGGGATACTGGGAAAATTCCTGGCTGAGAGGGAGGGGAGCCCATCAGGAAATTCCAAAGGGAGGATTTTTTATCCCTGGACTCTTTATCCAAGCCAAAACCTTCCCAAGAGATCCAAACGTGGAATTTCAGGTTGGTTATCTTGACACCCCTGAAAACCAAGGGGGTGGAGAGAGTCCACCAGCTGATCCAAGGGCTGGAGTCCCTCTGGAGCCAGGGAATGTTCACTGGGAGAACAGGTGGGGCCTGGGAATGCTGTGCTGGGGGTGTTTATCTGAAGAAGGGAAGGCTCCAGGGAGAGCTCAGAGCCCTTCCAGTGCCCAAAGGGGCTCCAGGAGAGCTGGAGAGGGACTGGAGACAAGGGATGAAGGGACAGGACACAGGGAATGGCTTCCACTCCCAGAGGGCACGGATGGATGGGATACTGGGAAGGAATTCCTGACTGGGAGCCTCCAGCCTCGGAGATTTAAGGAAAGCTCCTTCTTTGAAGCCCTTCTGTCTCCAAAGTTTAATTTGAGATTCCACTTTAATCTCTGGAGTTCTTAGGGCCAGGCAGAGCCTGTGGTGGTGTCACTGTCACCTCCCTGCCACTGCCCCTTCCCTTTGCTCCTCCTGTCTGTCCCTGTCACTTTCCCATCATCCAGGACATTTCTGAGCCCTGAAGATCCCAGGAGCTCCTCGGCATTAAAGGCTCCCTGATCCTGCTCTCCCTGATCCTGCTTATCCCAGGGAAAGCCCATTTGGGGTTGAGGACTTGCAAATTTAAGAAGACTTTTCCCAATCCTCAGATAAATCCAGGGAATCTGCACCCATGGGATCAAAAAGTTTATTTTTTTATGGTCAGGAACCAGCTCTGTTCCCTCCCCTTCCCCCTTGGCCTGGGAGTTCTCTGTGGCTCTTCCTGGGTTTGGTGGCCATAAAAACAAACTCTTATCCAAAACAAGGACTAGAAGGAAGGAAAACATGGAAAATCCCCCTGGAGAAAGTTTCCAGGTGTTTTATAATTCTCCTGGAGTGATGGGGGTTAATCAGCCAGAACAATTAATCTCAATTAATGCTGCCAGGTCACACAGATGCTGCAAGGACACAGAATTCCCTTCATCCTGCACCTTGGGATAAACTGGATTAACTCCAACTCAAGAGCTGCATTGACTCCAAGTTAAAACTCCCAAATCAGCTCCAGGGAGTTTTTCCCTAATTCCAAGGAAAATTTTCCCTAATTCCAAGGAAAACCTGTGGCTCTGAGATTCCCACCCTGGAATGTCCCAGGAGCAGCATTTGGCTTTGAGCAGATTTTGCAAAATTTATTTTAAGAAACAAACAAAAACCCACAGAATTCCCTGGGGGATACTCAGCTCCTCCCCGAGGAAGCAGCCGGAATTTGGGCCTCCCTTTGGTGCCTGGGATGCTCCAATCCCTGTGCCTAAATCCCTTCCCAGGGCTGTGGGAATGATGGAGCCACAGCTCCTTCAGCTTTTCCTTTTGGGAGCCCTGGGATCGAGTCCCTGCTTTGTACCCATGCCCTGCCCAGGAACTGCGAGCAATCCAGATAATTCGCAGCAGCATCCCAGGTGCATCCATGGCTATTTCCACTGGAAGGGATTTTTGCAAACCCTGGCCATGGCAGGAACACCACCTCAGCAGCAACACCAAAAACTGCCCCGGTTGTTTTGACTTCAGAGTCCAGGGAATTCTGTGCAAGGAATTGCCATTTCTGGGCTGCAGAGGTGCCCTGGGAGGCAGGAAAACCCTGCCTGGAGTCAGCAAAGCCCAGCTCAGAGCTCTGTTAAATATCAAACTGCTCTTGGAGCTCAGGACAAAGAACCAGCAAGATCTGAACCAGCTCTGCTGCTGTTCCATCCCCAGCCCCTGAGGCTGCTCCATGGCCTGTCCCACATCACCACAAATCCTGGGTATCGAGAGAAAATCCCTCCTGTGAGGCTGGGGAGGGGCTGGAATGAGGTTCCCAGGGCACCTGTGGCTGCCCCTGGTTCCCTGGAGGTGTCCCAGGCCAGGCTGGGCAGGGCTTGGAGCAGCCTGGGACAGTGGGAGGTGTCCCTGCCTATGGCACGGGTGGCACTGGATGGATTTAAGGTCCCTTCTAACCCAAATAATTGCACAGTTCTGATTCCCAGCAGGCTCTGGAGCTGATTTCCCTGCAGGCCTTGGGAGTAACTCCAAGTTCAAACTCCCAAATTCCCATTCCAAGCTGCTGTCCCAGTGCTGAGCACACAAACCTCTCACCCTGCTCAGCCAAGGGATGAATGGATCCTTCTGGTGCTGCTGGAACCAGTGCTTGGGATGAGCAGTTTTCCCTGTTTTTCCCCCTGCTTCAAAAAAACACCTCCAAAATAGTCCTGAGGACAGAGCCTCCTCTGTCCCCACACACACAGGGGATTCTCAAGGGATTTCCAGTCCAACCCCTCACGACAGGGATGTTTCCCTGGCCAATTCCAGGCAGTCATTCAAATACTTCCCAGCCAGGCACCAGTCCTGTCTTTCCTGCCCAGTAAAAAAAATCCCCTCCAGTTTTTCATCTTTTTACTTTATCCCTGTGGGCAGCTCCCCGCTGGGGCAGTGGCCAAGAGGAGAATTTCAGTGCCTGGAAAGAACAGAATCCTGGAATATCCTGAGCTGGAAGGGACCCCCAGGATCAGCCAGTCCCACCCCTGGCCCTGCCCAGACCCCCCCAACAACCCCACCCTGTGCACCCCTGGCAGCGCTGTGCAAACACTCCTGGAGCTCTGGCAGCCTCGGGAATGTGGCTGTTCCCTGAGGAATTGTTCCCGTCCACCCACAGGGGGAAGAACCTTTCCCAAGATCCATCCCAATCCCCCCAGCACGGCCACAGTTCCCTGCTCTGACCTCGCTCACAGGGAGCAGAGATGGCAGCTGGGTGAGTCACCCCAGTCTCCTTTGAGGAATTGGATCCCACTGACAAAAGCCCCTTTTGTGCCCCCCTGAAATATTCAATGGGAGCCTGAGAGCCCCAGAATTCCCGTTCATCTCCGTCCTCTGCCCCAGCCTCCTCCAGGCCTGTTGCCCTGGTTTTGAAGACTTTTCTAAGCCCTCTGAATTGTTCTTCATATGGGAGTCAGAATTTTTACTTTATCACACTTTCTACTATAAACAATGGCCATGTTTTGCTAACTGTCCTTCATTGTTTACAGATTTTTAAGCAACAGGAGAAAGTTGATCGACAGCTGGCTTGACCATTGTGGTTTGAGAGGTGGAATTCCATCCTCCAATCCATGGGCACCTTTGGAAATGTAGAAAAATGAGTTTTGTAAATAAACTTGTCCCTTTTTTTCCTGCTTTGCTCACCAGCGTGTCCTCGCGCAGTTCTTGTCGTGTCATCTGTGACACAGGACCTTGGGGATGTCCCTTTGTCCCCACCAGAGCAGCGAATCCCAGGATTGCCCAGCTCCTTCCATGCCCATCTGCCAGTGGACAAAAGCTCTAATCCCAAATCTCTTCTCAATGGATGCTAAAAACAGCCCAGCCCTCAGCACTGCCCAGAGCTGTTCCCAAACACCAGGAGTCTCTGTGATGCTGCTCATTCCCTGCAACCCACCCTGGCCTGGAATCCAGGGATTGACTGTCCCAACACCCAGGGAAGGTTTGTAGGGAATAAATCCATCCCTGAGCCCCCTGAAGGAAAAGGCTGGGTGGGATGAAGGGACTCAGGACTCGTGGCTGCTCCAAGGTCCTGCTGCAGAGTGGGAAAGGAAACGGAATTATGGCTCAGGGCTGGATGATGCCAAAGGAACAAGAAGGAAAAGCTCCAGCATCCCAAATGCCAGAACTGAGTTGGGAATAACAGGAAAATGAGCAGTGACAGAGCTCATGACATTCCCTGGAACAGGGGAGTTAAGGACACTGCAGGACGGGCTCAGCACAGACACTGAACTCCCCCAAGGAACTTCATCCCCTTCCAGGATGAACAGCCAGGATTCTCAGGAAGAATCCCCCTTTTTCTGCCCAATTTTTTTGCCAAAAAAAGCTCCCCAAATGTGCATCCCCCCCAGTCCAGGGGAGCTTTCAGGAGCTGCTCCCTTTTCTCCAAGCTCCTGCCTGGATGAACTCGGTGCCTCAGCTGGAAAAAACACCAGGAATTTCAAGTGATGGATAAAGTGCATTAACCTCAGAGTGAACCTTCCCTCACAGGGCTGCCATGGCCACACTCAGCTTGGAATTTTCACAGAACAAGGAGAAAGCTCAGATTCCAGAGAGCCTTTAATGGGCTCTGTGGAGCTGCTGTTTCCCACTCCTGGCACGAATGGAAACATTGGGATCACAATGGAGCTGGCTGTGGATGGGGAGAGACTCTGAGGTGAAAATG
This sequence comes from Prinia subflava, assembly GCF_021018805.1. Taxonomy (NCBI): domain Eukaryota; kingdom Metazoa; phylum Chordata; class Aves; order Passeriformes; family Cisticolidae; genus Prinia; species Prinia subflava. Next base: position 21,403,181 of record NC_086254.1, read on the forward strand.
GAATAATAGTAAAATAATGATATTGTTGTCAGCAGGCCCCGCAAAATTCCCACAAGGAATGAGGCTGCTCCAGGGTGTCCCTAGGCTCCCCCTTCATCCAGGTCAGTGTGGAGCCATCCCTGTGTTTAATCCCAGTTTAAAACCAGGGAAACCACTGGGAAATGCAATCCCTGAGCCAGGAGCTGGGAATCCACGAGGGCAGGAGGAGAATATTCCATGTCAGCATTCCCAGCCTCTCCAGGAGCTGCTCTACCTGGGAGAAGAGCAGGGAAAGCACTCCTGGATGCTTTACTGGCTTTTCCAGAAGGAAATCAGCTGGCTGGAAATCCAGGGATAATGTTTAATGTTTAATCCAGCCCAGGCAGTGCAGAGTTTGCAGAGTGAAGTTTCCATGGATTTTTCTTTGTGCTCTGTACAGAATCACGGCACAGACACAGGTAATTCCAGCCAAACCTGATCCCAGTCAAACCCACCTCCAAAAGGGTTAATTCTAGGCACAGGGCTGGATCCTGGGAGCATCCCCCAGCCACGAGGAGGACAAAGGTAGGATTAAATCCACAGAGTCCCCCACGGGGAACAAACCGTATTTTGGGATGGAGGAAGAGCCCACCCTAAGCTGATTAAGCCCCAGCTCAGCCTGGGCTGTCGGAATATTCCCAGTGCCAGAGTCAGGGATCTCCGGGATGATGGAAAAGCACCAAAAATGGGCGGGGGAGGAAAGAAAAGTGACAGATTTTTCCATGAGGAAGTCAAGAAAAATGGATTTGGGAGAGGAGGGGGGGAATCAAAGCTCCACAAAAACATGGCAGGAGAGCCCCCCCGGGAGCACGAGATGCTGGGAATGCCTGGGGTGAGGGAATCTTCCCCTGGGAATTGCTGCTACCCTGGGCAGCGGGAGAGAAAACCATGGGATACATCAGAGAAGCTCTGGCTGGACTTTTCCTCCTTATTCCACAAAACCCCTGGATCTTACAGGACAGGGAGATCCCCAAGGTCCCCATTCCAGAGCTGTCCCCAGCACTGAAGCTGAGAATAGCACTGAAAATCAGGGATTTTCTGTGGATTTTCAATGGATTTTCCTTTTTTTTCCCTTCCTCCCTTCGAGGAGAGGCACAGGGTGACCCCTGCTCCCACCACAACACATCCCTGTGAACGTGCAGGAAGGAAAATTGCAGTGAAGGGAAACTACTCCCTCTCCCACCCTGGAGCTGAGTTTATGGGATCCACGGTGCATCCCTGGCAGAGCCATCCTGCCTGGAAACGCACATCAGCAACGAGGAAACAGGGGGGAAACAGAGGGGAAACAGGGGGAAAACAGAGGGAAAACCCTTCCTCATCCTCCTGATTCCAGGCCTTTCCCTGCAGAGCCTCATCTCCAGCCCCACAGCCATGGCCACGGCCTGGGGAACATCCCAGCCATCCCTCATTTGGAATCCAAGGCTCCAAAGAAGATTCTTCTCCAGTCCCACACTTTTTTTCTGATGGTTTGGGCAAAATAGGAGATGGTGACCCAAAAAGAAAGGATTTGGTGGTTTTTTTTTTGGAAACTCAGTAAGAATTTGGATTAAAAAATCCTGACGGTGGGGAAGGGCTAGCACAGCTTTCCCAGAAAAACCGTGGCTGCCCCATCCCTGCAGGAGCTCAGAGATCCAGGGCACCCCTGGGAGGATTTTTCCCACTCCGACAGGGAGGACTGACACAATTCTCTCCCTGTGACAGCTCCGGCGGAGCCCTGGGGGGATCTGACAGGGAGGAGCAAAGCTCCAAGGATCCTATAGGGAAGGCTGAGCCAGGAGCTCCTTCCTGTTGCTCCCTGTGCCTGGCAGGGCTCGGGCAGAGCTGGCACCAGAGCTGGGAGGGAGCAGCTGCTCCAGGTGGGAACTGTGTGACTCACAGGAGCCCTGCCTGGGCCGTTTTAATAAACTGCAGAGAGCTCTGGCAGCACCTGGCAGCAGGAAATGAGACTGGGCAGCCCAGGTGATGCTGGGTTTGTCCCTGCCCTGTCCCCTTGCACAGCCTGGAGCTGTGGCTTCCTCCTCCCTCCCTGGCAATCCAGGAGAGCAGCCTGGCACTGCCAGAAGTGCAGAGGCAGGGAAAGCAGCAGCCCCGCTGGTGCCTGGAGAGGCTCCTAGGACACAGTGCTAAAAGAACAAAGTAGGTATTTATTGAAGAGTTGGCACCAACACCTGCCCAGGGGACCCCCAGCAAACCCCCAAACCCTCCCAGCCACGTCCACTGCTCCAGGAACCCACAACAAAGAAATGCCATCACATCTGGGGCTCAGCACAAACACAGCCCAAACAACAGGGCAGGAGAGAACCCCCAGAGCCCAGAGGGGGCTGGAGGAGCTCAGGGGGTGGGAACGATGGCCCTGTTAGGAACCAGGCAGGGATTCAGCGCCGCGCCAGGGATGCCTGCCCTCCTTCTGCCCTCACCAGGGTCACACAGCACACACAGCCCATGGGGCGTGGGCAGCCTGGGCAGCACTGCGGGCTGAGGGCAGCGGGGCCGTGCCCCTGGAACCCCACAGCTCAGAATGTCCCTGGAACCCCACAGCTCAGTCTGGAACCCCACAGCTCAGGCTCTCCTGCAATCCCACAGTTCGGGGTTCTCCTGCAGACCCCACAATCTGGGATCCCTCCTGCAGACCCCAGACCTCAGGGTTTAGATGGGCTTTAGGGTCCCTTCCAAACATTTTCAGACTCCCTGATCCATTCCCAGCAGGAAGCATCCCAGTATCCCCTAGCAGCAGGCAGGGCCACAGCAGAGCCCAGACTGGCGCTGGGTGGGGCTTGGAGCACCCTGGGACTCTGTGCCAGCAGCAGGGACTGCAGGAAGGGATGGGAGGCAAATGAAAGGGATGAAAGGGATGAAAGGGATGAAAAAGCAAATAATGATCCTGACCTGGAGCAGCTTCCCAGGATGGCATTTCCTGGGATGTCCCTGGGATGCCCCTGGGGGCAAAAGGGGCAGCAGGAAATGAAGGATTCCTGCTGAGGGGTTTCACTTCCAGAGAAATCCTCCCTTGGATTACAGGGATACACATTCCAGAATAAAAATCCCTCTGGGACTGCAAATGAACCCACCAGGCCTCAGCCTGTCCCTTGATTTGGGGCTAAAATTCCAAAGTTTCCATCCAGCACAGCCCAGAGAACGCTCCCCCTCACCCACCCCTGCCTGCAGCTCCAGAGGAGCCCTTGGGAAACACTTCCCTGTGCAAATCCCTGATTTTGGGGATGTCACACGAGCAAACCTCGAGGGTTCCAGGGACTGGAGGAGTCCTGTGCAGGCAGAGCTTGTTACCAACATGAGGCCAACCTCATTTAATGCTCATTCACTTCCAGGAAGGCAGGGAAGGAGCAGCAATTCCTTGCCAAAAGCAGGGATGAGGGCACAGAACCTGGACACCACAGAGTGGCATCTGCAGAGCCTCAGTTGCCCCAGGGTCCCCTCAGTGGCCACAGCCAAGGGCCACGGTCATTGAGGAGAAATTCCAGCAGCTGGCAAAACTCAGCCTCATTTATTCCTGGATTTATTCTTCCCTCAGGACATTCCCACAGGACAAATTTTTCAACTGATTTTTAATTTTTTTTCGCCTTCCCAAAGATTAATTGGCTCAGAGTGTTCCAGGCATTGCAGTTGGATGGGTTTGGGAAAGGAAGATGGATGAAACTCAACAGGAGCAGGGAGCGACACGAACTCTGGGCAAGAGCCTCAATCCCATCTGCAGCTGCATTTTCCTTTGGTTTTTTTAGGAAGGGGCTTTTGTTAGAAAGGCTTCTGGCAGGGGGAACAGCTCAGCCTGAAACCACATCCCGAATTTCCTCAGGATTTGTCTGAACTGGGGGTTCAAACCTGGAGGAATCTGCAGCAGGATTTGTGCTCAGGGTGCTGAGGGAAGTGAGGGAAAGCTGGATGAGCTCAGCCCAGCCCCAGGTGTGAGCCAGGGCAGAGATGTCCCCTCTGCCCTGTCCCCAGCAGCCCAGAGCCCTGGCAGGGCACACAAGGAGGATGGAAGTGTTCCCAGGAATGGGAGAGTTTGGGACCTTCCAAGGCAGGGAACAGAGCTGGGAATGGGCTGGAGCTCCAGGAGAGGCTGAGGGAGCTGGGGAAGGAGCTCAGCCTGGAGAAAATGAGGCTCGGGGGGACCTTGTGGCTCTGCACAACTCCTGACAGGAGGGGACAGCCAGGGGGGTCGCCTCTGCTGCCAGGAACAGGGACAGGAGGAGAGGGAATGGCCTCAGGCTAGGCCAGTGCAAACAGACACATCCAGGGTTTGGTTGTATATCCAGGACAATTTTATCCCTGAAAACGCTGCCAAGGGTGGAGCCCTCATCCCTGCAGGGATTTAAAATCCATGTGGATGTGGCACCTGGGGACACAGTCGGGGTGGCCTTGGCAGTGCTGGGCATGGCTGGATTCCACAGGCTCAGAGGGCTTTTCCAACCTGAACAATTCCACGATTCCAAATCCCATAGGAAGGGTTGGGAGGACCACGAGCAGCTCCCAGATCTGCTTGAACACTTCCATGATGAAACCTCAGAGAGACAAATCCCTCAAAGCCTCCTCCCAGTCCAAGTCCTGACCTTCAGCTCAGCTTTAATCATCCAGCTACAAAAACCAGGGCACAGCCACAGCTCTGGAATGGCTCCTGGGGAAAACTGCAGGGAAAAGCTCAGGAATCTTCCCTGCCTGATGCCTTCAAAATGAATAACAACAAAAACGCACCGCAAGTCTTCTCCAGGGCTGAAGATCAGCACAAACTCCAAGATTCCAAACTTCCCCCACATCTGTTCAGGACTTTCAAACCTATCCCATTTTCACCTGGATAGAACTGGGAAAAATCCAGGCTCTCAGCCAACAACCAGGACAAGGAAACCCCTCCTTTCTGCCCAAAAAACACCCCCACACTGCCAGCCCTGCAGAAATTCCCTGCACATCCCATTCTCCCTGCACATCCCGTTCTCCTAGGACCGGCTGTGCCATCCACGTTTCCTTAGGTGTGGGTGGGAAAAAGACTTCACAAACCTAAGAGCTTCAGTGAACTGCCCTCCTGCCTTAGAGAAGGGAAAAGTCCAGATGAGAAATGCTCAAAATTTTTAAAAATCCCGAAATGATATCCCTATAAATCCCCAAAGGATATCCCTGTAAATCCCCAAAGGATATCGGTGTGTTACAAACCCAAACTCAGGCACAGAGCATCAAGGAAATGCCACCAAACAGAGCACGGGTGCTTCCTGCCCATCAATCCTGGAACCACCCCCATTCCAGCCCTTTTTCCACCCAATTGCCATTAAAAATGCAGGTTTTGGGCGCTGAGCTTGTGGTGTTGTCACTCCACTGCCGTTCCAAGAGCTGCTAATTGCTGACAAGCTCATTACAAGATGAAAGCAGCAGGAGTGGAATGCTGGAATGTTTTCCTGCCTGTCTGCAGAGGGAACAGCTGGCCCAAACCTCCAGCACTAATCCCATTTAACTGGAGCAAAAATACCTCCAGCAATAAATAAAACACCCTTTTCACTCACAGATTGGATATTCCCTCCTCCGAATCCACCAGGACTGCTTGGTGGATTTTTAGCTGTTTCCCAGTTGTGCTCACAGGGAGATGGAGATTCAGGAGCTGAGCCCAGCAGGGAGAGAGAAGGAAGAACAGGAGGAGGAAAAACAGATGTGGGCAAGGTCACCCTGATGTGGAACTGGCACTCAGTGGTGCAAACTGCTGCTTTGGAGCCCTGTGATCCCAGCAAAGCCATTCCAGAAATCTGGGAACTGGATGAAGGCTGGACTTCACCTTGGAAATCTTTTCCAGCCTTACTGGTTCTGTGGTTTGATTTCTTTTTGCAAATTCTCTCGCTCAGTCCCTGCTCTTTATTTACCTCTGTCACAGGCAGGGGGCTCCAGCCTGTCCCAAAGTCCCCCTGCCATGGCCAGGGAGGGACAGGAGACAGACACTGCCTAAGGAACCCATCTAAACCCACCCAAACCCATGTAACCCCATCCAACCCCATCCAAACCCCACCTAAACATCACCCAATCCCATCCAAACCTCACCCAACCCCATCTAACCCCATCCAAACATCACCCAACGCCACCCAAACATCACCCAACCCCATCCAAACCTCACCCAACCCCATCCAAACATCACCCAACCCCATCCAAACATCACCCAACCCCATCCAAACCTCACCCAACCCCATCCAAACCTCACCCAATCCCATCCAAACCTCACCCAACCCCATCTAACCCCATCCAAACATCACCCAACGCCATCCAAACCTCACCCAAGCCCCACTCAAACCCTACCCAACCCCATCCAAACCCCACCTAACGCTACCCAAACCCCATTCAACTCCACCCAAACTCCACCCAAGCACCAGCCAAGTCCAGCCTGGTCCATCCCCCCTTGGGAAAGCCCTTGGAGTTTCCCACCCCCTCTGTCCCTGTTGCCACCCAGTCCCTGGGCAGTGGGATTTGGAGCCAGGCTCACACACAGCAGGAGTCCACGTCCAGGCTCCTCCATCCCAAGGTCCAACAGCAAATGCAGGCAGTGATAACAAAAATCCCAACAGCAAATCCCCACCTGGTCACCTCAAGCCAGGGCTGAGACCTTTGTGGGATCCCTTCCCCTGCTCCACCCCAAGAGGCTCCCAAGCTCTGCTGATACACAAATACCCTTCTCCTGCTCCATCATACCCTGAACAATTTGCTTTTCCAAGTTCCTGGGTCCTCCCTCCAGGGCTGCCTTTGACAGGATTTGTTCCTGTGAGGTTTGAGCTGGGTTTGCTCTGCTTTGAGCCAGGTCCTGCAGCCCCCAGCATCCCAAACCCTGCAGAGCAAGGACAGCCCAGAGCCCTCCCTCATGGCTTTCCACACTGCTGCTGCTGCTGCAATACTGGAAAAACCCCCTGAAAGCATTAAACCTGCACCAATTCCTACAGCAAGGACACCCAGGGGAAATTCCAATTTACTCCAGAGGCAGAGCACAAACCACCCCACAGCTCCCCCCAAGCTGTCCCAAAGCAGCAGCACAGCCTCACCCAGGAGCAGCAGCAGCAGCTTTGTTTTTTCAGATTTAACACGTGAGGAAACAGGAGTCAGCAGAGCCCTGGGTATAACCCCAGCCTTCCCCCACGAGGGCTGGACCCGGCCTTGCTCCACTGGGATTCGGGATGTCTCCATCAGAAGGGAATTGCCTTTCCCAGCCCAGGGAAAGAAGGATGAAAATCAAGTGTCACCATCACTAATGAGCACTGATGGCTCCCAAGGACTTCTGAACCACACAGGCTGCCAGACATCAAGGACTTGCTCTGGATTTTCCCTGCTCCTGTTTAGTTGCTGGGAAACCACAGCCTGTGGCACTCAGCCCCTCTGGCTTGGCCCTGAGGAGCCAGAGCTCTGGGGGTGAGTCTGTCCAGCAGGGCAGATCCCGATCCTTCAGATGGCAAAATGAGGGGTGAGCACCCAGCCATGGCACTGCCATCCCCACCAGCACCGGGCTTAGAAATCCCAAAAATCCCCTGTCCCATGGATCGCCTGTGTGGACACAGGGAGGGCTCCCAGGGTCACGCTGACAGACTGGTGTCCCCTTCATCCCCAGTGGAGCTCCCCTTTGCCAAGGCAGGGAGGAAACGAAGGCCAAAGGAGCAAAACCACTTCAAAAAGTGGAGAGGGAGCAAAACAAACTGGGGGATTTTCCATGGAAAGTGGCTCCTGTGCCTGGGATAACAAAGGGTGAGAGGAGCTGGAGCCAGGCTGGGAGAGCTAGAGGTGCTCACCTGGAGAGGAGAAGCTCCAGGGAGAGCTCAGAGCTCCTCCAGGGCCCAAAGGGGCTCCAGGAGAGCTGGAGAGGGACTGGGGACAAGGGATGGAGGGACAGGACACAGGGAATGGCTTCCCACTGCCAGAGGGCAGGGATAGATGGACATTGGGAAGGAATTGTTCCCTGAGAGGGTGGGCAGGCCCTGGCACAGGGTGCCCAGAGCAGCTGTGGCTGCCCCTGGATCCCTGGCAGTGTCCCAGCTCTTCAAACCCACACAGCTTCTCTTCCCTACTAACTCCATTTCCCAACACAGAATCCCAGGATCTCTAAGGTTGGAAAACTCCTCCAGGATCTCTGAATCCCAGCTGTGCCTGATGCCCACCTTGTCCCCAGCCCAGAGCCCTGAGTGCCACCTCCAGGAAATCCTTGGACACCTCCAGGAATGGGCACTCCAAACCTCCCTGGGCAGCCCCTGCCAAGCCCTGAGCACCCTTTCCATGGGGAAATTCCTGCTGATGTCCATCTTGAGCCTCCCCTGGCCCAGTCTGAGGCCGTTCCCTCTCCTCCTGTCCCTGTTCCTGGCAGCAGAGCCCGACCCCTCCGGCTGTCCCCTCCTGTCAGGAGTTGTGCAGAGCCACAAGGTCCCCCCTGAGCCTCCTTTTCTCCAGGCTGAGCCCCTTTCCAGCTCCCTCAGCTGCTCCTGGGGCTCCAGCCCATTCCCAGCTCCATTCCCTGCGCTGGACATGCTCCAGCCCCTCCAGCTCCTTCTTGTTTAGAAGAGCCCAAAACTGAACCAGGATTTCAGGTGGGGCCATCCCAAGATTATCCTGGGATTTCACTCCTCCCTCCTGGCTGTGGGATCCCTCAGTGCTGGATGTTTAAAGCCAGCCCTAAGGATGTGTAAAAATCTCTGATCTCCTTTTAATCTAAATCCCTAATCCTTAAAACCATCAAGGAAAGCTTGGAAATGTTATCTGAAGCAGTATCCAGGCCAGAGGCAAAACACAAACAGCTAAAAAACTTTCAACCACCTTAAAATTGTGGGTTTTATCAGTCTTCAGCCAATTCCCATTATTTGGGGCTGCTGAACCCCTGGTGTCACATCCCCCTCTCCTGAGGTGTGCAGGTAATTCCACAGGGAGCTGATCCCACACAGAGCTGATCCCACACCAAGCCGCAGCCTGTGGAAAGCCCAAAAAGCTGCCACTGATGTTGATTATCCCGGATTATCCTTCACAGGATGTGGCAGATCCCAAATTCAGGAGTCATTCCAAATAAAAGCTCCCCAGACTTGGGAAGGGGAGATGGAGCAGGGGAAAAGACCTGGAATTTCTCCCTATCACCAATTAGCTGCTAATGATGGTTTCATTTTGAGGCTTCATTCTGGTGAGCAGAAATTCCCTCCTGTGCCAAGTGAAAGCTGAACGCTGACTCCATGAGGGAAAGGCCTTTGGAAAAGCAGGAATATTGATGTGAGGGTTGCAAATCCCCTGCTCATCCCACAGCCAGAAACCTCCCAAAACAGGGAAAGGCCACAAGCTGAGATGGATCCTGTCCAAGCAGGACACTGAGGAATTCAGGAATCTCCCTGATTTATTCCCACCTGCCCCCAATGGCTCCCCTATCCAAGAGCCTCGGAGACACTGGAATTATTTTAACACAACGAATTTGGCACAAAAAAGCCAAAGCCAAACCAATGGGCATGAGCAGGAAAGGGATGGGAAGTGTCCAGTGCTTGGAAAAATCCAAGGCAGAGGAGATTCTGGGAAAAGGAAAAATTTCAGGTGGAAGGAACCTATAACAACCATCAAATGCCAGGGGCACACCGGGAGCTGGGAGCAGCTGGGAATCCCAGCCCAGGGAAAACCATCTCAGGCAGCAGCATCCATCTCCCACTGCTGTGGCACAGAGCCACAGGGAAACGCTGCCCTGCCAGGCCAGGAAAGCAGCACTGCTGTCAGCAAGGTCCCACCTCCCACCTGGGAACTGGGTTGGAATATCTGAGGAGAGAGCAGGGAGCAGAGAGCACGACCCTGGCACAGCTCCTGCAACCACAGCTCCCCCGGGCACTGGGGCCACCACCTCAGGGGACAGCTGTGTCCCCAAAACCGGCACAGAGGGCAGGGGGAGCAGGGAGGGACAGGGGTGACTGAAACCCCCAGGAGAACCCCGGGGGCAGGGAGGGGCTGAGGGGAATGGAAGAGGACTAAGTTTGTGAGGGTAAAAGGAAAGTGGGCTCTCCAGAAGAAAACAGGGAGCTTGGGAGGATCCCTGGAATGCGGTGTTGAGCATTTATAAAACACCAGGAGCAGGATCCAGCTGGAGCCCCGGGTGCCACAAATCACCCAGGACCTGGAGGAGGCTCCCAGAGGGGAAAAGTCTGGATGAAGGCATCACCAGGAACACAGGTACTGATGGTTTTGAGATCCACCAAAGTGTTTGGGATAGTGTGGGAAGCTGGGATTGTGGGAACAGTGCTGGGATCTGACAGCTTCAGCCAGGATTTTCAGGATTGTTTCCCAGGGAATGACTTGGGCAGGGCGGTGCCTTCTGCTCCAACACTCCCTGAAGGAAGAAATTCCAGCATTCAGCTGAGTTTGGAGAGCAGGAGATGCCGATGGAGCAGGGAAGGAGCTGGAAAGCTGAACTGGAATGCTGGGAGCAGCTGTTCCAGCACAGGGAACTGGTCCCAACCTTTCCATCCCTTATCCCAGGCAGAGGATAAGGGGGAAGATCATCTCCCTCCTCAGAGAATCCATTGCTATTCCAAAATATTTCTTATAAACTTACATCCACCTGTGGGAATATTAAGCTGGCGTATTCCAGGGAATGTGCCAGGCTGTTTTCCTGCTGCACAGTCCATTTTCCACGTTTGGAGCTATTTGGGAATTCAGCTAAGCAAAAAATTTAGCTAAGCAAGAAGGTCTCAGACAGATAGAATTGTTCCCTGGGAGGGTGGGCAGGCCCTGGCACAGGGTGCCCAGAGCAGCTGTGGCTGCCCCTGGATCCCTGGCAGTGCCCAAGGCCAGGTTGGACAGGGCTTGGAGCAGCCTGGGACAGTGGAAGGTGTCCCTGCCATGGCAGGGGTGGCACTGGGTGGGCTTTAGGGTCCTTTAAGGTCCTCTCCAACCCAAACCACTTCCCGATCCCGTTTCTCCACCTGCCTGCAAAGCCCCCCAGGTACCTCCAGGCTGTGCCAGGTTTGTTTGGAGCTGCAGGAACAGAATTCCACTGACAGGCTGCTGATCCTTCTGTCCTTCCCTGCCACCTGAGTGCTGGGAGCACTGAGCTGTGAATACCAAGGGAAAGATGGGATTGTTCCTGTCAGGAACATGTGCTGGGAGCCAAGCGGGGTCTCCATGCCCACAAGGAGCCACTTTGGATCATTCCATAAATTTAATACAAAACCAGGAGCCAATTCCCCCAATGGCTTCCCCTGGTTCCAGCTGCTGAAAGGTTTTTGAAGGGAAAAAGGAAAAAATCCCAAACCACCCAATTCCAAGCTTTTTACAATCATTTTATCCAACTTTTCCCCCACCCTGGAGCCAGGAATTCCTGCCTGGGAATCAGAGTTAATTGGATTATAATGGGCCATTCCTCCTGATTTAATAAAGCAGAGGAAAATCAGGATGGCAGCAGTGTGCTCCTAGGATTGGGAACAGCTCCAGTTCCTAATTTACGTTCCAACTTTATTATTGAAAAAATTTCAAGCTCCAGGGGTTTGGGGAAGAAATTTGCCTAGAATGTGTTTTATTCCAGGAAGAAATGATAGAATTGGGAAGAGAGATGTGGAGCTATCCATGAGAAAATTAAAAATTCCTGCTCCCACTGCTTGAAATTACAGGGGCAAAAAGGAAGAAAAAGAAAGAATGAGAACTCCCAGGAGTGCTGGAGAGGGAAGTGAATGAGATGTGATACCCCAGGGTTTGGAGTGATGGGATTCCCTGGTTTCAGCAGGGCAGAGCCCTCATTCCAGAGCACAGCAGGATGGATGGGTGACTTCCCAGAGAGGGATTGGGAAAAGGGAATGAGGGGAGGGTGGAAGTGCTGAAAAGGGCCAGAAAGGGGACATGGAGCAGGAATGCAGCACCAACCAGCCCTGCTGGAAGCCCTGAGCACACCTGGGCTGGGCTGAGTAGGTTTTGGGGGACAATTCCCACCTTGGGAGCTGAGGGTTCATTTTTAAAGCCTGGGATTTAGGCAGGATTTTCCCAATCAGTTCCTGGCCCCAGAGGAGTCCCTACAACACCACAGAAGGGAGCCCCCATCCCAAAAGGCATCCTAAAGGGTATCCCTGCATTCTAGAGGCATCCCTGCATCCCAAAGGATATCCCCCCATCCCTGCATCCAGGCCAGTTCCAGCTGCTGTCCCGCATGGACAAGGAACGGGAAATCAGCCCTTGGATGCCATCCAGCTGCAAAATGTCTGGACAAGCAGCAGCTCCCCAGGCAGGCTGAGCCCTTTCCAGAGGGATAAATAATCCAGAGGAATCCCTGTCCATGCCCCAGGATGGAGAGCTGCTGCTCCAGAGAATAATCTAGCAGTTTTCCTCCACCCCAGCTCATGGCAAATCTGCAGCCGGGATGGGAAAAGCAAATACAAGAGAAAAAATCTCATCCCAGTTCCAATTGTATCCATCCTGCTGGAAAAGGGATGGATTCCAGAGCCAGCCTGGGATGCTACAAGGCCCTCCTGACACCACGGGAACAGTGGCTCCCAGTGGGAACAGACTCCAACAGCCCAGGGAATTCAGGATAAATGACAGGATGGGAAAAGCACGGCCAAAAGGAAACAAAGCTCCAATTTCAGCCATCCCAGTGGGAAAAGTGACTGATTCTGGAGTCAGCCTGGATTGCTTATGGCACCATCAATGCTCCCAGTGGGAACAAGCTCCAGGGATTTCAGGATAAATGGAATTACCCTGACCTGGAGCAGAGGGAAGGGCGAACTCGGCAGCCTCAGGCCCCCAAGGGAACAAACTCAGGGGCACCAAGAGCCCAAATCCCACAATTCCCACCCTGCATCCCTGGATTTCCTTCCCCTCCCCGCAGCAGTGTCCCACAGCACCTCCATTCCAGAAATTCCCATTCTTTGTGCACTGTTGGGAGGTGGCCCCAGGCAGATCCTGGAGCAATTTGCAAACATTAATTAAGCCCTGGCGGCATCCCGGAGTGGGCGGGGACTGTAAGTGTGTCTTTAATTACATTAATTCTGCTCAGGGTGGGCAGTAATTATTGGGAATCTATTCCACAACTCAAACAAACCCGTGGTGATGATTGCACCTTTAGCACCCGAAATCCCCTTTCTGGATGGATTTCTGGATTTCTGGATGGATGGAATAAATGGAAAAGGGAAAAAACAGCAGGCAGGAAGAAAGAACACAGGAAAGCCCTGCTAAAAATCTCTTCTCTTCCTGCAGTCGGATGCTCCTTTCCCAAAAAATCCCATCCCTCAATTCCCAAACACTCCCAGGCCTCCTCTCCACAAAATCCCTGCTCAAGGGAAGGGGTTTGGTCTGTGCTGCAACCCAGGCCAAAACTGGGAGCAGCTCCTGGAGGAAGCAGCCAAACTCAGCTGAATCCTTTCCCCACAAAGTGATGTTTGTCCTGTCCTGCCAGAAATCAAAGTTCCCACATTCAAGGTGAGGTAAGGAGTTGGATTCATGGATCCTTGTGGATCCCTTCAAACCCAGGACAGTCTGTGAGTCCAGGAGAGCTCTCAGCACAGAATCTTGCCCAGACATTGGTAAAACCACCAGGGGTGCAGAATTCTAAGAGCTGCCTGCACCTGGATCCAGAGGCACTGGGATACAGTGTGGGATGCAAAGGAGCCCAGCCCAGCCCTGTTCTTCCCAAATTCCATGGAATTTGCAATCCTGTCTCCCTGCACAGCCACACGTCCCCAGCACATCTATCCTGCTCCAGGCCAGCAGGGCCAGGTTCTCCTCCTCTGCTGGGACATTCCTGGCCAAACCTGGAGGGAGCCTCCCAGGAAGTCACTCAGTCTTCCAAGGACATGGAGCTGCTGGAGCAGGTCCAGAGGAGCCTCTGGACCTGCTCCAGGGCTGGAGCCCCTTTGGAGCCAGGCTGGGAGAGCTGGGGGTGCTCACCTGGAGAGGAGAAGGCTCCAGGGAGAGCTCAGAGCTCCTCCAGGGCCCAAAGGGGCTCCAGGAGAGCTGGAGAGGGACTGGGGACAAGGGATGGAGGGACAGGACACAGGGAATGGCTTCCACTGCCAGAGGGCAGGGATGGATGGGACACTGGGCTGGAATTGTTCCCTGGGAGGGTGGGCAGGCCCTGGCCCAGGGTGCCCAGAGCAGCTGTGGCTGCCCCTGCATCCCTGGCAGTGTCCAGGGCTGGATGGGGCTGGGAGCAGCCTGGGACAGTGGGAGGTGTCCCTGCCATGGCAGGGGTGGCCCTGGGTGGAGAGAAGCCCCTTCTTCCCTGCTGCTGCTGCCCAGCTCTCCTTGCTCCAGGGATTCCTTTGGGATCCCTGCAGCTCTCTGGAACCAAGCAGCTCCGGCAGGGAAGGGCAGCTCTGGAATCCCTGGACTCTGTCCTTCCTCTCCCACAGCTTCTGGCCCCTCTCAGGACGCACCGGTTCAGTGCCAACTGAGCTCATTCCCCAGCCCAAGTAAAGTCCAAATCCCCTCAACACCCAATTCTGTAGATCAGGAATCTCCACCCTGACCCCAAACCCACAGGAATTCACCCCAAACCCCTCAGCCCACCCCTCCCAGGCAGCACTGCTTGGGGCAGCACTTTGCACAGCCCAGCCCTGACCCCTCCTTGGATTCTGCCACCAGGATTCCCTCAGGATGGGAGAACACGGCCTTGGCTCCACAGTGACCCCAGGCTGAACCCAACCAGCTCCCTAAAGTGGCACTGGGACAATTTGGGAGCACATTCAAGGCTCCAGCTCCACATCAGCACCATTAAATACCACCCACGCCCCTTCCAAAGGCAACACCACCCCCAAGCCAGAGCTTTGTTTGGAAGTGAAGCCAAAAATAAAGAATTAAAATAAAAATATGAGAGAATAAAGGTGGAAAATGGAACTGGGTAAAACAGTTTGTGGGTGAGTGAGGAAAATCCCCAAATAAACAGCCCCACATCCTGAAATTCCTCTGCAATTAACTGTGGTGATGGTAATTAAGGTGTTCACGGCTGTTCTGAGCTTTGGGCTTTCCAAGCTGGTGACACAGAACTCCTGTCTGCCCTCACCAAACCCAAGGCTGAAACCCAATCATTAAGTGGGATAAGGATGAGCTTCACCATGAACACAGGATTCTCTGAGGGAACAGCACAATTACAGCCCTCACCTGAGGGATATTTCATCAGGTTTGCAGGCAAATACTCAGGGATATCTTTAAAAAGCAGTATTGAGGTCTCTGTGTAGCTGCTGCCCCAGAGTCCCTGCTCTGAGGAGAAATTAAATGGTTTAACAAAAAATAACTGAACAAATCAAACCACCAGTAAGTACTGACTGCAGAGCCTCTGGAACACCCAAAAAAATCAAGGATTTCATGAAGGATGGGGACCAAACCCTGCCACACCTCCCAGAACAACCCCTGCATCCCCTCAGCTCCCCAGGCAGACAATCTGATTTGGGGAGTTATTCAATCAGGAGATCATTAACCCTAAACCCCAGCCCCTGAACAGACCCCAGGATGCTGCATCCACCCCTGAATTTCTCAGGATGAAAAATCATAGGAAGGAAGAAATCAATGAGCACAGCATAGGGTAACCAAGATAAATATTCCAGGGACAAAGAGCTCAGAGGAATAAATCAACCCCAAATCCAGGGAATGCAGAGCAGAGCAACATGCACTTAATCCTGAGCCTCAGTTCCTCCAGAGGGGGCCATTTCAGGGAAAGCAGATCCTTACTGAACTGCCCAGCCTAGTACCTGGATTTGGAGTCTGAGAGAAGTTTTGAAGGACAGGAGCTGCTGGATGGTTCCTTCCCTTAGAATCAGCACAGAGGCATTTGGGAAGATTGGATATCTCCAGCTCCAAGCATTTATGGATGGTTTTCCCCATCCCTGGAAGTGTCCAAGGCCAGGCTGGATGGGGCTTGGAGCACCCTGGGGTAGTGGAAGGTGTCCCTGCCCATGGAACAGGGCTTTAAGGTCCCCCCAACCCAAACCATTCCAGGATTCTTGGATAACCATCCCAACAACCCAGCCTAAAATAAGTAAAGCCACACACTGACTGAGGGCATGAGACTCTATCTGATCCATTAACAAATCCTCATCCTTCTGGAAAACATTGACAGGGACAACAAACCCTCCTGGAGCAGGCTAGGGAATAATCCAGACCTGAGCCCTCCCAAATGGAATAAATCCAATGGGATCATGCCAGCCCTGCAATCAGGGATCAGTGCAATTCCACATTTCCATTTATTAAGGAATAAAAGCAACACTTCCCACGCTGTTGGGATTGCTGGGCTTGTTCTCCAGTCCTTTTCCTTTTCCACATCACCCACGAAACCCAACTCCCGCTGTGCCCCCACAGTGTGGAGGGGCTGGAAGGAGAGGGCATGTCCTGTGGGATACGGGCTGGAAGGAGTGGGAATGTCCTGTGGGGTATGGAAAGAGTGGGAATGTCCTGTGGGATACGGGCTGGAAAGAGTGGGAATGTCCTGTGGGATACGGGCTGGAAGGAGTGGGAATCTCTGGGAGGAGCTCCAGGACAGAGCTGGCAGGACTCACAGAACAGCTCCCTCCCCAGCCCCTCTGCTCTGCTTCACAGCTCAGCCAGCACCCGTTTGCTCCAAGTCACCTCTGCTTTGGGCTTTGGGGGGTTTTACCAGGAAAGCCTCATCTCCCCTGGTCTTTTGGCACAGAAGACGCTCTTGGAGCACCTGAGCAGGTCTAAAACCTGCACAATTCTCTTTATACCCCCGTTTATTCTGTTTGCATTTATCTTTTCACACCTCCTGCCTCATCTCTGTGCCCAGCTCAAACCACACGATTTTCCTGCCTCTCCTCGGGGTTCTCCTTCCCAGTTCAGCAGCAGAAGCTCCAGGTACTCCAGACCCCAGGGGCTGCCCCAGGCTCGGCCCCAAAGGAAGCCCCAACCCTGGGTGTGGCACCTCCAACCCAAAGACACATCCAGGGAGGCAGCCCCTGCCCTGAGCTGTCCGGACACTCCACACGCCCAGGACGTTGTTCCCAGCACCTCCCCAGGGAACTCCTCTCTTCCCCAGGGATTCCCAGATGGAGAAGCTCCTCAGCCTCCCCTCAAGGACAGCACAGAGGTCACTCCCCTGTTCCTTCAGCCAGACAGGAGCAGGGACGTGCAGGGACACAGGGAGGTGGCACCGACCCCCCTGACCTGCAGCAGGCAGAGCTCGGGGCAGGGAAAGCAGATCCAGCTGGTTCCACAGGGATTCCCCTCTCCCTGCACCCTACAACCACAGACCCTCCGGGATGGGAAGGATATTTTCCCTATTTCCTCAGCTGAGCAATCCCCTCAGTGCTGTGAGATCCCAGGGAGAATCCCAGGGATCACAGTCCCAATTCCCTCCCTGCCAGCCCCGGGAAGCAGCTCCCGGGACCTCTCCAGGACGGCTGGAGGGGACCCCGCTGCTCAGCCCCCCGTGCTGGCTCCAGCAGCAGCTGCGGGGCCGGGAATGCCCAATTCCATGCCAGGGTAACTCCTGCAGCACTCCCGGAGCAGCCCCGCAGCCACGGCAGCGCTCCAGGATTTATTTCTGCCGGGACCACGGGAACCTCTGCCGGGTCTGCCGCACCTCGGAGGAGGCAGGGGCTTGCGAAAAGCTGCACTTGGCCCCTCCTGGCAACAGCCACACACCATCAGATCCTGCCCTGGCATCTGCGAGGGGAGGCAGCTCTTCCCCGCCGCCCACTGCCTGCTCCTGCTGTGATTCCCCAATTTCCTCATGCCACGGCACCGGATGGCCCTGCTGGAAAGGGCCTGCCTCAATATCCCATTTTATTTATCATTTTCCCTCCAGCTGTGCCACTCCCGCTCCCGTTTGCAGCAGCAGCTGCTGCCTGCACAGCCGGGGCAGCTCCTCCATCCCGCAGGGAGTCCTCCCTCCTCCCTGCACAGTTTAGGGCTGACGTGACAAGTCCGGAGGGACAATTCCGGCTGATTCCTAGGCTGCATCCCAGGCAGAGCCGGGAATTCAGCTCCTGTCGGCGCCGCAGCTCTCACACGGAGTTCGGTGTGTCCCCACAGAGCCCAGCCCCGCTCTTTGCAGGATGTTCGCTCACAGCCACCCTGGCGCTCTCTGCGGAGATCAGAGGAGCGGAATATTCCAGCACCGCCAGCATCCCGCTGCTCTGGGGCAGCGCCGCCGCCTCCTCCACGTGGGTCCGGTTCCAGCTCCCACTCAGTCCCCTCTCAACACATCAGAGCTCCCAACAGTCCCACCGGCATCTCCCCAAGCACGGATCCGACTCCCAGTGGTTTGTAAAGCCCTGCCCGAGTTTTGGGGTTGATCCCAAAGCACTCCGCCTCAAACACCTTTTGGATCAGCTCCGACCAGCCAAGCTCCGCACCCAGAGCGCCCCAGAGTGCGCAGCCCGCACGGCCCCAAAGGAACAGCTCCGGGGACTCCGGAACTGCTCAGGGACCCGAGGAGGCCGGACAGAGCGCGGGGGGCCGGGCACAGCACAGCCCGGCGGGATCAGGGCCGGGCCGGACCCACGCTGCGGCCACGGCGCACCCGGGGGACCTCGGCTTGGACAGGGAAAAATCCGGGTGCGACCACGCTGAGAGCAACACGGAACGTGGGGCGGCAGCGGCCGGGATGGTGCAACATCAATTTAATTATTTCTCATTAAAACACAAGGCAGCAGCCAGCCCCTCACACGCCACAGAGTCACCCCTAGACCGGAGAGCATCACTTCGGGCCGGCGGAGAAACCAGCGGGAGGGAAAGCGCTCGGTGGGCAGCGACCCGGGGAGCTCCCGGGCCGGGGGGGCCCTGCCCGGCAATGCAGGACCCTCTGGACCCTCCGGGACCTGCTGGACCCCCCGGGACCCGCCGGACCCCCCGGGACCCGCTGGACCCCCCGGCACCCGCCGGACCCTCCGGGACCACCGCGACCCCGGAGCGCTCCGGGCACCGTGGGAAGTGCGCAGAGAGCGGCGGCGGGGCCGGGGCCGGGACCGGAGAGGGGGACACGGACCGGGACCGACACGAACCAGGAGACCCTGGAACCGAATTCAGCCAGGGGTGCCCCTGAACCGACACGAACGAGGAATCGGGACCGGGACCAACACGACCCGGAGATCCTTCGGACCGAGAGGAGCCGCGGACACGGAACAGAACCGACACTACCCGGGGGTCTCTTGGACCGGCTCGAACCGGGAACATGAAGCAGAACCGACACGACCCGGGGGTCTCGCACAGGAGCCGAGAGCAGCCGGGGCTCCCGGCGCGCACTCACCGCGGAGAAGTTGTGCGGGCCGCAGAGCTCGCCGCGGTACTTGCAGGACAGCAGCATGTCCTCCAGCTGGTGGCCCAGGCGGTCCATGAAGTCGGCGCTGATGCCCTCGTAGTGGCGGGGCGGCAGAAAGAGGCGGAAATCGGCCAGTTTGGCGAACCAGCGCAGCCGCGCCTCGTCGGCGCGCAGCAGCTCGGTGAGCAGCGGCCGCGCGGTGCGGTTGGGCAGCAGCAGCCCCAGCCAGTGCCCCGCGTAGTACAGGTCGCCCTTGGAGAGGCGCGGGAAGCGCAGCGGGTTGTTGTTGCACAGCGTGACGGCGGGGAAGGGCAGCTGGCGGCTCCACTCGGTGCGCACGCGGGTGTGCGAGGGGAAGGCGAGCCAGTGCAGCAGGCGGTCGGAGGACCAGGCCAGCAGCAGCCCCAGCGCCGTGCAGAAGGCGAGCACCCAAAGCGCCCGGCGCGCCGGCGCCGCCCGCGCCGAGCACATGAGGCGCAGCCCGTGCAGCCGAGTGCGCAGCGCCGGCGCCCGGCGCCCCCGCGCCATGGGCGCTCCCCTCCTCCTCCTCCTCCCGCTGCCGCCGCTCGTCCTCCTCCGGGCCGGGCTCAGGGCGAGCAGCGCCGCGCCATCCCCGGGCCCCCCGCCGGCTGCGGCCCCGAGCGGCGGGGGCAGCGCCCGCGGGCGGCCCGCGGCCCCGAGCTGCGCGGCGGGCGGCAGTTCCGGCAGCGCGGCATGCCGGGCCCGGGGCCACCGGGGCCGCCGGCGCCGCTCGCACCGCCCGCCCCTGTCCCTGTCGCTGCCCCTGGCCCTGCCCGGCCGCGCCGCTCACATCCCGCGGTGCCGCGCCCCGCCAGACACCGGCACCGACCGAGCCCCGCGACCCTCCCGGGCTCCGACCCCGCGAACCCCGGGACCCCGGCGGGGAGAGCGCTCCGGGACCCCCGCGCTACCCCCGGCCCGCGCCCGCCCGCCCCGCGCCGCGCCCGCCCCGCGCTGCCATCGCCAGCGCTCCGCCGGGCGCGCCCCGGCCGCGGGCACCGAGCGGCGGCGGCGGCAGGAGGAGGAGGAGGAGGAGGAAGAGCGGGGAGAAGCTTCCCGAGGTGCCAGTCCCGGCCGCTCGGCGCTCGGGAGGCGGAGGGAGCGATGCTCGGCGCCGCTGCTTCCCCGGAGTAGCCCCCCGCTCCTCCTCCTCCTCCTTCTCCTCCTCCTCCGCCCCCCCGTTATCCCCCGGCTGCCGCCGGCCCCGGCCCCCCCGCTGCCTCCTCCCTCCTCCGGCAGGAGTTTGTTTTTCTGCTTTTCAGCAGCCCCGGGGGAGAACATAATATCAAGCAAAGCCCGGGGAAACGCAGGCGAGGCTTCAGCGAGCTCCGTGCGGCCGCCGCTTTCTGGGGAGGGGGGCGGCTTGGGAGGGGGCTCGGGGCTCTGTGCTCTCCGTGGCGATGCTGCTCGGCGCGCCTCCGCTCATGGAGCGAGTGGGAAAGGGTGGAACGCGTTCAGGGAAGCATCGCCGCCACCGCCCCTCTCCCCTCACCCCGGGCTGCGGAGCCCTTTGGGGTCAGGGGCTGCTCCTGCCCTGCATCGGACACCCCAGAAGCCCCTTTCCCTTAACACCCCCTGTGCGACGGGAATAGCTCGGGGTGTGGATTGGCATCTCCTCGGGATTGCCGAGCTCGGATCTCTGGAAGCGGCTGCCGTTACCTTCATTTTGCTTTCAAACAGTACCGAGAAACATTCCTCTAATTGTGTGCAATTAAGCTGTAAGTGCCGGTAACCGCTCCGAATCCCCTCTGATATATATTTTTTTTTCCCTCGGAATTAATTTTCCCTGTGCATTTCGAGCCGTATATTTTTACCCAATAGATGGAGTCGTTACAGCCTGGTTCTCTCCAGCCTCTCCGACAGAGTTGCTTTTTTATTGTGGCAAAGCTGCGAACGTGCAGCAGCCCCGGCTTGGGGGGCAGCCGGCCCCAAATCCCGCTCCTTGTCCTGGAAACGAGGGAAAACGGGACTGAGGCTGAGGCTGTGCCCTGCAGGGCTGGGAGCGGCGGCAGCAGCACAACCATAGCGTGGGCTCAGCTCGGTGCCCTCAGATAACTCGGGTGGCTTTTCCCGAGCTCGTGTCCATGCTCGGCAGCATTTCCCATTTTTTAGCAGTGCTGGTAAGCAGCAAATCCTTCCCAACCCCCAGCAGCGGCCGTGACCTTTCCTAACCGAGTGGGCAGAGGCCAGCAGTTCCCACATCCATTCCAGTGGGATCCAGGGAGCTTCTCCTGCCGTGTTCCCAGCGGATCCCAGCTCGTTTTTCCCTGCCGCCTGTTGAAAGCAGTGGGAATTTTTCCCCTTGGCTCCTTCTCAGGATAATCAACATCCCAAGTGCTTCCCCACCGGGCAGGCTGGGGCTGTTTTATCCATGATTTATTGCCACAAGCCCGAGGAAATAAAAGGTGCCCAAGCATAAACATCCTCCCGAATTCCCTCCAAGCATAACCCAACCCCGTGGCACAGCCGGGCCGGGTTCCCCGGCGATGCCTGGCGGGGAAAGCCCAGCCGAGGCCAGCCCTGCACTGTGGCCTCACCTTCAGCTCTTTCTCTTCTCCAAAAGGTTTTTCACCTTTTGGTGAAAAGGTTGTTCTTTTGTTTTGGGCAGGGCCAGCCTGGGAAAAGGGGCTTGTGAAGGAAACAGCAGCAGGTTTACATGGGAAACAGCTTTTTCCTTAAATCCATCCAAATGATCCACTCAAATCTCCCTGATTTATTGGAGGGGAGCAACTTTTCTTAATTAGCTGGCAACAACTGATGGCAAAGGGCAGTGGGATGGCCAAGGCCAGCTGGAGCCCACAGAAACTTTCCAAAGCCAAAGCAAACCTGATGAGGAGATGCCAAGGGCCATTTCAAATGTCCTGCCTAGTGGGACATCTCCTCAGCCTTTGGAAATTCTCTCCGTGTTTTCAGGTATTTGGGAAAGCAGCTCATTCCCTGCATCCAAGCCTTGGTAATTCCTCAGGAAGGCAGAGCAGCTTAAAAGCTAATTGGACCTAATTAAATTCAATAAGAAATAATAGAGCTGATCAATAAATATTGCTAATTAACCAACAAGTCACTTGAAAATTGTCCCTTGGGCTGGGTGAGTTTCCTCCTTCTGGAGGAGAGTGGATTTGGGATTCCGTAGTTTGGAATACTTGACAAATTCATTGAATTATTGTGGGGAAATTCCACCATTCCCTCCCCAAAACATCCCCTGTGTGCCCCTGAAAGGGGACAAGAAGACAACTATTTGGAAGTTGTTCCAATTGAAAACTTTGGCTTCTTTTGAAACTTTGTTTTCACCTCAAACATCCACTCAGGTGAAGACAAAAAGGATTAAAGAAAAAGCTTGAAACCCCCTGGACAGGAAATGGTAAAACTTTGTTCTGCTGGATAGTGTTAGTGTTAGTATCTATTTATCCTGGAAGGGAGCAAAAAGCAGGAGGATCCAACTCCAAACCCCTCTCTCCAGCCTCAGAGGGTGACTGGAACCCCCCTTCCCTGGCCACACTCCTCACCTGTGTCCATGGGCGCTTCCCAGGGGATTGATGGGCTTTATTCCATTGCTCTCCCAAGCGATCCCTGCTGTCTGAGTGGGCAGCAGATTTATCCCTGTTTTTATCCACTAGGATTGGCCCCAGACATGGAACAGCTCTGGGACATCGTCTGCTCTGCTGAGCTTTTAGGGAGCAAAAGCAGGGGGAGAAATTAGAGGGATGGGATCGAATGGGGCAGGATGGGACTTGGATTTTGGGAAACAATTCCTCCTTGGGGTGGAATTGGGTGGGGAGGCCCTGGAATAGAATTCCCAGAGCAGCTGTGGCTGCCCCTGGATCCTTGGCAGTGTCCAAGGCCAGGCTGGATGGGGCTTGGAGCAGCCTGAGACAGTGGGAGGTGCACCTGGATTAAGGTTCCTCCCAACCCCAACCATTCCAGGATTCCCTGATCAACCTTCTAACATTGGATTTTGTGCTCTCAGAGCCCTTGGAATGCAGGGGTGGGGATTTTTAGCTCTCAAGAGCTCAAGACAAGGAGAACAAGGGGCAGACACTGAAATGCCACTTGTTCCCAGGCAGGGGGCTCAGGTCACCTGGGGCTGGGAATGGGATCCCTTTTCCAGCACAGAAACATCTTCAGGGGCAGGAGCAGAGCCTGGCACAGCTGGGCACAGCTGGGCACAGCTGGATGTGCTGGATGTGCCTGTCCTGCAGAGCCCTGCCTGGGCTGAGCTGGGCTTTGGGACCCAAGGAGCCCCTGGGGACAGGTGTGACCCCAAATCCCCTGGGGATGGGTGTGAGCCCGCAACCCCTGGGGATGGGTGTGAGCCCACAACCCCTGGGGACTGGTGTGACCCCACAGTCCCTGGTGACAGGTGTGGCCCCACAGCCCTGGGGACAGGTGTGGCCCCACAGCCCAGGGTGTCAGGGCAAAATGGGCTTTATGTGTTCTGCAACCCCCCAAACCTGGAGAAATTCCCTGCTCTGCCCAAGCCCTACAGAAACAATTCCTGCTGGAGCCACAATGGAACCAGAAAGCCACAGAACCTTGGAAATTTGGGTTTACATGGAAGCCACCACTTGGCCCTAATTCCAGCCCTGCTGCCTCAGATCCTAGAGAATGTGACAACCCCAGGGCAGCAGAGCTTTGGGGAACCCCCCTTAACATCTAAAGGGGAGTTGTCATTCTTTTCCTTGGGTTTGTTTTATTTTCTGTGCAAATAAATGAATTTAATACTTGGGCTTCCAGCTGGGAAATTCTCCCAAGGAATTGAGGGAATTTTGGGGGCTGCAGTGGTTTGAGGCTGCTTGTTCTGAATGAAGGGAGGTGAAATATTCCATCCATACCAAAATATTGGAGCATATAAATAATGCCAGGATTTCTGGATGTGCTGCTTCACCCTGGCAGCACCAAAGGAGTAAAAACATTTGGATTTCACAACACTGCTCCAAAAAGAAAATAAATAGAGAAACTTTGTATATCTCATTTCCAGGGCCTTGTGTGTGTTTAAAGGAAAAAGCCTGGGAGAGATCAAACAAATGCCCAAGTGAGCTGAGATGTTGCTGCTCCTTTGGGAATTTGGGGAAGGCAAATAAAGTGGAGGTTTCCAGGGCTGCACAGAGGGAAGATTGGGAAGATCTCAGGAGCCAGACCTTGGCTGGGCTGCGGACCCTGCCCGTGGGGGTCCCCCAGCCCTGCACAGCCCAAAGGATTTAATCCTCCTTCAGCCTGGAGGGCTGTCCCCTTGGAGGGGACACGTGGCTGATCCAGGGGCTTAACCTGGGAATCAGCTGTGGATTTAAGGTCCCGTTCCATGCCACACATGACAGGGCTGTTGCATTGGACTTTAATTAGTGGAGACTATTTTAATTGGCATTTCCTGGCAGAGCCATTATTCCTGGCCTTCCTTAAAGGAATAAAAGGCTAATCCATAAATAAATGTGTTTATAGAGATAGATATTTAAATATCTCCTTCTTTTCCTTCTGCAGGTAGGGAAGAGGAAGGATTTGGATCTATTTTAAGCTCACAGCTGGCATCCTCCCAATTATCTCCTTTTCCCCCCCTGTTTTCCATTTCACTGCCAAAGAAATGAGGGGAGGAAACAAAACAAATGAAAACACCTCTGGATTTGGGAAGGATGGATTTGAACAGGAATTCTTAGGAGCAAATTAAACAGCAAAGTTCTCGTGCCTCTTCCTATCAAATTCCCTTGCTGCCATCAGAAATGGAGCATCCTGGACCTGCCAATTCCCTGGAACTGGGCCCAGCCCAGCTCCTGCTCTGATGCTCTTAGTGGATTTTGGTGGTCCCAGGGCTGGCCAGGAGACTCTCCCCATCCCTGGGGGGCCTCAAAACTCTGTCCAGGGGTTTAAAAAGTCATGGAATGGCTTGGGTTGGAGGGGATCTTAAATCCCACCCAGTGCCACCCCTGCCATGGCAGGGACACCTCCCACTGTCCCAGGCTGCTCCAAGCCCTGTCCAGCCTGGCCTGGGACACTGCCAGGGATCCAGGGGCAGCCACAGCTGCTCTGGGCACTCTGTGCCAGGGCCTGCCCACCCTCCCAGGGAACAATTCCTAATTCCCAATATCCCATCCAGCCCTGCCCTGGGCAGTGGAAGCCATTCCCTGTGTCCTGTCCCTCCATCCCATGTGACAATGAGGGGACACAGCCCGGTGAGGTGCTTGGTGCCCAATTCCTGAGCTTTTGGGGCACTTCTCCCCTTCCCTGGCCCTGCTGGAATTTTGCTGGATGCAGGCAGCCTGAGGGGAAAAAAGGAAAAGAACAGCTTTAAAAGGAGCCCTGAATTTGCAGGAAAGGGGGGATCCATGGGACACATCCAGAGGCTGGAAAATGAATCCATGTTCAGGAGGACAAAGAAGATTTGAGTATTGAATATTGAATATTGAATATTGAATATTGAATATTGAGTATTGAATATTGAATATTGAATATTGAATATTGAATATTGAATATCAACTATTGAATATTGAATAGCAAATATCAAATATTGAATATTGAATATTGAATATTGTCTGTTTTCTGGCTCTCAGACATACAGATTATTCCATTTTTTTCCCCCTGAACCTCTGAACTTTAGAGCCTTAGGGCTTCTCTCTTCCTGTTTATTTTCCTTTTCCTTTTTCCCCAGTTCCTGAAGGGCTGCAGTTCTCTGGGTTGGCTGCTGAGGGGCTGCAGGGAGGGGCAATGCTCTCCTGCTTCACTTGGGACTTCAGCCACAGTCCCAGGTTTTCCTGCTCCAAGGCTTCTCCTGCTCCATGTGTGGCACCACTGGAGATGTTTTGCTTTAATGAAAAAGGAATCTCAGAAAGGAAAAACTTCCTGAGCTCATTTTACTGATCAAACCTGGCTCGTTCAGGGCTTTGGTGCTGAGATGTGGATAGGAACTGATCCATATGGGATTGGGCACCTCTTACACCTTTCTATGGGATTTGGCACCACCTTCCTTTGGGATTAGGCATCACCTACAGTCTCCTTTGGGATTTCCTGCACCTTCATTTAGGATTAGACAGGGCCTACACCTTCATTTAGGATTGGGCTGGATCTTGCAGCGAGATGTGACAGTGGGAAATGTGGGGGGAATTCCTCCCTGTCTTGAGGGATGGTTCTGGATACCCCATGGGAATAAGCCTGGAGTGGGCTGGAGGCTCCTCTGCTCCTCCCTGACCCCAAACCTCACATTCCCAAGAGGAACAGCTCCTGGAAAAGAGGAGGCTGGACCTCCCCAGGGGACAGGGCCCAGCACAGGAGCCTGTGGGTTGTCCTGAGACACCTGGGAGGGTCCTGCTGAATATTCCATGTCCCATCCTGTGCCTGGACAGACAAATCTCTGCTAATTCCCTTTCTGAACCCTTTTTCCTCCCATTAAATTCACTGGACCTGGCAAATCCAGAGGAAAACTGCTCCATTAGGTGCTGGAGAGGATGGAAAATTCTCTCTCTCAAAGGGAGTTTGGCTTCCAAACCAAGTTCAGGGAGCAATTCCTTAAGTTAAGGTTTATTCCTTGTGATTCCAAGGAACTTGAAGGCTCTCCTGGCAGCCAGGTGGGAAAAAGGGAAAAAGCCCTTTCTCCTCAAACCTGGAGATGTTTCAAATCCCAGAGGCTGCCACATCCCTAGATTTTATGGCAGCAGGAGGGAAGTGGGAAAATGAGGTTTCAGATCCTGAAGGGTAAAAGGGAAGGGTGAGCCCCCAGAGCTGCCACTGAAACCTCCCCATCCCCAAATCCATTTGTTCCTGGAATTTGTGGCACAGGAATTGCAGGGAAATTTGCTGCTGCAGAAATTCCCATTGAGGGGTTGGAGTAATTGGCCCTGTGTGGGGAATCCTGGAATGGTTTGGGTTGGGAGGGACCTTGAACCCCACCCTGTTCCCGGCCCGGGTGCAATTCCCACTGTCCCAGAGTGCTCCAAGCCCATCCAGCCTGGCCTGGGACACTGCCAGGGATGGAGGAGCGGGGATGGGGATGATCCCAGAGGTGACAGCAGGAAGGGCACCCGGAGCTGGGGGCTCTGTGGACAGGAGGGGCCCCCAAGGCTTGGGAAGGTCCCTGTGTCACATTCCCACCCCAGCTCATCCCTGCTCCCACTCCGGAGGCTCTGGCCAAGCACAGGTGTCACCTTGGAGGAAATCAATTCATGCAATGATTGTAAAAATCCCTGGAGCACCTGAGGAATGGGGCTGGAAGCACAAACAGCTCTGGCTTGACCCTGCTCCCTGTGAAGGCTTGGGAGACTCCCAGACTTTGCAGAAATGCGGGAGAATTCAGTGCTCCTTCCTGAGGGAAGCAGCCCCTTTCTGCACACAGCAAAACCTCCCCCTCTCCATCAAAAAAAGCTTCAATTCCTGTCAAAAATCCCTTCAGAGGATCAAATCTGACAGCCCCAAAGCTGCTCCAGTTCCTTGCACATTCTGTGGGAATGCTGCCAGCAATTCCAGTACGGGCTCATTCAGACAATTCCCAGTGTGGAAATCACAGGTGGCTGCAGACCCTTCACACACCGGTGGCTGCTGCAGAATTTGGGAATTTTTACCTCCTTCCTGTGGATTTCCAGGATTGGAGGCCACAGATTAAGGTCTGTCCCACTGCTGTCCCTGTTACCTCAGGCACATGGAGTATCCAGAGGGATCCAGGGAAGTGGGACAGGCTGGAAGCAGACAGGTAAGTGCCACCTGCGGAGCTGCCAAACTGAAGGGAGCCAAAGAATTTTCCTTTGGCAGCCTAATGGTGACAGCAGTTGTGTGGGAAGATTAATGGAGAAAAGGTTGGATAAAATAGAAGCTCCATCCTGAAGTTTTTCAGCTGCTTTTTCGCAGTTATATAATTGTAAATGACATTGATTTTTATAAAAACCCACAAACAACACCAGGAAGCTTGGAATGTCTCGGGCTGGATTCTGCTCCTGCTGCCAGTGGAGGATATTTGGGATTTTCTTGGATTTCAGGGCAGTTTCAGGCTGTTTTTTCAGGGATGAAAAGCAGGATTTGGCTCTCAACAGCCTTGAAATGCCACTGGAGCTGTGCAGGGAGGAGACAAGGGGCTGAGCTGGCACAGCCAGAGGATTGTCTGGGTTTGTATCCAAAATTCCCTGTACATTCCTTGTTAATCAGCACCAGCACGGATCAGGATCGCTCCTGGTGTGGGCTCCAAGGGCTTTTCCAGCCCGCGTCATTCCAGGATCTGTGACCCCCCCCAGTGCCTCTGGCAAAGGCCCCCTGCAGTTCCTGAGGAGCTTTGGGGATTCCTGGCTCCCATCCCCGGGATCTAGAGCTGAGGGCTAAGGTTAAAGCCAGGGAGGAGTTTTCAGTGGGAATGGTGGGATTTGGTCCAAGGTTGGGCTCGGTGACGTTTTGCAGCCTCAGTGATCCTGGTGTGGCACCTGCAGGAGCAGCAGATTCTCATTCCCAGCTCATCCAGCATGGGGGTCACTCGGGATCACCCCCAAGCCCTCTGGGCTCCCAGGGCTCTGCTCAATCCCTGTTGGATGTGACTCAGGGACACAGGGAAAGGACACTGGGAAGAGATGGGAAATGACCCCTCAGTGCCTCAGTTTCCCAGAATACTGCAGCAGGATTCCAGGCCCAGGCTGGGACAGCATCCAGGGCCTGGTTGAGGTCAGTCCTGGCCTCTCTCCTGCCAGGATCCAGCCCCTGGGAGCTGTTCCCTGTCCCATTCCAGCCTTCAGGACTTTTTCACGGAATGGTCTGGGTTAGAAGGGACCTTAAAGCTCATCCAGTGCCACCCCTGCCATGGCAGGGACACCTCCCACTGCCCCAGGGTGCTCCAAGCCCTGTCCAGCCTGGCCTTGGACACTGACAGGGATCCAGGGCCATCTATGGAATAACCCTTCCCTATCTCCCAGGGAGGAATTCCTTCCCAATATCCCATCAAAATCCACCCTTTTTTGCCCTTTCCTTTAATGCTTTCCTGTGTTCTCCACCCTTTCCTCCTCTGGCTGACAAGGAATTTTTTTCATTATTATTAAAAATCCCTGCTTTTTTCTTTCATATAATCCCACAGAAAGGCAAAAGGAAGGGAGCTCCTGGATGGAAAAAGCCCTGGAAGAATGAAAGTGCAGCAGGAAAAGGTTTTTTCTTTCCAGGAGGGATGTTTGGACTGGCTCTGCCTTGGCACAAAGATCTCGTCAGGATTTGTTTTCCTGAAGAGACATTCCCAGAAGGAATATCCTGAGTGTTCCTGGGAATGTTTGAATCCATTCTCTTCCCCTTCTGAGGAAAAGGGGTTGCTCCAGGTGTAGAAGGCACAAGGATGACATTTCCTGGTCTTTTTTGTTTCCTCTCTACATTTTTCCCCCGAAATATTGGATACACTTATATTCAGAATTCCTCTCTCCCCCTCTCTGCTTTTCCAGCCCTTGGATGTGGCTGGATGAGCACACAGAGCTTCCCTGAGCCGTGGGTAATGGGCTGGATGATTCTCCACGATTTTCTCCAAGACTTTTCCCTTCCCAAGGCTATTTCCTCTCTGGAGCTGATATTTTAAAACAATTCCCTGGAGGTATAAAGGCTCCCTGGAGAATTGGGAAAGCTTGACTGGAAATGCTCCCATCAAACCTTTCCTGATCCCTGCTCCCTGCTTTTGGGCAATTCCCTCCTGCAGGAATTTGATGTTTTTAGCAACTTCTCCATGTTTGGGTTGTTTTTAAATTTAGTGTTTAATTTCAGGAACAAGATGCTCCAAGGAAGGATTTGTTTCCATGCTCAGCTGTAAAATCGGGGAATGAAGGGAGGATTTGCTCCCATTTTCCTGTACCAGCTGTAAAACCTGGGAATGAACACGTTCCCATCCTCCTTCTTCCATTTGCCACCATCAGTTCCCTGTGCCAGGAGCTGATGGGAGTCAGGAGGCTCCAGATAAGCTGGAATCAGAGCTGGGAATCTGCCAGGTCATGGATCACCCTCCAGAACTGTCCCTCAATCCTCTCACAAAAAGCAGGACTTTATTTTCTTATGGCTACTCCCAAATATCAATGCAGCACCTCCTGCCCTCTCATTTATCCCGTGGGGGTGGGGACACCGTGGGTCTGCCACAGCTCTGGGATGGATGGGGAGAGACTGGGATGAGACATTTCCACATGGACACTAAAATTCCCTCAGTCCCTTCCTCCCTGGGGGTGTTTTCCGTGACAATGGAGTTCCTTTTCTCTTTGACATCCCACTGTGCACTGATGCCCCAGGGAGCTGTTCCTGGAACAATTGCACAGGACAAATAATCAGGAATTCTGATTTATTTCCCTCTGTTTTCCTGGATGCTGGGAGATAACAGGAACACCTGATGCTGACCTTGGGAACTGAAGAAAGAATTCCAAATATTTATCTGGCAGCCAAGCTGAGGTGAAGTGGCATGGCATGCCCCTTTTCCTGGGGCAGCTGGAATTGTTCTCCATGAGGGCTTGTGCAGCTTTGGGGCTGGAAATCAGTGCTGGGATGTCACCAATTCCTTGGCACCTTGCAGTTCCTTAGGGTTAGAAATCATGGAATCCCAGCCTGGTTTGGGTGGGAAGGGGCTTTAAGGATCCAGAGCCAGTCCTGCCATGGGCAGGGACACCTCCCACTGTCCCAGGCTGCTCCAAGCCCTGTCCAGCTTGGCCTTGGACACTGCCAGGGATCCAGGGGCAGCCACAGCTGCTCTGGGAATTCCATCCCAATATCAAACCTAAATCTCCCCTCTTTCAGCCTAAACCCACCCCCCTCCTTGTTCTTTCCCTCTCTGCCCATAGAAAAGTCACTTTTCCATGGGTTTTTTTTAAGCCCTTGAAGTCCTGAAAGGCCTCGGGGAGATGCAGCCAGTTCTGCTTAGTTCATCCCCCCTTTGGCCTCCCCAGGGAACTTTCCTGGGATTCCCTGTTATTGCTCCTTGTTCAGCAGAATGTGGGTTTGGACACCAGTGTTCCCAGTGCTGGGATCATCCTCTCTGCCCAGTACAGAGCAGTACAGCCAGAGCCTGAGGTGCACCCAGAAATGGGAAAGGAATGAGCACGGAGGGCTGGAAAGCAGAAGCGATAAATCAGCTGAGGGTGGTGAAGCACAGAGGGACCTTTGGCTTGGCCAGGGCCCAGAGGCTGCTCAGGATTACACAGCTTTTAGGAACAGCATTCATTCCCTAACCTTATTCCTGCCCTCTTCCCTAGGGATGGGTTTTATCAGTGGGAGAAGATTGGAGAGGGCAGAGGCTCAGCTTAGTTTCATCCAGCTCCTCTGTCAAGCTCACATTCAGCACCTGGAGCAGGTGGGCTCCAGATGGGATTATGGAATCCTGGAATATCCTGAGCTGGAAGGGAACCCCAGGATCACCCTGGGCACCCCTGGCCCTGCCTAGACCCCCCAACAACCCCACCCTGTGCACCCCTGGCAGTGCTGTGCAAACACTCCTGGAGCTCTGGCAGCCTCGGGGCTGGGACCATTCCCTGGGGAGCCTGGGCAGTGCCAACACCTCTGGGGGAAGAACCTTTCCCTGAGATCCATCCCAACCCCCCTGGCACAGCTCCAGCCATTTCCTGGGATCTGGAGCTGATTCCCTCCTTGCTGGAGCTCCATGGTGGAACTCAGCTGAGCACACAGCTCCTTCAGTGAGGAGCAGCTCCCTGCACCCCTAATGGGGCTGAACCAGCCACCAGGATAACTGTGGGATGTAAATCCAGGCTCAGTCTGTGCTCACATGCTGGGTTATCATGGAATCAGAATTCCTGGCTTGGGGTGGAATCAGAATTCTTGAGTGCTCTCAAACACCAGTGGCCTCCGGGGCGAGAGTCTGAGCAGGTTCCCGTGCGTGAGGAAAGCAGTGGGGGCTGGATTTGGGGATTTCTCCATTGCTGGGGGGGATACAGGTGCTGCATTCAGTGTCAGGCACAGGCTGGGAAAGATGGGCAGTGAATGTTCAGCTTTAGGCATTTTCCAGGGATTACCCTTTCAAAACTGAGCAGTGCCATTGCTGGAAATCTCCCTCTGTGCAGGGCTGGAAGGCTGGGAGAATCCCTGGAATGATGGAGGCTCCTTGGCTGCTCTGGCAGAGGCAAAAATCCAGAGGAATCTGGCTGGGCTGAGCCAAGCAGGGCACAAATGGGGATTTTTCCACCTGGAACTGCTCTCCCAGGGGACCAAAGCTCCAAGACAGGAGGGGATGATCCCAGTGAACCAGTGAAGCAAGTGGTGAAATCGTTCCAAATCATCCCTGATTTTGGCTGCATGGGGCTGGAGCTTTGCCAGAACTTGTAGGGAAACCCAACTGGGATTCTGAAATGAGGAATTCCCCATCAGGTCTGGGATCACCAAGGGTGGGGAGAGCAGGCAGGGTGGGATAGGAATCACTTCCCATGCTGGGAATGCAGCATAAAGCCACTCCCAGCCTGGAATGGGTTTGTGTCAGCTGGGAAAGGGCCCTGTGCTGCTCCGGGTTTTGGGGACACCTGGGAGGGACCCCACTATGTGTTTGTGTGCCACAGGCTCTAGCTGTTGGGATATGGGATGGAATTCCTTGTTGGGAGGATGGGGAGAGGCTGGGATGGAATTCCCAGAGCAGCTGTAGCTGCCCCTGGATCCCTGGCAGTGCCCAAGGCCAGGCTGGAGAGGGCTTGGAGCAGCCTGGGACAGTGGGAGGTGTCTCTGCCATGGCAGGGGTGGAATGGGATGGGCTTTAAGGTCCCTTCCACCCAAACCGTTCCATGGTTCCCTGATTCTCAGAATGCCTGGCCCTGGCTCTGCAGGGATTGCTGAGGGCCCTGCATGGCCTGGGCTCCCCATCACTGATTCCTCGATTCCCCAGGAGGGGAATTCCTAATTCCACCTTGCCTTTTCCATAGGGAGCACTGGGGGAATCCCGTGTCTTTTTCCAGCCCATCCACAGAGGAGACCCAACAGCTCTGGGGAGGAGGGGGCTGAATTTGGGATCAGCCCTTGGGAATCTCCCAGAGCCCCTCCACACAGAGCAGAGCAGTCTCTGGGGCACTTCCAGAACAGCTGTGCCGCTTTGAAGGATCAAACCCCAAGATTTCCTTTGCTTCCAGCTGCTGTTGTTTGCTCGTTTTTGGGTAAAGCCCCGCAGCACTGCGGCAGGTGTGACACCCGCCCAGAAAGAATCATTAACTCCGTGTACTTTGCAGTTTAAACATCTTAAACAAAGAGCTCCGAGCGTCCCCAGACACGGCTTCTGCCCAAGCCTGCTCTGTTGGCCTTCAGGCCGCTTCCAGGGGGTTCCCGGCTGAGGAGCGGGGCTGGATCAGGATTTCCCAATACAAAGGCCATGGGGAAATCAAGGGGCAGGATCAAATCTCTGAATATTTCACCATTTGAGAGCGATGTTTGAGTGCACCTGCAGAGGGGCAGCACGCGGGGCAGGCTGGCACTGGCACAGGACCGGAGCTGCTGTGGCACTGGCAGGGCTCGGGAGGGGCTGTGGCACCCTGGTTTTTCTGAGATTTTCTAAGACTTCTGCATGGTACATAAGATGGAGTCAGTTCTTTAGTTTCTGCACAATATTAGGAGTCAGTTTTTCAATTTCTGATGCCTTGGAACATAAACAAACCTTGTTTCTATTCACTGTCCTTTGTTTACATATTTCTAGCCCGAAAATAATGTTGGTTGACAACTGGTCTGGCCAGTGGGGTGAAGGGGTTGTAACCCCAGAAGCCAATCCACAACCAGACCCACAAATGTATAAAACTAAAGAAATAAACAGGCTCGTCCTCTTTTTGGGCAACAGCTCTTGCACTGCAGACCTCCTGCCTTGTTATTCTGTGTGTGGGTTCCCCAGGGCTGCAGGGGCTGCACGCCTCGGGGGCTCCCTGGGATGCAGGGAACCATGGGCTTCCCACCCTGCCTGCAGCCCCCGCAGCTCCCGGGGAAGGTCAGTGAGCCGTGCAGAGCAGAGCTGGGAGCTGGGAGGGCTTCAAAGGCGACCCCTGACACTGCCAGGGAGCACCTGAGGCTTTGGGTGCCTGGGTCACTTCCAGAGGCAGCAGCGTGTCCCTGCTCCTGGGATGAGCATTTTTAACCTTCCTCCTCATCCCACAATCCCAGAATGGTCTGGGTTGGAAGGGATGTTTAAAACCTGTCTCACCTCACCCCTGCCATGGCAGGGACATCTCCCACTGTCCCAGGCTGCTCCAAGCCCCATCCAACTTGGCCTTGGGCACTGCCAGGGATCCAGGGGCAGCCACAGCTGCTCTGGGAGTTCCATCCCAGCCCCTTCCCACCCTCACAGGGATCAATTCCTTCCCAATCTCCCATTCATCCCTGCCCTCTGGCAGTGGGAATCCATTCCCTGTGTCCTGGCCCCCCATCCCTTGGAAACAGTCTCTCTCCATCTTTCCTGTAGGTTGCCTTCAGCTCCTGGAAGGCCACAGTGAGGTCACCCCTGGTCTCTTCTCCAAGCTCTCAGCCATGTCTCTTGGGAAGAGAAGGGAAGGTGGGAGCTGAGCAGCCTCTCCCTGGCTGGAGGAACCAGAACCCCAGAGTGGTTTGGGTTCACAGGAGAAGTCACCAGGAAGCAGGAACTGGGCAGGGGTGACACGAGGGGCTGTGTCCCCCAGGGCTGTGGGACAAGCAGAGCCCAGACTGGGCTCACTGGGCCCTCAGGTGCCCCCCATGTCCCCAGCTGAGCACCAGGGAGGCTCTCAAACAGGAGTTCATCTCCAAACCCATCTTTCCTCACCACGAGTTGGGATTTTAGGGTAGCTTAGGGTCTTTCCAGTCCCTGTGACCCCAGGGTGTGCTGGGCTCCAGGGCAGAGAGCAGAGAGGCTCAGCCAGGCCGTGTGGGCACAGTGCAAACATCCCTGAGAGAAGGCAGAGACAACACCACCCCTCAGCAGGCAGCTCCAGCCACAGCCCCTCCATGGAGACTGCTCTGACTCAGCACTCAGGGCCTGAATTCAGCAGTCCTGGGCCTCACTAAAACCAGCGCTTATTCCCCATCCTTCCACCCCGGGGCCACACAGGGAGGCTCAGTCAGGCCGAGCAGAATTAGGAGGGAATTATTTACAGAGAGCAGGAATTGCCCCCAAACCAGAGCAAAGAGGGAGGCTGGGCTCTCCTGGAGTGCCTGGCACAGGGATCACCAGGGACAGCACCTGGGGATGGGATGGGATGGACTGCCTGGAACAGCCACCACAAACCCAGGGGTTCCCTGAGGAGTTACTAAGGAGAGAGTCACAGTAACACAGGGCTGGCTCTGTGTCTTGGGTTAAAAAATGTAACCAAAACTGTGTATTCTATTTTCATCTGTTCAAACCAGTTGGGAGATATTGTTCTTTATCTCTGTTACTCCAGGGGTGGGGGAAGAGGGCAGATGCCTTCTGTTAATGGGACACCTGATAACACCAGATAAGGCAGAGCCTTCTTCTCTCCTCCTGCACCCATTGTCCTCCAAGGGACATCCCCTGTGAATGGGCCATTGAAGGCCTCTCACATGACTGATAGCATCACCTCATTCCAATGTGAGATGATCCACCCAGTGGGAGCAGCCAAAGCCTTTCCACCAGCATAAAACCTGCAATCCCAAACACTGATGCAGCTGGTTTTCCTCTGAATCCTTGGAGGAAGACCGGACCCATCTCGCCAGCACTGGACCCTTTGTTCTACAGGATCATCTCTACTCCACAGAACAACATCTGTTACTCCAGGAGGGCTTATCTGGACTGCTTCCAACACCCTGACAGCAGGGTGTCAGGTCGTATCTCTGACTCTGGCAGGGTTTTCTAGGACTTCTGGTTTTTTGATTGTTTGGTTTTTTGTACTACTGTATTTGTATTTTTTTAATATTCCTAGTAAAGAACTGTTGTTCCTATTCCCATATTTTTAGCCTGAAAGCTCCTAATTGCAAAATTGTAATAATTAGGAGGGAGGGCGTTTTTACATTCTCCATTCCAAGGGAGACTCCAGTTTTCCCTGACAGATACCTGTCTTTCCAAACCAAGGCACTCTGAAACCTTGAACTCCTTTAAAACTCCTGTCTTTTCTCTGGATGAGTTGGGGAGGGACCCAGCATGGGCACCTGGGAGGTTCTGAGAGCAGCAAACTCCTGAGGGTCAGTCCTGAAACAGAATGAAATCTTCTAATAATTAATAAATCAAATTTATCAATAAACACCAATCACCTGGGCTGGAGCCT
Organism: Prinia subflava; assembly: GCF_021018805.1. Lineage (NCBI taxonomy): Eukaryota > Metazoa > Chordata > Aves > Passeriformes > Cisticolidae > Prinia > Prinia subflava. The sequence continues at coordinate 21,439,526 of NC_086254.1, forward strand.
GTGCCAAGGCAGGGATTTAGAGATCTGGCTGTGGGAAGGTGGGCCTGGGCCAGGGGAGCTCAGGCACAGCTGAAGCTCTGGGCCAGCGGGGAGTTCTTTCACCTCATTTTTGACTTGTGGCATCCCCAGGTTGCTGATATTTGCTAAAGTTCATCCAAACTGAGATATTTTAGATAAAACTCAGTCCAAAACCCAGCTCAGGAGGCAGCTGAGCTCAGCCCCCATCAATCTCAACCACACATTTTGATAATATTGCTGTGTTTAGTTTCCATTTTGAAATTTCACTTTTTTCCTTCCTGAGCAGTCACTGAGTTCATTTAAGTGAAATAAAACTGATAAAATTCCATCCTTCAGATGGAACTTTCTGCTCTGGAGATGGGGAATGGGGCACTGAAGCACCTGTGAGCTCCAGAGCTGCCTCTGCTGTCCCTGCAGCAGCTGCTGGGGAGGGGGAGCTGTCAGCTCCAGCCGTTCCCTACGAGCCACTTCAGTCAGATAAATGACATTTTTAGTGGAAAAGCTAAATCCAAACATCCTCAGTTGGCAGAGGCTGGAATTTCATTGTCAAATCTCACTTTGACTGTGGAAATTCTGTGTTCCAGGAGGGTTTTTCCAATGGCCAGGCCTGCAGGGCCTGGGGCCTTTGGGGTGGGGGAGCTTGGGGGAGGTTTGGGGGGTCCCTCCATCAGGGCTTGGCCTGAGGAGCATAAATGGGGTGCAGATGTGAAGGTGAGGGCAGGCACACCTGGATGTGGGAGCAGACCCTCCTGGGCTTCCTAGGATCCAGCATCTCATCCCACCCTGCCCCAGGGGAAGAGCTTGGGGATGGGGGCTCTGGAGTGGGGTGGGATGAGTTTAATTCTGTCTGGATTGACCAAAATCTGATATTAGTGGGTAAATCTGACCACACAAAGCCCCTGGGCTGGCTGTGCCAAGCTAAAATCCAGCAAGGAGCAATCCCAAATCCTGCTCCAGCAGTGCAGGGCTGGGGACTGGGATCTGCTGATGGTCCCAGGTTGGGCTTGGGAAGTGACAGTGACATTTCAGGGGGACAGCTCAGCGGGCTGGGGCTGGGTGTGGGAGACTCATCCTGGCTCTCAGTGCTCCACTCCTGGTCCCACCCCTCAGAACTGATCCTGAGGAGGAACAGCAGCCCTGAGATGGAGCTCAGGGATCACCCCCAGAGAGGAGGAATCAGCTCCTGACACCCCAGATCGCACAGGACCTGCTGGAACAATCCCTGTCAGGCCCTTCCCGGGCAGTTCCTCCCTTCCCAGGCACTCAGCACCATCCTGATCCATGGGGATTGGTCCCAAATCCTTTTCCCTAGCTCAAGGGCATCTTTTGGCAACCTTGGAACAGCTTCTCAGAACAGCTGTGGTGGTCCCTGGATCCCTGGCAGTGTCCAAGGCCAGGTTGGACAGGGCTTGGAGCAGCCTGGGACAGTGGGAGGTGTCCCTGCCATAGCAGGGGTGGCACTGGATAGGCTTTAAGATCCTTTCTAACCCAAACCATTCCATGATTTTCTCATCTCCCATTATCCACTACACAGAATCAGGGAATATCCTGAGCTGGAGGGAACCCCAAGGATCACCCAGTCCCACCCCTGGCCCTGCCCAGACCCCCAACAACCCCACCCTGTGCACCCCTGGCAGCGCTGTGCAAACACTCCTGGAGCTCTGGCAGCCTCAGGGCCTGGACCATTCCCTGGGGAGCCTGGGCAGTGCCAGCACCTCTGGGGGGAAGAACCTTTCCCAGTATCTATCCCAAATCCTCCCTGGCACAGCTCCAGCCATTCTCTTTTCCTCTCTCTGCTCACAAGGACAAGGATGCCACCTCATCATAGGGAATTTCCTCATGGTTGTGAAATGTTGGACACAACCCCTGTGAGAGCTGTAGGAAAAACTCAGGAGAGAAGTGATACTGAAATCAGGCAGAGAGAAACGCCCTGACACAGTTTTGGGTATTAAAAAGCAGAAACTCCTTAGGACAGCAACAGGAATTCCTGATCTCAGCAAGAACTCTCTGGGTCTTCTCCCTCTAACAAACACCCAAGGCCTGAGAACCAACCCTGAAAAAAGCAGAGCCAAGGCAGCAAATCCTCATTCCCTGAGCTGTGTCTGTGCCCACCTGGGACAGGCAGGACTCCTGAAATCAGAATGAAATCCCAACAAAACTCCACCACAACTCCCTAGAGGTGAGGAGTGGAGGGGATGCACAAGGACTCCTATTCTTGTATCCAGGGCATTCATGTGGCAGCTTCCAGGAATTTCTTTGGGTTTTCTTTAGCTCTGCACAGGAGCCCTGCCCAGGTTTGTGTTTAACAGCAGGAGCAGGATGCCAGCAGGGCTCCCAGGGTTTCAGCAGGATTCCAGAGGCACTCCAGGCTATGGTGGCTATGCTGCTCCCCCAGCTCCTGGCAGTGTTGTTCTCCCACTGCCCACGGGGGAGCTTCCTGGGGGTTTTCCAGGCAGTGCAGGATTCAATGTCTGTACACTGTAATTACTTTTAGTTGTTGCCTTCTCCTTTGTTGTAATTCGCTTGCTAATTATCATCACCGAATTTTAACTCAGTTGTTCCCATTAATCTTAAATTAATTACCAGGGAGTCCAGACTCCTTTAACACCAGGGTTGTTTTGCTTTTAATCACAGGTTTTGTAGCTCGGTGCTGCTGTCTCAGAAACAGCCATGGGAAGTCTCTGGAGAGGGCTTTTGATAAGGGCTGGAGAGACAGGACCCAGGGAATGGATCCCACTGCCAGAGGGCAGGGATTATGGGATACTGGGAGGGAATCCTTGCCTGTGAGGGTGAGGAGGGCTGGGGTGGAATTCCCAGAGATGCTGTGGCTGCCCCTGGACCCCTGTCAGTGTCCTGTGGATAGTGGGAGGTGTCCCTGCCCATGGATGGCACTAGGTGATCCTTAAGGCCCCTTCCAAGCTGACACATTCCATGATTCTGGGATGATGTTGGAGGAGCAGCTGGCCCTGAGGTGTCAGTGGGAGAAACCCCCACCCCTTAATGGATTGGCAGCCTGGGGGTGGGAATGTTCCCCAGGCCTCCATGAGAAGCTTTTCCATTCCTGGCTGGCTATTCTTGCCAATATTCCTGGATGAAGGATTTCTGGAGTCCCTGCTTGCCAGAGCTCCAAAGGTTTCAGGCTGGGTTGTTGCCCCTTTTGTGTCTCATCTTTGGCTGAGCCTTTTCCAGGAAAGGATTTCACCAAACTGGTGTCAATCCCAGGCTTTTCCCCAAAACCCCAATCTCAGCCCCTCCTGAGTCAGGGCCCTTTCCTGGAGGTGGCTCCTCGTGCTCCTGTCCCAGCTGGGCTCTGATGGATTGGTGGCCTTTGGGGCAGGACAGGGATTTGCCCCCAGAGTCCCCACGCTCCGGGCCAAGCCCCAGGGAGCTCAGAAAGCCCAGTGACCTCCCCACACCCCATTCCACGCCCCAAAGGAAATGGCCACACTTTTGTGAGGAAGTTTTGGCCTTTTCCAAATGTCCGGCAAAAACCTGGAGGGCTCTGGTTTCTCTGAGTCCAACCAGGGCCTTACAGCCACCACAAAATCCTTTCAAAATAATTTCACCAGTTTTTTTCCAAAGCTGTCTGTGAATTGGAAGAAATACCAGATTTTTCCAGAGCTTCCAGCCCTGCTTTGGTCCCCCCGAGATGTTTCAGTGTGTTTGGAATGAAGGGTGGTGAGGAGTTCATGGAAAATGCTGCTGGAATCTATCACATCCTGCAAAACTGCTCCAGGGAATCCACTCCTCCCTTTGGAAGGTCTGTGCCAGAGAAATGGTGCAAATTCTGCTCTCTGCTCCCAGGGCCTGGTTTTTGTACCTGGGTTCTTCTGAATGCCAATAAAAGCCAGGGCTGGAGCTGAGTTCCCACATTTCCCACAGGTTGGAGGCTCCAGGCTGGGAATGGGAGAGTCCTGAGTCCTGGATGTGCAGGAACACAAATAAAACAGCTCCCACACCCAGGTAAGGACAGAGGTACCAAAGAAACAGTGAGGCAGCTCTGGGTGCTAATAAATACAAAATAAAAAATTTAAAAATAAAATATAAAATATGAACGATAAAACCATGGAGTGCCCAAGGCTTAAATAATATTGATTTATTTATAGACTAAGCAGGAACACAAAAGGACTGAGGGAAAGATGAAGCTTTGGCAAAGGTATAAATGAGATTTTTCCAAAGCCATCCTATATTTTGGTTGGGGTTTTTCCCCCTGATTTTGGGTTTTTGCTGCTCTTCCATGGCCCTTGCTCAGGGTGAGCTCAGGATCAGGAGTGCCCCAAGAATTCCTCTTATCCCAAAGCCGTGTTTGTGTCTGCTGGAAGGAAATCTCTTTGTTTGGAAGGAAACATCTCTGTCCCCACAGCCTGGGGGCCACAGGAGCAGCAGGATTGTGCCTGGAGGAGCTCAGGGCCTGAGCCTTGGGAGCACACTGGGAATGTGAGCTCTTCCCTCTCAATCCTGCTCCAGGGAGAGGTTTGATTGTGGAGGTGCCTCAGGAACAAGTCCTGAGGGAATCGCATTCCCTCCAGTGTTTTCCTGAGAGTTATAAATCCATCAGGAGTGACACCCCTGGATCATCTGCAGGAGTTTTGTCCTTTTCCCTGAAATCCTCCCTGTGCCCCTTGGAGCACTGGCTGTGCCAAGGATTCCTCAGCATCCCGCTGGCAGCTGGGATGGGATGGGATGTGAGCAAGTGGGGCACAAAGCTCAGCTTTAAACTCCTCATCTGTACTGCTGAGGAGCAGTCTTGTCCCAGGAAATGCTCCAGGAACAGGGATATTCAGTTTTCCTCAGCAGATCCAGCTGGGATCCACCCTGCTCTGCTTTTGGAGGGGTCAAAAAGGCTGGAGAGGCGCCCCAGCAAAGGGTCAGGGACAGGCTGGGGGCTAGGCCCGGAAGGGTGGTGGGGGTGGGACACCGCAGTGTCACAGTCCGGTCACTGCGGGGTCCCTGGGGCACTGCTGGGGCCTGTCCTGGTTAACTCTTTATTGATCATCGGGGTGAGGGCATTGAGCCACCTTCAGTGAACCTGCAGGGGACACCCGGCTGGAAATGAGTGGGGAGAGGGCAGGAGGGCCCTGCACAGGGACCTGGAGAGGCTGGCTCCAGGGGCTGGGTCCAGAAATGTGAGGTTTAACAAGTCCAGGTGCCAGGTCCTGCACTTTGGCCACAACAACCCCTGCAGCACTACAGGCTGGGGACAGAGTGGCTGGACAGAGGCCAGGCAGAAAGAGACCTGCAGGGACTGACGGACAACAGGCTGGACATGAGGCAGCAGTGTGCCCAAGGGCCAAAAGGCCACGGGCTCCTGGCCTGGGTCAGGAATGGTGTGGCCAGCAGGTGACTTTGACTCAGGAAAAGGCTCTGGCTACAAATCCAGAAATAATAATTCCCTCTCCACACTGAGCCAATTAGGGAGCAGGGCTGACAGAGCCTGGCTGTCCTCACTCCCTGGAATGGGGCCTTCCACAGCTCCTGGCTGTGATGGGAATCTTCCAGCCTGGGAGCCTGGGCTAGAAAAAACCCTCAGAAATAAATCCAGGATGCAGAGGCGGCCCAGACAGATGTGTAAATCCAAGATTTACCCTCTCAGTGATTCAGATCTCCAAGAAGGAGCAAGAAGCTGGGAGAAGGTTCCTCCTCCTCTTGCTCATGCAGGGAACAGGATGGCTTTGATTTGTTCTGTGTCTGTCAGGTCCTTCAGGGGGATTCCATCTCAGGGGATTGGTCCCAGACTGGTTTGCAGGAGAAAGGCTGGAGGCTCTGCTAGGAGAGCACAGGGAAATGCCTTTGTGGGCTCTTGATTCCTTGCTTGTCTCTGAGATATTCCTTGTAGGAGCCCTCCAGGAGGAAAGGATGAGGTCTGAGGCCAGGAGAAGGGACCAAAGACTCCCCACAAATGAGTGGTGACACCTGGATGGGCACACCAGTCACTGTTTGTAACTCTTGGGTGCAGGAACTCAGCCTGGTCTGAGTTAAACAAGGATTCACTTCCACCCAAGCTTTCCTGAGGCTGAAATTCCAGCTGCAGTACAAAGGGCACAGGAATCACCTTTTCCTCCTCCTGCCCTCCTGCCCTTGAGGAATCTGAGCTGCCTGGGTCCCTGCCAGGGCTATTCTCACCCTCTGGGACACACAGACATTCCAAAATGTGCCCTGTGAGCAGCTGGCAATTCCCCAGGGAGTCAAATCCTCTGGCAGAGTCTGGACAGTACCAAGGACCATCTTCAGCCTTGCTGGGACAATTTTATCCCCTGGAGTTTGCTTTGCTGGACCTTCAGGGCAGTCAATGCTCCTGCCAGGCCCTTGGGCTCCGTTTGGTGCCTTCTCTGTGTCCCAGCAGTGGCAGTGCCCTTCCAGCCATGGCTCCAAGAGCAAGGGAAGCATCTGGAGGTTCTCCCATGGGACTGACCTGTTAGTTAATCCCATGGGATTGGCTCGGTCTGGGCATTCTCAGCTTCCCCTGTGAGCTCCCCTGGGGCAGCACTATCTGCTGAAATCCACCAGTTCTTTGTCCTAAATCTCTGCCCTGCTGTCTTGGGTTGAAAAATGTAACCAAAACTGTGTATTTAATTTCATCTGTTGAAGCCGGTTGGGAGATATTGTTCTTTATCTCTTGTAACTCCAGGGGTGGGGGAAGAGGGCAGATGCCTTCTGTTAACGGGACACCTGATAACACCAGATAAGGCAGAGCCTTCTTATCTCTTCCTCCACCCATCCTCCTCCGAGGGTATCTCCTGTGAATGGGCCATTGAAGGCCTCTCACATCACTGATAACATCACCTCATCCCATTGTGGGATGCTCCACTCAGTGGGAGGAGCCAAAGGCTTTCCACCAGCATAAAACCTGCAATCCTAAACACCACGGAGCCTGTTTCCATTGGATTCCCAGAGGATGACTGGACCCTTTCTTGAGGATCATCTCTACTCCAATGGAGCCACATCTGTCACCTCAGGAGGACTCACTGCAGGCTGCTTCCAGCACCCTGACCAACAGGGTGTCAGATTTGCATTCTGACTCTGTCAGTGGTCCTTTGTACTATTGCATTTATTTTATTTTATTTTATTTTAACCTTTCTTGTTATTGTTCTTCTCTCTATTAAATTGTATTTTCTGACTTGGAGTCTCACTGGTTTTTCTTTCAAACCGGTACACCTGTCATACAGGATCTTCAAGGGCTGGAGGCCAGGCTGGCTCTGAAATACTCCCTGGACATCCAGGATGGAATCCCACAGCCCAGTGAGGGCCCCTGACTGCCCAAGGAGCAGCCAGACCTCCCAAGAATGACCCAGGAGAAGGGAATCTCTCTCAGGCTCACAGGAAGAATTCCTGTTTTCCCTCCAGTCTCTCTCTGATCCATAAAGAAAATACAATTCCTAAAGCAGCCGTGGGAGCAGAGCCTGCAGGGAGGGGGTGACACAGCCCAGGAAGGGAGAGGAGAAGGAGGAGGGAAGGAATTGCTCTGGATGGCCTTTAATGCCAACAGTGAGAACTGAAGGACCTGCAAAGATCAGAGCCAGAAACACAAACAAATGAATAATAAATGGAGTTTCTGAGGTGCCTCTGGTGTGGAGGGAGCACATCCTTAGGCCACGGACACAGGGAGGGGGGGACAGGGGGCCAGAGCCCTGCAGAAATGGCTTTTCCCTGTAAAAGCAGCATGGGAGGCTGCAGCTGCTGCTCCCCTGCATCCACAACCCCAAAGAAAACATCTCCTACAATAAAAATCAATCCCAGGGGTCTGAGTGCTTCTGGGTGTCCTGAGAGGCAGAGCAGGAGCATTTCCCACACCAGGATTGGGAGAAGCAGGCATGCAAATTCCTGCAAAAATTAATTCCTCACATCAAATGGATTTGCTTTGTCTGGACACGGATCCATCTTGGAATTCCATTCTCCAGCTCTTCTGACAAAGGAATTTGAACATCCCAAAAGCTGTTCCACTGCCTTTTCCCAGCAGGCAGGGTCTCCATGGCTCATCCTGGAGCGTTTCCAGCCTGGAATTAGGGGTGGAATTGGTCAGAGGAGGAGCCAATCTTTTGAGCTTGAGATTCTTAATTGCTCCAGAATGGATTGGGTTGGAAGGACCTTCAGGATGATCCAGTGCCACCCCTGCCATGGGGACATCTCCCACTGTCCCAGGCTGCTCCAAGCCCTGTCCAGCCTGGCCTGGAACACTTCCAGGGATCCAGGGGCAGCCACAGCTGCTCTGGAAATTCTATTCCAGAGCCTCCCCATGCTCCCAGGGAGAAATGCCTTCCCAATATCCCATCTAAGCCTTCCCTCCTTCAGCTCAAGGACCCTAGTCCTTTGTTCCTCACATTTTTTCCTGCCATATTAAAGCCCTGCAAAAACCATGGGAATCTTTGGGGTAATTCCTACCCAGGACAGACAAAGCTCCAGGGACAGGAGCTGGACACAGCCCTGGAATAAAGGTGGAGAATAGTCAGTGGTGGAAAAAAAATCAGGGAGGTTTTGGCTCCTGCTTCCTGCTAACTGGGGTGCAGCCGGAGCAAGCCCTGACTCCAGCAGGGATCAGCCTCAGTTTCCTGCTGGAAGCACAGGATGAATGCTGGTACTCCCCTGCTCCTCTGATGGCTGAAGTCAGACTTTTAAAGCTCAAATTGAGAAAAAGAGGGAAAAGGAATATTTCCTTGGGAGTTCCTGTCTCTTATCCTTCACTCCCTGAGGGCTGTAAGGAGAAGACACTACTTTATCACTGGAGCCCAAATCTTCCCTGGGCTCCCTTTATCCCTTCCCTCAGCCCTGGGAATGCAGCAGGGGGAAGTTTCGTTCCCTGGGGATCTCCCCAGGTGCACACTCAGCTCCCTCATCCCTAATCCATGATTTATCCATCAATAAATGCAGAGTGTTTATGGGAAGGATGTGACTCAGGGCCATGGCTGGAAATGGAATTTCTTGAGGCTCTGAGGGGCAGCTGAACTCCCCCCATGCTCCAGAACCCTGACCCTGTTCCATCTGGGAAGGGGGGGCTAAGGAATCCCATCAGGAGAGGCTGTTCCTCGAGGGAGAAATTGTTTGCTCCAACATCAGGCAGGAGTTGCACCAGCAGCTCCTTCAGGGAGAGCTCAGCTCCTGGAAACAATGGAATGGCCTCCAAAGGGGCAGGAATGGGAATTTTCAGGGTGTATTTGGACACAACATTGCCCTGGGACAGAGAAGCTTTGGATCATTTAGGTGAGAAAAGACCTGGAAGTTCAAGTCCAATGAGCTCTGAGCAGCCCCTGGAGACCTTCAGACACCTCGGACCTCTCCACAGCCAGGGAAAGGCCTGGAAAACACTGCTGGATCCATCCCAAATGCTGCACCCCCATCACTCCTGCCATGTGGAGGGAAACACGGAATCACACTCTGAGATGTCTCCATCCCACACCCTGCTCTCGCCCAAGGGACAGGACCCTGTGCTGGTCACTCCTGCCAAGGGGTGACCCTGGGGAACTCTGGCTTGGCCTCAGCAGGACTGAACCCCTGGACTCTGAGTTTCCAGGGGTCAGGGACAGGTCGAGTGTCCCCACATGGAACAGTGGGAGAGGGAAAGGGAAGGGGGCAATAGAGGGAAAAGGGTCCTTGGGAAGCAGAAATGAGGTTGGTTTTGAAGAGCAGGAGCTGAGCTGCCGTTTGCAAAGGGCAAAGCGTCTCCAGGGGAAACTGGAGCTCACCCACAGCTGGGAGTTTGGAAGGAGCAGGGAATGGGAAGATTGTTTAATGAGGAGGTGAGGAATGCTCAGTTAGGGATACCCCCCCACCCACAAACGTCTGCAAACGATCCAGGTGTGGTGGAGCCAAACTGCAGATCCCAGCAGGGGCCTTCAGGAGCCTTCTGGGGCCCTTCCAGCTCAGCCTCATCTGGGATTCTGGGATGATCCCACTGAGAACACCAGAAATCAGCTCCCTCTGCCCTGGGCAGCAGCCAAACATGACAGAACCACCCTCGGGAGGGAATAAATATGAGCAAACCTCCGATTCCTTTCCATTTCTGAGCTTTGAAGAAGCTTTGAGGTCACCCCTGCACAATGCTGAGGGTCAGGAGCTCAGGACAGAGGAAAAGGGAAGAGCAGGAGGTCCTCCCCCACCACAGCTCCAGCAGGCAGGGATGGATAGGGCTGACAGAATTGCAGAGATGGAATGACAGAAGCTTTTTGGGATGCCTCCTTTGCTGCTCCTCAGCTCCTTGCAGCTCCTGGTCCTGGAGATCATCAAAGCTGACTCAGCTTTCCCGCAATTCCTGCAGCAGCAGCAGGACCTGCTCCCCTCCCTGCACAATTCCTGCAGCGCTGGGAGACCCCCCTGGCCAGGGGGGGCGGGGGGGGCTCTAGGGGAGGCTGGAATAATCCCAGCCCTGTCCCTGCTTGTGTGCGCACAGCCTGGAGGGTCCCAGGGGTGTCCCAGAGGTTTCCCAAAGCTATCCAGAGGTATCTCAGGGGTATCCCGAGGAGAGGGGTCCTGCCCTCCCCGCTCTGACCCCTCCTCTGCAGCTCTGGTTTATGGAATCCCATCCCACTCTCTGCTGCCAGCTCTGGCACCTTTGGGATTCTGGGAGTGAATCCTAAATCCCGCTCCCATTCCAACAGCTCCAGGATTCCAGGAACGAATTCTGCCTCCTCCACCCCAGCTCTGCCCGTGTGGGCTGCACTCAGCACTCCCAGCCCTGGGCTGACCCTTCCATCCCGGCTGCTTTCCCTGCAGAGCCAGGAGCAGGGAGGACATGGCTGCCCCACGTGTGCCAGCTGGGACTGTGACATTTGGAGAGGGAACAGAAGGATTTCAATCCTCTCGGAACTCCAAGGGGCCATGGAATAAACGGGACAGGGAATTCCAGCTCCTGCTGGCCCCGCTGTGGCTGTGGGGAATGGGAAAGTGGGACAGGAACTGTCCCAAGGAGTAGCCTCGGGCTGATGTGAAAGGATTGGCCAGTGCAGCCCTAACACATCTGGGCCTGGGCAGAGCCTAGGGATATGGGGTGGATGTGGGGTGGATGTGGGATGGATACAGGATGGATACAAAATGGATTGGGGATGGATATTGGGAAAGGTTCTTCCCCCAGAGGGTGCTGGCACTGCCCAGGCTCCCCAGGGAATGGTCCAGGCCCTGAGGCTGCCAGAGCTCCAGGAGTGTTTGCACAGCACTGCCAGGGGTGCTCGGGGGGCGTTGTTGGGGGGTCTGGGCAGGGCCATGGTTGGGATGGATGATCCCTGTGGGTCTGTTCCAGCTCAGGATATTCTTTGATTCTCTGAACCAGGGGATGGTGACTTCCAGATGAGGCTCACCCTGACCAGCTCCAGTTTTTAGCTCCCCCTACATTCCCACCTGGAAAAGCATTCCCATTCCCTGGCAGGGCTCAGCCAGGCAGGTTATCCCATCATCTGGGCAGGCACAGTCCAGGTAGAACTCAGGAAATAATTAATTTTTTTGCCTCACTGACAATTTCAAACAAGCAAGCAAACAAGAAATTGTTTCAGGTCAACTTGAAATTCAAATCCTTGAATTCTTGGGTTAAGGGGACAATTTTATTTGTCCTAATATGAAACATCCCATTTTCATGACATGTATTTTTTACACGCACAGCGTAACTACAGCTTGAGGCATTCTCTACCCAAAGAGTGATTTATTTGTTACATTTTTTCCCTGATGTTTTGTTTGTGTGTGCAAGGCTGGAATTCATGCAGGGAGAATTTGCTGCTGTTAAATCTCTATTTTTTGTTGTTGTTGTTGTTTGAGACCAAAAGAATTGAGACAATGAGATTTGGTAGAATATTTCACTCAAGTGAAGCTCTGCAAGAAGCTTTTCTCTGCTGTTCCCAAACCCCTTCACCCTCACCGCTGGGGCAGAGCCTGCCCTACCTGTGAGCAGAGCAGGTGACCCTGCCCTGGGCAGGGCGCCAGGCCCGAGTTATTTGTGGATAAAGCAGGACAAAGTCATGGGAAACCTTTTCCCGCTGCAGGAAAGGCCTGAGAGAGCAATACTGAGATTTTGTGCCACTTCAGCGTCACCAGAGGACTCCTGAAGGAGCTGGACTGGGAGAGTTTCTCCAACAGTGCTGCGAAAGTGAGGACAATGCCCAGTTCCTTGTGATCTCTGTAAACCTCTCTAACTCGAGTTTTAGGGGGAAAAGGATTTTGTAGACATCGTCCTGATCTTCCCACTCATTCCCTACATTTCTGATGGCAAAGTAACCTGGGCTGCTGCTGTTGAAGGCTCTGCAAAGAGCCCCTGGTGGGTTTAATCCAAACCCCAGAGCCCAGAGCGCATTCCTAAAATCCCAAACCCCAGGGCCCAGAGCGCGTTCCTAAGGGGTGACATCCCCACATTCCCCTGCTGGCACAGCAGCCCCGGCTCCCCAGCACTCGATGTCACCTTCCCGCAGGGACGGACGGCAGCGATCAGAGGGAGCAGCAACTCATAGGACGAAATTGAACTAAATTGAGCCAAATCCTCCTGCTTGTGGCGTTCCAGAGGAGCCCGGGATGGAAGATCCCAGCAGAGCTTTGGAGATCTCTCATCCAACGCTCCTGAGCAGCGAAGTCACCACCCCCCCAAATCCCTTTGATTCCCGGGCGGCAGCAGCCCCGCTAATTGCGCTGATTAATGAGTCTCTCACACTGCCCTAATTGCACGAGGAGAAGCTGAGAGTTCATTTTTACTTCCTGAGCTGCTTCCAAATGAGGCGGGCGCTGAGCAGCCCGGGCGGGGGTCATTTGCATGCGGTAATTAACGGTGCTTCACTCACGAGTGGCTCTTTCAGTTCTCCACCCGAGCCTTTGGTTCTGCTCCAGCGGCTCCCGATCCTGCACATCCCCCTGCGGCTCAGAGGGGACGGGGAGAAGGCTCAGAGCTGCTCAGGACTCCCCGGAGCTGGAGCACGGCTCCCACCCTGGGATTGCTCCCTGCCGGGAGGGGATGAGACCCTGCCCCATCCCTGGGGCTGCCCCTGGATCCCTGGAGGTGCCCAAGGCCAGGCTGGGCATTGGGGCTTGGAGCAGCCTGGGACAGTGGGAGGTGTCCCAGGGGCGGCACTGGAGGGTCCTTCCAAGGTCCCTCCCAAGGTCTCTCCAAGGTCCCTCCAAGGTCCCACCCAAGATCCCTCCCAAGCCCAACCCTTCCATGATCCTTTAACAGACACATTTGGAGGAACAATCTCCATTCCAGGTGCTCAAAGAACTCTTAATTAGATTTTCCAGCCCAGCCTCACCCTCTCCCCTGACTGAGCAGACCTGGTGAGGAGGAAAAAGGAAAAGCTGCTCAGGAACTCCAAGGTGAGCAAACACTTCAGGGATTCATTCCTGCCCAAACACTGGGAAAAGTTCCTTTTTTCCCCTCAGGGGTCGCGTTTCCCTTTGGATTTGGATGCTGGGGCGCCTCCTGCCTCTTTCCCGCAGGGTTGGAAGGGCGGGGTTGTTCTGCAGCGGGGTCAAACTGCTCAGCCCTTGCCGGGATTTTGGCACCAGGGATCCAAACCCGGCCCTGCAAGGGCCTTTTGTGGCTTCTGCCTCTCCCTCTGTCCCAAAAGGGGATTCCTCCTCCTCCTCCCAAGCACGGATTACAAAGGATCAAACCTCTCCTTTTTCCTTTCCAGACAGAGCTTGGCACTGATATCCCAGGGGAGGCATTTTTTGCTTTGTAAAGCTCCAGACAAAACTGCAACACCTTTGAATTCCAGCTGAAATTCTGTGTTTTGTTTGCTTTGTGGGAAGAACTCTCCGGATCAAATCTATCTCCATTCAGGAAGGACTTTATAGCTGCAAAGAACACCAAATGCATCCTGTAGAGAGCATTTAGACCCTCAAAGCCCAGAGCCATCACTCACAGCTCCCTGGGACAGCCTGGCTCGATCCCAGCTTTTCCCAGCACCCTGGGGAAACTGAGTCCTGGATTCCCAAGGGGGAGGGGTTGATATTCCAGAGGAAAAGCAGCAATTGGGAGACACCAGTGGGATCCCACACTGCTCACATCCCAGCCCTCAGCACTTCTTGGAATGAATTCTGCCCATCTGCAGCATTCCAGGTTTGGCTATTCCGCCCCAAATCCAGGAAACTATATTTTTGCAGCAGTTTTCACGGGAAAGCCCTGGGTTTTCCTGGGTTTAGTGCCAGGTTTTCCCTTTCAAGCCTGAGCAGCCTTTGCTGCAGTTGAAGGGAAGCAGCTCCAGGTGAGAGAATAAAACATGGAATTCTGCAGGAAAGACAGGGAATGTCTGAGGTGCTGCCCCTCGCACACAAAACAGCCTTGGGAATGGAATCCAGGAATGAGCACAAAATCTGAGGGAGAATTCAGACTCTTCTACATGACAGAGCCTTGGATGGTTCCTGGGAAAGCAGGAGACTGGGAGGTGTCCCTGCCCATAGCAGGGGTGGCAATGCTTCATCCTTAAGGCTCATCCAACCCAAACCATTCCATGATTCCAGAGTTTAATGCTCAGGACAAATCCCAGCACTCACAGCCCCTCTGGAAATGGGCTCTTACAGAGCCCAGGACAAGGAATCCAGGACAAATTTTTAGGGACAAAACCTCTCTGTGAGTGGACAATGGTAACACATTTTTAGTAAGCACATCAAAGAGGAAAATGCTTTCATCACCATCAGAGCTGGGATAATTTTGTAATCAGCTGTCAGCTGTATCCAGTGCTCTGTTCCCCTGAACCTGGGAAGAACTGGAGCTCTGTGATTTAAACCTGGTTTTAGTCTCAGCTTTGCAGGTGCCTGATGGCCCCAGGGCAGCTCGGGATCAGCACCTGGGGTTGGTCAGAGCTGCAACCACGGCTGAAATCTCATAAGAAGTTGTTGTGGGCTTGGAATTGGCAAAATTCCCATTTTGTGCCTGCTCCCAGCAAAGCTGCTGCAGGAGGAGGATCCTTTCTCAGCCTCAGCAGCAGCTGTGAACTCACATGGGTGACTCCAGCACAATTAGGCTCAGTTTTAATAACCACAGGTATTTTTTCAGCAGTTGGAGCCTGGTCATAGACCAAGATCCTGCTGTAAATGTTAATGACGAAGTGCAGGGAAAAGCCAGGGAAGATAAATCCTGTAATTAACCCCTGCTCCAATCAAGCTCAGGGATCAAACACTGCTGAAATGGCTCTGGGGGCTTGGGGTTCTTTCCTTTCCATGGGATTTCTGGAGTGCTCCGATCAGAGGTGGCAGCCCAGGAGGATCCCTCTAATGCATTCATGGATTGAGTTCCTTCAGTTCAGTGATCCTGGCCTGGGGCAGCTCTGGGAGGGATCCTCCAGGATGGACCCCCGGGACAACCTGGGCTCCTCTCCAGCTTCGTCCTGAGCTGGTCCCTGCAGGAGGAGCTGTGCTGGGAATCCAAGCTGCAGAATCCTGGGATAGATCCATGGCTAGACCAGGATCTCTGGGTGGATCAGCACAACCTGAGGCCAGGCTGGCCAGGCTGGGAGCACCCTGGGACAGTGGGAGCTGTCCTGGGTAGGACTGGGTGGCCTTTGAGGTCCCTTCCACCCAAACCAGTCTGGGATTCTGGGAAGAGCCTGGCATCCAGGCATGGCTGTCCCTGGGACAGCCTGAATCAGCAAAGGACATTTACCCTGAAATCCAGTTCTGGGAGCAGTTAAACCTGGCCCAGGCCCAGCCTGAAGCCCAGCTCTGTCAGGATGAAATGCTGGCATTCCCATTTCCCTTCCAGAAAACTCTTTCCTAAAATAGAATTGGCTCCTTGGCAAAATCTTCCTTTCCTCCTTTCTTCCAAAAGGAGGAAATCCATCCTTTCCTCCAAAATCTCCTTTCCTAAGTGGGAAATGGGAAGCTTTGGCAGTTTGGAGACTTCTTCCCAAAATTTCATTTCCAGCCATCCTAAAACTCAGCACAGCTTCTACGAAACAGGAATTGCTGACAGAAAACATTGTTTTCTGCAGTGAATAAAGGATCTGCCAAATGTGGAGCAGGTCGCTGACAACTCCCTGGATTGGACAGGCTGGCATGTCCCTGCATCCCGGGAAATGGGAAGCAAACCCACTGAGCCAAGGAACAGCGAAATCCTGAGAATTGCAGAGGGGTTTTGAAGCTTCTGGCCGCTAGAAAGGCTGCAAACAATGTCCCTGCTGGTCTCTGCTCACCCACTCCCAGCTGGAGCTTGCCCTCCTCCACACTCCCTCCTCCTGCCTTGGCTCTATCTGTCCCTGGGCCTTCCCAGCAAACCCCTCTGTCCTTCCCAGCTCTGACATCCCAACATCCCAACCAGGATTCCTCTGGCAAATTCCCCTGGCTTCAGGTCTGCTCCTCCTCTGCTGGAATTTGTGTCACTGGGACTGGGGTTGATAGGAGATATCCCTTCCCTGAACCTCTGATTTCCTCCTTGCTGCTTTGGAAAACATCAGGAAGGGATTGGGATGCAGGAAGAGCTGAATTTGTTTATTTGTTTTTCCATGTGAGGTTTGATTTGGGGCTCAGTCCATGCCCAACCTCAGGAACTGTTCCAGGCACCCTGCAAGGTTCAGGATTTAAGGGGAGTAGGGTTAGATGGGACATTGGGAAGGAATTCCTGCCTTCGAGGGTGGGAGGGGCTGGGATGGAATTCCCAGAGCAGCTGTGGCTGCCCTGGATCCCTGGAAGGGTCCCAGGCCAGGCTGGATGGGGCTTGGAGGACCCTGGGACAGTGGAAGGTGTCCCTGCCCATGGCAGGGAGTGGCACTGGATTTTTAAGGCCCCTTCCAACCCAAGCCATTCCACAATTCCCTAATTTTATGGTTTATGTTGCTGCTGATGTCCTTTTCTGGAGGCTGGAAAAGGCTCATCTAAAGGCTCCACAGGATCCTGAGGGCCCTGGGACTGTCCTGACCCCCAAAGCCAGAGGAAAACTGCTGGAAACTCAGCCCTGAATTCCCTTCCACCTCCTGAGAGCTCCTCACACCTGGCAAAAATCTCCAGGAATAAAAGGCAGTTTGAAATGGTTGTAATTTCCAGCAGGGATTAGTGCTGTTCCCCGCCTGACCTCACTCCTCCTGAGACTCCAGACATGTTCTGAGCCTACTAATTCCCAAAGCCTCTTCCCGCTGCTCTGGGCAGCCAGGGGAGAGGAAAAGGAATCAAATTCCTGCCAGAGAAAAGTGATTTCTTCATATTCCCTCACTCTTTACCCTGACAGCAGCTTCAGCTTGCAAAATAAAAAATGGGTATGGAAACACCTTTAATGCATTATTTGAATGCAGCTCTTCTGTGTTGGAGAAGATGAAAAGTTTGACAAGAAAGTTTCACAGATATGTAGGTTTAGCAGAAAGCTCTCTGAATGTGGAACCTGAGAACTGAATAGAGATAGAAGCAAGTTTTGATATAGAAGAATAAAGGATGTCTAAAGTCGGAATTGCTGAGCCATTTGTTACTGAACAAATAGGTTAAGTCGAGTTGGAAAGAGGTTTTATGGCTGGAGCAAAGGATATGTTGACCACAAACAAAGAAGATGTTTTTACCAAGCAGAAATAGTCCTTAGAAAAGCAAAAGATACTATGAGCAAACAAACCCCATGTTTTTACCAAGTAGAAACAAAGTGTAAGAATTTCCCCCTGCAAGAAAAACAACTTTGAGCTTAAACTGTAACATAATATAATCAGTAGTTATGATAGGCTAGAGGTAAATGTAAAGGTATCATGTATGATGCTGATTGGTTTCTATATATGTCTTGGGTTGAAAAAATGTAACCAAAAATATGTATTCTGTTTTCATCTGTTGAAACCCATTAGGAGATATTGTTCTTCTCTCTTCCTGCACCCGTCCTCTTCCAAGGGACATCCCCTGTGAATGGGCCATTGAAGGCCTCTCACATGACTGATAACATCACCTCATTCCAATGTGAGACGATCCACCCAGTGGGAGGAGCCAAAGGCTTTCCACAGGGATAAAACCTGCAATCCCAAACACTGATGCAGCTGCTTTTCCACTGAATCCTTGGAGGAAGACCGGACCCATCTCGCCAGCACTGGACCCTTTGTTCTACAGGATCATCTCTACTCCACAGAACAACATCTGTTACTCCAGGAGGGCTTATCTGGACTGCTTCCAACACCCTGACAGCAGGGTGTCAGGTCGTATCTCTGACTCTGGCAGGATTTTCTAGGACTTCTGTTTTTTGCTTGTTTGTTTTTTGTACTACTGCATTTGTATTTTTTTTTAATATATTCCTAGTAAACAGCTGTTATTCCTATTCCCATATTTTTGCCTGAAAGCTCCTAATTGAAAAATTGTAATAATTAGGAGGGAGGGTGTTTTACATTCTCCATTCCAAGGGGAACTCCAGTTTTCCCTGACAGATACCTGTCTTTCCAAACCAAGACAATGTATTAAGATGTTCAGCAAAGAAAACTATGTAATGCATTGTAAGCAGAGCTGAAGTGGCTTCAGCCTTGCCCTTGAGCTGTAGCTGGCAGCATTAGGCTGGCTCTGCATACCCATGACCCAGGACTCTGCAATAAACGTTTTGGAACAGAGCCACCCGCTGTCCCCGCATCTCATACACTTCTCTTCTTCTAAAAACTCAGAGATCAAACCCTGAGGGAGGCAGGAGGGATCTGGATATGGAGCTCAGGGGTTCCTGCTGGGTTTAAGCAGCCAGGGCTGGAAAAGCTTCATCCAAAAAAAAAAAAAAAAAGGATGAAGACACTTCTCCAGCTGCCTGAAGTTGCAGCCATTGCGGGAAAAGGAACATTTTGAGATTGGTGCTGTTGTTACCAAGCCTAGAATCCAGAGTGGGACTCCAAATCCACGGCCAGGGATTGAACTGTGGTATTCCCAGCACAAACACCAGCCCCAGAGTGCATCCCTGCTTGGAGACTTCCTCTCCAAACCATGTGCAGGACTTGAGGATATCATTGAGCAAACCCAGCTTACTCAAAGTCAAAAGCTGTGCATTTGGTAAATCAGCATTTCCTGATGGAGAAGGAATTGTCTGAATCACCCAGGCCAGGGCAGCAATCTCTAGGACCATATTCCTGGCCTTGGAATTGGCTCCTCAGCACCTCAAGCAATGGAGTTGCTGTGGCTTCCTGGGAGAAGTCAATTTTGGGAAGCACAGCTCAGTGGCAGCAATCTTCCCTGTCTTGCTGTCACTCCTTTCCCAGATTATTGCATTATCCCTGGATGGAGCTCTGGACGACCTCCCCTTCACACTGCACACACTTTTCACACCCACTGATAAATCCCTGCTGGAATTTGGTCCTTCCTGGATGTGGCCCTGGAGGCCCAGGCTCCATTTCTCTGGGTTTTGTTTTGGTGACTCAAACACACTGTGTGGTTTTCAGAGCTGGAAGGTAGAGCCTCCCTTATCCTGCAAACAGCATTTCCAGGGAACATTATGGAGGTTAATTCCAAGGATTTTGCTGCCCTGGCTGGAGGTCATTGGGAGTTAAAGAGCAGGGAGTGCTTTGGTTTGGCTTTGTTTGGTTTGCTTTGTTTTTCTGTTTTGTTTTGGATTGGTTTGGTTTAGCTTGGCTTGGTTTGGGTTGCTTTGGCTTGGTTTGGTTTGGCTTGGCTGCATTCGGCTTGGATTGGTTTGGTTTGGTTTTGCTTGGCTTGGCTTGGCTTGGCTTGGCTTGGTTTGGTTTGGTTTGGTTTGGTTTTACACAGAGGTGAAGTCACCTTCCCCCATCCCTGCATCCCTGCTTCTGCAACCATCTTTAAAATCTCCTGTCTTCCCAAAATAAACAGCTGGAGCTGTCACTGTGTCTGCTGTCATTTGGAAATAATGGAAAATAGAATTCCACGCAAAGATATTCTCACTTTAAGCACAGTCAGTAATTACTACAGCTCCAGGTTTTTTAGGGCTGCAAATGTGTCCCAGCTCAGAGCTGTTACCACTGGAACCCTGAGCAGTGCTGGGAAGCCCTGAGGGATCCCAGTCTGTTGTGCACATTCCAAGATATTTTTGTAGGAGCAGATTGTGGGTTTGTTTATTTGGAGCTCTTTCTCCCTGCATATGTTTGACTATTTTGGGTTGAGGAGAAATTGCAGCCTCGAGACTTTGGCTGCTGCATCCTGGTTACCTGAACTGAGCGTGAGTTCCAGGGCCTTGGAAGAGTTCAGGATGGAAAAGAGCTCCAGGATCACTGAGTTCAACATTCCCCAGTGCTGCCAAGGCCACATGACCCCTGTCCTCAAGTGCCACATCCACAGGGCTTTAAATCCCTGCAGGGATGGACACTCCACCCCTGCCCTGAGCAGCCTCTGCCAAGCCCTGAGCCCCCTTTCCATGCAGAAATTCCTGCTGATGTCCACCCTGACCCTCCCCTGGCCCAGCCTCAGGCAGTTCCCTCTCCTCCTGTCCCTGTTCCTGGCAGCAGAGCCCGACCCCCCCCGGCTGTCCCCTCCTGTCAGGAGTTGTGCAGAGCCACAAGGTCCCCCCTGAGCCTCCTTTTCTCCAGGCTGAGCCCCTTTCCAGCTCCCTCAGCCTCTCCTGGGGCTCCAGCCCATTCCAGGAGCATTGGGAAACAGGAGTTGATCTGAGTCTGTGGGACAAGGGGCAGCATCACAATTTTAGAGTAACAGGAGCTGGGAGGGACCTTCAGCATCCCCACCTCAGATTTCTTCATTCAAGCTTAGGAACAACAGAGATTTATCCTGGGAAGTCCCTCAGCCATAAACACCTCTGAGTGTTTTATAGCAAACCTAAAACCTCTGGGGAAAGACCAAATCCAGAGGTATAAACTCCTACTGGAGGAAAGAGATAAGTTCAGAGAATCCTGGAATGGTTTGGGTGGGAAGGACTTTATAGCCCACCCAGTGCTACCCCTGCCATGGCAGGGACACCTCCCGCTGTCCCAGGGTGCTCCTTGGGCACTGCCAGGGATCCAGGGGCAGCCACAGCTGCTCTGGGCACCCTGTGCTGATGGGAAGCATGAAACAGGAAAGCCTTATAAATATGATTGCTTGGCAAAAGATTTTGAGAATATGAAACCTATAAGCAAAGTAGAAATGAAGGTGAGCTTTGAGATGTAAGATGCCAAGCCGTTAGTTACTGAACAACCAGAACACAATGGTTTAGCTGGCTGAAGGAGAATCTCTCTTGATTGACCAAACCCTTGGCAAATAAAGGGATGCCAAGGGTCCAGAGGTTGGGGGGACCCTGCTGATGTGGCAGGGAACAGAAAAGGGGTCTAGAAACTAGATTTTAGGGTTTCAAATGTAACACAATATGGTAACGTAGTAATTCTTATAGGCTGTATATAAATTCTATAGGATTTGTGTCTTTTACTGGTTAGATGACTATAAATTAGCCTATTCAAGACAAAAAGAGATATAATATAATATAACAAGAACTTAGGCCTCTTGGCTTGCCCTCTCTCTTGCTCTTTGCTGGCTCTGTCTCTTTGCCTCACTCTTGCTCTTGCTCTCTGTTTCTTGGGCACGCTTCTAGCTGTGGCTGGCAGCTTTAGGCAGAGCTCTTGTACCCACGACCCTGTGCAATAAACCACGAGTTTCAAGAGGTGCCCGGACTCAGAGATCTCTCGTCACCATCCACAACGCTCTTACACTGTGCCAGAGCCTGCCCACCCTCCCAGGGAACAATTCTTGCCCAATCTCCCATTCATCCCCGCCCTCTGGCAGTGGAAGCCATTCCCTGTGTCCTGTCCCTCCATCCCTTGTCCCCAGTCCCTCTCCAGCTCTCCTGGAGCCCCTTTGGGCCCTGCAAGAGGCTCTGAGCTCTCCTTGGATCTTTTCTAGCGGAACACCCCCAGCTCTCCCATCCTTGGCTTCTATTGCATTTGAAGAAAGTCAGTCACTAATGAATGAGATGCTAATTAGAAGGGTTTTCCCAGCCAGTCAGGAATTAATGGCAGGAATGTTTCCTGTCCTTGGGGGTGACTCTTGTTTCTCAAGATCCCAGCAAGGAAAGGTTCCTGCAGCTGGAACAGTCCTGTGGGTGAGCCCCCATCATGAGCCCCAAGGGACACCATCAGGGATTGGGAAAGCCTTGGAAAACGGCTCTTCAGGTCCAGGAAGGAGCAGTGCTGGGGCAGGTCAGGATGGGAAGGTTTGGAGAACCTGGGTTTGTTAGGGAAGGACTTGGTGACCTTGGCTCAGGACATGCATGCTCCTGAATTGCTCCAGAGGCAGCTGCTCCTCCTCTCCAGAGTCATTTGGGACTCCCAGGAATCTCTCCCACAGCAGGAGGAGCCTCATCCTGATCTGCCCAACTGGGATCAGAGAGAATTCCATGGAAGGAAATGGAACAACTCTGGTACCAAACTGGTGATGAAAAGGTGGTCAGTCCCCAGGGACTCCCTGGGGCAGACATTCCCAGTAAACCAAGGAGTTGTTTTGTAGAAGGATGGAAGACAATGAAATAAAGGAAGGAAACACAAGTAAAAAGAGACTCAGGATGTTCCTTGTCTCCAGAATTTTGCCATAGAAATCCTAATGAAATCCTGATGAAATCAGTGGCTGTGGATGTATCCAACCCCAGATTCCCTCTGTTCACAGCATCCTCTGGAATGAGGAATGTTGAAAAAGCCTTTGCTCCCACAGCACTTGCAAAGGCTCCTTTGGAAGTGAGGAAGGGATTTACAGCAAACAAACCTGCCCTGCACAGGACAAGGATCATTCCCAGCCCATCCTAAATGTCTGGGAATGCTCCACGTATGTGCCTAATGAGATTTCTTTTAATGAGGATTCATTTCTTCCCTCTCTGCTGCTCTTTTTCACAAGGTCGGGGAGACTCTTTCATGTCAGGGCTGCTCCTGCCCAGGAAGCTGCGGCTGCCTGGGAAAATGCCAGAACAGCTTCCTTGGAAAAGGCTTCAGGGAGATTCCTGGGGCTTAGAACGGCGTTCCAGGAGTTATTCCTGAAGGTTTCAGATAGAGCTGTCACTGAGGTGCACAGAGAGGAATTATTAAATCAACTTTTCTTTTCTTAATCTGCATTTGGGACTAATCCTGATCCCCCATCCTGCAGTGTCACCCCCTCTTCTTTTCCTCTGCTCCAGGGGAGGCATCAAACCCTTCTCAGGAGCTTTCCAGCTTCCAGAACTGGGGATTTTTAGCTGCAGAAATTTCCCTTTTTCATGTTTTAATCTCATATCCAGGATGAGTTTAAAGAGTCTGTTCAAGGGGTGGACTTTTTTGGATTAAGATTTTTTTGGTTTTTCCAGGGAACTGTTATTTTGAAAGGGAAATGTCCACAAAGAGGTTCCTCCTTTTCTCCATTTCAGTTGATTTTTAGGACCCATTTTTCTACCACATTGGAAATTCACAGCCAGAGAGCAGCTTCCCTCTGGTCTGTCTTAAACCTATCTGGAAAAATGATCATGGAGTCGTGGAAGGGTCTGGATTGGAAGGGACCTTAAAGCCCACCCAGTGCCACCCCTGCCACAGCAGGAACACCTTCCACTGTCCCAGGCTGCTCCAAGCCCTGTCCAGCCTGGCCTTGGGCACTGCCAGGGATCCAGGGGCAGCCACAGCTGCTCTGGGCACCCTGTGCCAGGGCCTGCCCACCCTCTCAGGGAACAATTCCTGCCCAGTCTCCCATCCATCCTGCCCTTTGGCAGTGGGATCCATTCCCTGTGTCCTGTCCCTCTATCCTTTGTCCCCAGTCCCTCTCCAGCTCTCCTGGAGCCCCTTTGGGCCCTGGAAGGGCTCTGAGCTCTCCCTGGAGCTTTTCTTCTCCAGGTGAGCACCTCCAGCACTCCCAGCCCAGCTCCAAAGGGGCTCCAGCCCTTGGATCAGCTCTGTGGCCCCCTCTGGACTCAGCAGCACCACATCCTTCTGGACCATGGGAAATGTCACCTCAAGGACTTGCAGTGATGTCCCTCATTACAGTGACCCCATTCCTGAGTTCTTCCCCCAACAAAACAAACTAAAATAAGGAATCAAAGCCCTGCCTGGCAGATCGGGGTGCCCAGGGAATGGGATCTGTCCCCAGGGCTCCTCTGGGACACAGATTCCTGCTCCAGGAACACCCAGGGCCAAGGCAGGGATGTGGGCACAGCTCCTCACATGCCAGCTTGGAAGGGAAAGGATTTGCTGCTCAGGAAGGATTAATTTTATGAGTCATCCAAAGCTCAATTGAGATGCAAGGAGAAGGATTTTGGAGAGAACATTGCAGGGAAGGAGATTAGAAATGAGGGAATCTATCCCAGACTCCCCCAAAGGTAGGGAGCACATCTTTAATTCTTATGTAATGGCCCCATTCCTGGTGTCCATGGCTCAGTTAGGGATTAACTGGAGACCTTGTCCATCTGCACATGGAAAAGAGGCTGGAAAAGCTCCACAGGGAAGTCACAGGGACAGAAAAAAACAATGGTGCTTTCCTTGCACCTGCAGCAGTTGGAGAAAACACAAATCCTGGCCTACTTTCTGGGCAACTCGGCAGGTAACCAATCCCTCGCTTTGGCAAACAATCCAGCCAGGCTTCTGGGAGCAGGGAAAACATCCTGCAGTGGAAGTGTTGCTTTCTCCAGAGCTTGGAAAGGCTCAGCCATCCAGAAACCCCCCACGTGTCACAGGGGCCAGAATCCCAATAAATGCTGCCATTTCTGAACTCCAGTGCCTGTGGAAGTGTGAAATTCCCTGACAAACAGAGCTCAGGGTCTCTGGGATGATCTCCAGAGCTGCTGGATTGAAGCTTTGCCTGGGCAGCTCCTGGGGAGGACATTCCATCCCCTTGGCCTGGGCTTGGCTCTCCCTGGGCCTGTCTGGAGCAGGCAAAAAGGGGATCTGAGGCCCCAGGCAGGAGGAGAGGCACGAAGGGAGGGATTTGTCCATGGGAAATGAATTCCTCACTGTGGATCTTGGGTTTTCCATGGATTTAGTCCTTCCTGAGGGTGTTCCCAACAGGTCCTGATTGAGGCTGTTCCCACAAAGCTGGAACTGGCCTTGGTGAACAACCCCAGCCCCATCCCAGGTGCTGGGATTGCCAAAGGGTGCCCGAGCACATCCTGACCCCACCACAAGTGGATTTGTACAAAATTCCCATTAAGGCAAACCCAAACCCAACAGAAACATCCAACTGCCATTTTCTCCCACTCTCATTATAATGATTATTTATTCTGTGTAATCACCGCAGACAAGCAGGAATCCCTGAAACCCAACAATCCTTGAGCCTGCCAGAAGTTCAAGAGTTGAAAATCTTAAGCAAGATTTAAATGACCGTAAAATGTTTGTTCCCCTCCTCAGGTCTGGCTCTGTTTCACTGAGACAGATTCACTAAAAGCTCCCTAGATTTGGCACAACATTTTAAATGAACATTTTTAATAAAAAATTCCAATAACCAATTCCAATAACCATTTCCTCTCCCCAGTGTGGGGCAGAGCTGAGGCCCTGGATGAGGCAGAAATGCTGGGAGTGCTCACAGATCCCACTCCTCGGGTGAGCCCTGAGCAGCTCAGATCAACCTGAAACACCGAAGGAAAAATGAGCCAGGGGAAGAGCTGGAAACCACAGTGATATTTCCCAAATCCACTCCATCCCAATGAATCCCCCAGATTTATTGCCATTGAATGAAGTCAAGTTGTGGTTGTGTCTTGGAGACCTCAGTGCTGGGTCTGTGACCTGTCCCAGGTGTTCGTGGGAGGCTCTGGTTTGTCCTGCTGGGAAATATTTTTGTTGTATCCTGATTTTTACAGCACCTGAAGACTTGGAGTCCATCATTCCCTGCTCCCAGGGCAGCTCCCTCACCATCAAGGGCTTGGGCAGTTGGGACCTGGGCTCAGGAACCCCCTGCAGGGAATTCCCACAGTCCCAGGGGCCTCCTGATCATTCCCACTGACCTCTAATCCCTCTTTAACTTCAAGATGTGGGAAAAAAAAAAATTCACAATCTCCTCTTGTTTTATTTATTTGGGAACACCAAATCCTCCCTGGCCACTCACAGGAATTGTTTCATTCCAGGGAAATGCAGCTCTTCATTCGGCCTGAAATGACTTTTGCTTTTTTCCTTTCCCATCCAGAAGAGGCAGTGAACCAAAAAATTGGTTCTTTCTGCCCTCTCCTTGTTTCCCTTCTCCCAAGGCAGAGGATCCTGTTGTAATTCCAGCTGAGGAAACACATCCCTGGGCTCTTTCTCCTGCTTTTCCTCGTGCCCTGCCCTCACCCCTGAGGCACTTCCATCAATCCCTGCTGTGGGATCCAGCCCCCCTTCAGTGGCGCCTCTGCCTGGTGTTCCCTGTTTCTGGGTGGGGGCAGCAGGAGGAGCCCGGGATCTGCCCGGGATGCTCCTTCCCTTGGCACTGCGGGAATCGCGGGAAGCTGAGCCCGGAGGACTTTGCTCATGTCCAGAGGCAAAACTCCATGAGCTGAGGGCTGGGATAGAGCCTGGAAGTGGGAATGGGATAGAGCCCTGGGAATCAGGACTGGGACAGAGCCCTGGGATTCAGGAATGGGACAAAGCTCAGGAATCAGGACGGGGACAAAGCTCAGGAATCAGGACGGGGACAGAGCTCAGGAATCAGGACAGGGACAGAGCTCAGGAATCAGGGCTGGGACAGAGCCCTGGGATTCAGGACTGGGACAGAGCTCAGGGATTCAGGACTGGGACAGAGCCCTGGGATTCAGGACTGGGACAGAGCCCAGGGATTCAGGACTGGGACAGAGCCCTGGGATTCAGGAATGGGACAGAGCTCAGGAATCAGGAATGGGACGGAGCTCACGAATCAGGGCTGGGAGAGAGCCCTGGGAATCAGGGCTGGGAGAGAGCCCTGGGCTTCAGGACTGGGACAGAGCCCCAGGATTCAGTACTGGGACAGAGATCAGGATTCAGGAATGGGACAGAGCTCAGGAATCAGGACAGGGACAGAGCTCAGGAATCAGGATGGGGACAGAGCTCTGGGAATCACGGCTGTCCCCTCTCTCCCTTGGATCAGATGTCATGGGAATCCCACTGGGATTTTTGCCACGATCCAACTCCCAGTGGTTCAAGTCACTCCCCTCTGATCTGTCCCTCCTTCCCAGACCTTTTTCTTCCTGGGAGCAGCTCTCAGATCCCAAATTCTCCAAAACCAGATCCCAAATACTCCAAAACCAGATCCCAAATCCTCAGGAACTGGAAGCCAAAGTTGTTTTCCAATCTTTGGGATAACTGGTGTCAGTCTGCCTAGGAAGAAATCAAAGTAAGGAGTCCATGGCTTCCAAATAGAACTTTTTTTGTTTTGCAAAACATGGAAGTGAACTTTTCCAACCAGACCAATCTCATTTGGATTAAAATTGGGGAAGTTTTTTGTGTCTCCCAGGTTTTGTCCCCTCAGCCCCATGACAAGCTGTGTCAGTGGTCACTGGATTTAAAACAACCCCCCATCTCCCTGTTCCCATCTGATCCCTTTCCCATCTGATGTCTCCAAGAATGGGAGAATCTAACTTTGGCATTAATCTACAGAGACCTCAAATGGTCCCTGATGAGAAAAGTTAATGTAAAATATGGAATCATGGAATGGTTTGGGCTGGAGGGACCTTAAAGCCCATCCAGTGTCACCTTCCACTGTCCCAGGGTGCTCCTGGCCCTGTCCAGCCTGACCGTCCCCAGAGTCTCCTCAGGGTGGGATTTTGAGAAACAAACCCCAGTGCATCAGGAGATCTTTGTGAATTCCCTCCAAACCACTCCAAAACCAGTTTAAGGGAATTTTGCTGCCCCTTCCATCTCCAGCTTTTCTCACAATTCCATTTGATTGCTGCTGTGCAACTGAAGAGAATTCCCTCAAAACTCTGGATTTAACTGAAAGTTAGGGAATATTTTCTGAATATTCCACCAAGGCCCAAAGCTGGTGCCCTTTTTTGGATATTGAAAATCCAGAGTCACCTCTGGGTCCCCAGAACAGCCTCCCAAAGAATGGAATTTGGGGATTTTTCCCCCTATTGTGCTAACCAATGTCTGAATATGCAGATGAAGATTCCTGCAAAAGCTGAGGATCTGGAAGGAGCAATTTGGGAAAGATTTATGGATCCTCTCCAAAGCTATCAGCAATGATTTACTAAACAAAACCGGGGCTGTGTTCCTCATGGATGTAACTCCAAGCACGGAATGGGCCTCGTGCTCCATATTTCATCTCTAGGACATAAAACGCATTTGCTGCAATAAAGAGAAGATATAAATGTTAAATAATTTCCCTTTTCCCCCCTTTTCCCCACGTGAGGGTTATGTTTGAGGATTCTGCGGAGACATGATGGATGCATCTCAGCTGGCAGCTCTGCTCACACCTGCTCAGGGCTGGGCAAATTTGCTTTCCAGGAGGCTGGGCCTGAGCAAATTTACCTTGGAGTCCATTAAAACTGAGGGGGAATTTGGGTTTGAAGCCTTTAGCAATTTCAGAGCTATTGGGAAGAAGGATTGTGGAATCTGCTGGGGCAGAGCTCCTGAACCACTGGAGCCGGGAGGGGGGAAGGTGGGAAAGAGTTTTATCCTGAGGCTGGATTTGGAGAGCTGGACCTGCAGCTTTGGGTCTGAAGGGAGCATGGTTTTTCTGGGAAAAAATAATAATAATTTAAAAAATCCTATAAAAATGATGGAAACATGTCTGTCTCCCCTGTCCACACCACCCTCCCCCCCCCCCCCCCCCCCCCCAGGCACTGCACACATTCACAGAATCCAGGGATCCCTGAGGCTGGAAAATCCCTCCAGGATCATCAGCCTGTGCCTGATCCCCACCTTGTGCCCAGCCCAGAGCTCTGAGTGCCACCTCCAGGAATTCCTCGGACACCTCCAGGAATGGGCACCCCAAAGCTCTCTGGGCAGCCCCTGCCAAGCCCTGAGCCCCCTTTCCATGCAGAAATTCCTGCTGCTGCCCACCCTGCCCCTCCCCTGGCCCAGCCTGAGGCCGTTCCCTCTCCTGTCCCTGTTTGCTGGGAACAGAGCCTGACATATCCCTGGTTCCACATTCCCATCAGGAATTCAGCCCCTCCCTGAAGCTCAGATCTGACCAAGGCTGAGCTGTTGCCATCACACTGGTGCTGAAAATCTGCATTTTGGCCATTCTGTCACTGTCCCATGAGGGGATTTTCACAATATCCAACCTAAACTTCCCCTGGTGCACCCTAAGGCAATTTCCTCTAACCCTAAACATTCACAAGCCCCTCCTGCCAGGTGACAGCGGCTTCTTCCTTGCCAGGGATGGAACCAGTGTCCTTGGATTTGACCTCATCCTGTCTCCAGCCTCTCCCAGAGCTGTTCCTGCCACCCAGGCTGCCCGACTCCCATCTCCTAA
The DNA here is from genome assembly GCF_021018805.1 of Prinia subflava. Taxonomy (NCBI): domain Eukaryota; kingdom Metazoa; phylum Chordata; class Aves; order Passeriformes; family Cisticolidae; genus Prinia; species Prinia subflava. The sequence goes on from NC_086254.1 coordinate 21,468,692, forward strand.
AAGTCCATGCAGGAATTCACAGCATTGGAGCCTCCCCTCTGTGATCACTCAGGGCCAAAAACCCTCAAGAAAAGTTTAATTTTAGCCCGTGGACACTAAAAATGTCTCAGTGGATGGGAGACAAAGGCAAATCAAGAGAGGAAAACCAAAGATCAGCATTCCCTGCAAAAATACTTTGGGTGACACTGGCTCTGAAGAGACACCCAGGGGGCTGCAGGGAGCAGGGAAAGATCCCTGTGCAAAGAGGGGTGTCCTGGAATAAACCATGGATTTCCACCTTTCCTTGGTCACCTGGAATAAACCATGGATTTCCACCTTTCCTTGCTGATGGAGTTGCAAGTGCCAACAGGCCCTGGGGGCCCTGCTCTGCTCCCAGCCCCACACAGGGGTTTGGGGGGGATTTGGTGTTGGAAGATGTCACAGATGCCCCTCATTCCCTCCTGGCTCTGCCCTAAAGACCCTTGTGTGAAATACAAAGTTATGTTTCGTGTCAGGGAAATGAAGAAAATCTGTGTAATCATAGTGGTGGAACACAGCCATGGGACAGCTATAAAGATGAGTTCTAATAAACAGCTGAGGAAAGCATGGAAGGAAGTTTTTGAATAAATCTTTTGCTTGCAATTATCTATTATAAGTCTCAAGCTATTCTGCAATAAGTGTCCTTTAATTATAACTTTAGAAGCTTGCTTTGTATTAAAGAATTTTAAACTGTAGTTTTAGAGTGCAAAAAGGGGTTTTTTTGACAAAAGAAGGAAATAAGGAGGGGGCTCAGGCCTCACACAAGGTGGGAAAACATCCTGGACATGAAGATATGACTTCAGCTCACTGATTTATGGCTCCTGGAGAGAGAAACTGGACATCAGCATTGGAGATTGATGGACTTGAAAATAGAGATGGGACCCCACATCTGGAAGCCAGATCCCACCACCTGGAAAAACATATCCTGGAAGTACATCCTGGAGTATTGAAATATCGGAATAGATCACAATGATCTATAGAATTATACAGGACAATCTATAGATTTATGGCTGTTAGGTATTGAATTGTGACGTTAAAACTAGAAATGGAAAGTGCTGAGAAAGCTTATGAATATGTATAAAATACCATCAAATCCAGCAATGGGTGTGCAGTTGGAAGGGAAAACCCCTACCACTGTACCCAGCGCTGCCTTTTTGCTCACACTTTACCATGTTAATTAATTAATTATTAAATTGCTGCTTGATATATTGGCCGTGTCAAGCATCTTAATTTTAACACTTGTTATCCTTCCCACAGCACAAGGAAAGGGGTAACACCGATGGCTATGTAGCTGGTGGGGTTTGGAGATGGAGAAATGACAAACATCCCTCAGGTCCCAGATCAGTGCAGAGCCGGTGACCCTGGGCTGGAACTCCGGGGGTTCAGGCAGCACAGAGAGCTCGACAGGGAGCCTGGGGTCCCGGGGTGCTCCCCTGGCTCTGCAGCCTCTCCTGGGGGCGGGCAGGGCAGCTCCTCTCCCCCTCCTCTCCTGGGGGCGGGCAGGGCAGCTCCTCTCCCCCTCCTCTCCTGGGGGCGGGCAGGGCAGCTCCTCTCCCCCTCCTGTCCCCGCTCCTGCCGCAGCCTCAGGGCCCCGCGCCCTCCCAGAACCTCATACAGGGCCCTCCCTGCACAGAGAGCCCCTGGAAAAGCAGCTGGGACAGGGAACTCATGGGCGGAGTAAGTCCTTGCTCGGACTCCCAGAGTCTGGTTTAGTGCTAAATCTCCCGGTGAAGGATAAATCCTCCCCAGGCCTAGCCCAACCGAGCCCGGACTAAACCCCGGCAGCTGCCAGGCTTGAGAGCGGCGCTGGAGCCCTCAAGGTCAGAGCTGCTTCCCTGCGGCCTGGCTGCTTTTATCGCCTCTTGTAGCCCCATTGAAACGTACCAGGGAGCCTTTTAGCGAGGAACTGGCAGCGTTTGAAGCCCAGTCTTTTACTATTCCTGCAGCTCCAGTGATTTCTTTGGAGTCAGCTCCAAGCAGGAGCAGGGGAAGCTGCTCCTCTTCCCAATAAAACCAAGCCCAGAGCAAAGGGGAAAGGAGGGATTTAGGTGGATAAAAAAGGACAGGACTCTTCTTGGAAGAAGAGTGAAGATATTGGGAAAGAGCTTCTTGCCTTGGCAGCAGGAACCTCTGGAATGCTGGGGGGCCAGGAAATGGGGAGGGGGCGAGGCTGGAATTCAGGGGGTCCAGGGGCTGATCCCAGCTTGCGGAGGAGGAGGGAATGTGACACCTGAGTGACAGTGCCAAGGTGGCTGTGGGGCACCTCGAGCAGGCAGGAATTCATATCCCAACGGGAATGAGATGGGGTTGGAGTCCTGCAGCTGCAAAATCAGATTATTATTTCCACAGATCAGCTCAAAACTTTTGGGGAAATGCTTCTCCCTCTTCTCTCCAAGCCTCCAAACACAAAGAAATCCCAGGATGCAGCTGGAAATAAATTTCTCTGCACTTCAGATGGTCAGGTTTGCAGTGCAGGGCTCTGCAGGGGGTGGATTTTGGGACCTGAGTTTGGAGATGTTGTGGACTTGCAGAGCCTGTGGAAGGTGTGCAGTGAAACCCCTGCTGAGGCACAGCAGTTTTTAGGAGCATTTTCCAGGAGAGGAGCAGGCAACTGCCCCAGGGCCGTGCCCCGGGATGCAGAGGGAATGGAAAGCAGGAGGCAGAGGTTGGTAAAGGGATTTGCTTCCCTCCCTGCACCCAAGCACGATGGGGCACAGCCCCTTCAGCTGCACCAGAGATGAAAGGAGTGACATTTGCACCTCCCTGTGTCTAGTTGGGGTTCCTTTTATGCCTTTGCATCCTTTTGGGGGGGAACATTTCCCTTCCCAACCTTCCAACCCTGACTTTCAAAGCCATTCCAGCTCCACAAAGCTTTGAAAATCTGGCCCAAAGCCTCCAGTCAGGGGCTGCTGGAGGCAAGAGAGGAAAAGATGGAAAAAACCAGGGGACGGGAAAAGGCGCCATGTGTTTGCTACACTCCGCTGAGCAAAGCCAGGGCCGTGTCTCAGAGCAGGAGTGTGGAGGAAGGCAGGGCAGGGAGGGCAGGGGAAGGTTCTGGATCTGCTGGGGCTGGCAGGGTGCCCCAGCCCGGCTCTGCCATGCGGGGCAGGATCTGATCCAGCTGGAACTCGTTCCCTGCAGCCTCGGATGAGTGGCCGTGAGTGAAACCCCTGCAATGGAGCTTCCAGCAGAGCCCTTCTCTCCTGGCACGAGGAGTTGTGGCATTTGTGCCGGGGCTGCCAGGGGCAGGAATCCCTGGGCAGCAGCTGGATCCTCCCTTCCCCAGCTCCAGGGATTTACATGCCACTGCAGCCGAGCTCCCCCTGCAAAGGGAGCTCAGGGAAGGGGAACAAATCCTGCTCTGTGCTCTCACCCAAGAGCCAGAGCTGCTCCATCTGGAACAAGAAGAATCCTGAGAGCCTGGTTTTACATCCAAGATCCTCAAGGACTTCATCTCCTCCTGCCTGGCTGCTAGCAAGGTTTCCTGGGGCAGGAATGCTGTGGGGGAAGCTCCAGTGCAACATCAAATGAACCATCCTGGGCTGGAAACCCAGCTGGGATCCCAAGGCAGCTTTTTCCTTCATGATCTGCCCCCCAAAAAACGGGCTGGGGATGTTCATCTGGAGAGGAGAAGGATCCAAGGGAGACTCAGAGCCCCTTCCAGGGCCTAAAGGGGCTCCAAGAGAGCTGGAGAGGGACTGGGGACAAGGGATGGAGGGACAGGACACAGGGAATGGATTCCCACTGCCAGAGGGCGGGGATGGATGGGATATTGGGCGGGAATTGTTCCCTGGGAGGGTGGGCAGGCCCTGGCACAGGTGCCCAGAGCAGCTGCGGCTGCCCCTGGATCCCTGGCAGTGCCCAAGGCCAGGCTGGACAGGGCTTGGAGCAGCCTGGGACAGTGGAAGGTGTCCCTGCCATGGCACGGGGGTGGCACTGGATGGGCTTTAAGGTCCATTCCAATCCATTCCATAAATCCGTGATTTCATGATTTAAAACCCCCTGCAGGGGATTTAAACCCAACTTCCAGTCAATACCCAGCCAGCTGGAGGTGCCTGAGCCCAGCAGAACAATCCAGGGGCTGCATCCCCAGGGCCTGGAGCCTCTCTGGGCTCAATTTTGTAGCAGAAACTCCAGTGAGGAGGAACATCAGGAGTGTCTGGATGCAGTTAAAGTGTTTTAGCAGGTTTTCCCCAAACACAGATTTGCCCAAGGGTGTCAGATTTTCCTTCTTGTCAGACATAGGGATAACAAGAAACCTTGAGGGAGAGGAGCCTCCAGCCCAGGACTGCAGCCAGGGCTCTCCTGGGCTCATCCCAGGAAATCTCCAGGGTAATTCTGCTTTTTCCAGGCCTGTTGATTGCCTTTTTCTCTTAGACTGAAACTGAAAATGTGGTTTTGCTTTTTTTTTTCCCATGAAAAAAGAGAATTTCTGCATTTCTGTCTAATCTCCCACATTTTCTGCAGCACAGCTCATCCCAGGAGCCTCTCAAGCAGAAATCTGTGGCCAGCAGAACCCCGGGAGCACCAATCCAGGGCTCATCCCCACTCCCTCTCCTCTCCTGGCTGGGATTCTCTCAGAATTTTGTTGTGATTTTGTTGTGATTCCTTTAATCTCGCTTTCAGCCAAAGCAGATGAGAACCCTTCTCCAGAGGCCCTGGCAGGGCTACAAATGGGAAATGCAGCCTGGGAGCCCCCAGGAGCTCCTGCAGCTCCCAGCAGTGGTTCCCATCTGCAGCAGGGTTTTTGGGATAACACCTGCACTGGGCACTTGTGTTTGATTGCCACAATCTCCTCCTGTTTTGCTGGATTTTTTTTTGTTTATTTCGTGGTTTCCAGCTCCAGGGGTGATCTGGGGACTGTTTGTTGTTTGTTGGTGCCAGGGGGGTCTTTGGGGTGGGTGTTTTACACTTTTCCTCTCTGGGATTTGGTGTTTTCCCCAATGAGGTGCCTCTTTTCCATAAAAAGAGCTGTTCCCAGCACTCTGAATTTATTTATTCTGAATCTTTTGAGTCAATACTCTAATACAGCTGGAGCACGAGGTCATCTTTAATATTTTTCACCTTTTCTTGCAGAGGGAGAATGAAACAGCAATCAAATATTTATTTTAGATCCCAGCAGTCTCAGCTTTACCAGGGGCTTTCAGAGCCTTTCCAAATAAACTCACTGATATTTTGCTGGATGTTTTTTTTCCCCTCCTACTTGGAAAAACACAGGCATCTGCAGCCCTTTCACTGGGGCACTTCCCAAGCTGTTCCTGCCTGTTTTCTCTGTGTGTTTTCTCTCCCTGAAAAGTTTGGGAGCAGTGAGGGTGTTTAACCCCCCCGCCTCGCTCCCTGCCCCTCTCCCACCCCTCCTGCTCCCATCCCACCTTCCCACAAACCACACAAGAAGTGCTGAGCGGCTCCGGGCCATTAAACCCCGATCCTGTGGCACTCCTGGGGGAATTCAGGGGCTTTAATCACCGTTCCAGCCCGGAATTTGGGGATAATTGATGGGAATCTGCCGCTCGGGGTTGATAGTGTGGAGATAAAGCAGTGAGCAGGCAGGGGAGCCTCTCCCCTCCCCCCGCTCCCCAGGCCAGGCTCTGAGAATTTAATGATGCTCATAAAAACATCATTTTCCCCAAACCCTGCTACCCTCCCTCTCCCCAGTGTGGTCCTGATCTAACCCCCGGGCCTGGCTCCTGCCAGGATTGGAATCAGGATTTGGGGGCAGAGGGGTGGGGGGGTCAGTGAAATTCAGCCTCTCAAATAAAGGCAGAAATGCAGCTGGGAAATGCCAGGGGTCGATCCCTGCTGGGCCAGGCTGTTCCCTGGGCATCTCCAGTTGTATCCCATGGAAACAGGGAATATCCTGAGCCAGAAGAGACCCACCAGGGCACCCTCAGGAATCACATCCCTGTGTTTCCAGTCCTAGGTCTGAGCTCCCTTCAGCCTTTTTGGCAGGAAAGCCAAGCAGGAGGGACAGAGACCTTTTTCCAGAGGCCCTTTTGCTACGAATTCCTGCAGAACGCAGTCCAGGATCATGCCCTGCTCGGTGCAGTTCCTGCTGAATTTCCTGCTGAAATCCAGAGGATGTTTTCCCACCTTTCTCTTGGCTCAAATCCTGGCACTGAGCAGGAAAGGTTTTGACAGCCTCAGGCTGGAGAAGATGGAGCAGCAGCAGGAGAAGCGGGATCCCAGTGCTGGAGAACTGGAACATGCTGGGAACAGGAACAGCCCCATTTTCCTCAGATATTCTTTATTGCTTTACTGCTTGTTTCAGAAACAATAAAAAGGAAAAATATCAGTTCCAGCTGAGAATTCCCAAGTGCCAGAGTAGGTTTGCTGGGAAGCTGGATCACAACAGCCCTGCAGGGTTCCGTGCCTGATTTCCCTGAGCAGGGATGGCTTACAGGGGACTCAGGAGCTGGGATTTGGGGGAGTTTCAATGAACAATGAGACAAATCTAGCTCCTCCAATCCTTTTTGTCCTCTGCTCAATATTGCCCTTGAATTCCCTGCCATGCACTCAGCCAGGGAAGAGCTGATGATCCAAGATGTAAACATTTTATTCCCTGGCTCCAAAGCCGAGCACAGCTTTAACCCTTGCCCAACAAACCTCAGCAGCTGTCAGGGAAGCTTTTATGGAGTGCAGGGGCAGGATCCCAGCCCTGCTGGAATCAGTGGGATTTGTCATTCCAGGGGCATCTGGGGATAAGGGATGAGGGAGACAGCAAGGCCAGGGAGATAACAGTTATCAGCTGGAGACCCTGCTGCCAGCCCCAGACACTCACCCTGCCCTTGCACCCTGCCCATCTGGATGAATTTATTTCCCAGCTGTTCTGTCCTCCAAAAGTGGGCAAGGACAGGAGCAGGAGGCTCTGATGGGGCTGGGAAGGGTTTGCAGGGGCCAGGTCCTGCCTGAGCAGGGCTGCTGGGAGGTGTCTGTGGGAATCAGCTCAACCCAAGGCAGGCAGCTCCCACCTGAAACTGCATCACCTCCAGAGGCTCCTGAGCAGCTGAGATCACCTGACAGAGCTGCAGTGGGGACTCGGAGGTGGCTCTGACCCTCGGAGGGGACAGAAACAAACCTGAGGTTCAGCAGAGAGTGTGTGGCCACTTGGATTTGTCACTCCTTTTCCCTCTTGAGCCACCTATGCATGAAGGGGCTGTGGCAGTGATCATCCAACCAACTACTTGGAAAAGCAGGTTTTGGGTTTGACCAGCAGCTACTTCATGGAATTTAACCCTGGATAGAAGATGATGCTGTTGCTTCCCCCTTTCCCAGGATTTTGAGGCTTTCCAGCCCTCAGCAGCTCCTGTGTGTGCACATTTGGAATCTTCTCCCTGTGCTGTTCTATTCACAGAGGCAGCTGAGAGCACAAAGGATGAAAAATGAGCAGCCACAGCACTTAATTCACTCCCAATCATCATTAATAGAAGGAAGGAGAGAAAAATGCCCTCATACAAATGAAGCCACTGTTTGTTAATCTTTCTGGGCATGCCAGGACAACAGCTGTTGATTATTCTTAGTAAGTGCAGGAGTATTTTCAACCTGAAGGATTTCCTGCTCATGGTGCAGCCTCTGTCTCAAGCACTGCATCCTCTCCATGTTCTCTCCACATTCCTTGAAGGAATTCAGCCCCAGCCAGGACTAATTTGGTTTTGTTTACTTGGCCAGTTAGGGGCAAGTTAATGAAGCATGGGGTGGAAAGCAGCTTCTACTGTGCTGTTGCCACAGCAGCAATTACAGATCTCTCAAAAGGAGCTGAGGGGATGGATTGAAATCTCCTTTCGATATAAAGCAAAAGCAGAGGATCTGTCTGAGCTGGGCTGAGGAACTCCCTGGTTTGGTGGGAAACCTTTCCTGGCAGCACAGTGGGGTGACCTCACCCTTCATTCCCAGCTGGCAGAGGGAAGATAGGTACTGGGGCAGGCAGATCTTGGAGAAAGGATGGATGGGCTGCTTCCTGCAGCTGCTGACCCCTGGCTGGTGGCCTTGGGGCTGAGAAGCAGCTGGGGGACAAACCCAGGGTGTGTTCAAACCCTGTCCTGGCCTTTCCACGAGGGACAATGGATCAAGGAGGAAAACTTGGAGAGCTTTGCTCTATTGTCTCTGCAGCCCCCTGGGCTGCCTCTGCCACAGCCCTGACAGGGATTGTCCCCTCTGCCCCTCTGCTCAGGTGAGACCCCACCTGCAGAGCTGCCCCAGCCCTGGGCCCAGCACAGGAGGGACCTGGAGCTGCTGGAGAGAGCCCAGAGGAGGCTCCAGGATGATTCCAGGGATGGAGCAGCTCTGCTGGGAGCAAAGGCTGGGACAGCTGCGATTGTTCAGCCTGGAGAGGAGACCAGGGGTCACCTCACTGTGGCCTTCCAGGGCCTGAGAGAGCCAACAGGAAACATGGAGAGACTACAAGAACCTGGAGGGGCAGGACACAGGGAAGGGCTTCAGATTGCCAGAAGGCAGGGATGGATGGGAGATTGGGAAAGAACTATTCCCTATGAGGGTGGGCAGGCCCTGGCACAGAGTACCCAGAGCAGCTGTGGCTGCCCCTGGATCCCTGGCAGTGCCCAAGGCCAGGCTGGACATTGGGGTGTGGAGCCACCCTGGGACAGTGGGAGGTGTCCCTGCCATGGCAGGGGTGGCACAGGGTGGGTTTAAGGTCCTTTCCAACCCAAACCATTCCAGGATTCCCTGAAATCAGAGCAACCTTCCCCCTGTGGGTGCCTTGGGCTCAGCTGTAGCTGAGGGAGGCCCTGCTGCCCTTCCTGGGCTCTGCTGAGCTGCTCTGAGTTTGCTGCTCCCACAAAATGCTGTCTGAAATTGGAAGCTGAGCTGAGATTTCACATCAGGGCCTTCCAGGTGAACAAGTCATGGGATCATTTTAATTTGGAAAAAATCTGAGACATTATGGAAACTCAGTTAACTTGGAATAGAAAGGCATCACCTGCAGAGGTGGAAGAACTGAGGTAGCAAGCCAGGGACCAAGGCGGGCTGGGTTGGGATGTCCTGAGGGAAAAAACCACCTGAAACTCAAGAGATTCCCTAAAAGCTGCTCCAAATACCAGAATTGTGCAGTACAAGCATCTCCTGTGCCTATCAAACTTCTGCTGCTGATTTGGCTGTGGGTGCCAGGTTTGAGGAACAGGACATGGGAGCCTCTCCAGCCCGGGGGGATTTTACAGCCAGCACTGAAAAGTCTTCCAGAGAATCCCCCAAAATGCTGAGTAAGGCAGTGAGAGGATCAAACTGGCTCCTTTTAGACATGAAAAGTGCTTTGCCCCACCAGGAACAATTGCAGAACTCTTTGCAGGGATTGGCAGCAGAAAATTTCCCCCTGGAGGAGGCTTTGAAACAGATTAAAAAGCTCCACTGTCAGCCCTAAATGGGAATTTTTGCCTCTCTCAGCAAAGTCCCCCCACAGCAGCTTCCCAGGGTCACTTGGAGCAGGCTGGACACTTATTCCCAGAGAAACTTCCCACAGCTCCCTGGGGCTGATTGGGATTTCTCTGCTCTGGCTGAGCCTGGCTCAGGGAGGAGGGAAGAGCTTTTCTATTGAAAGGGCACCAAGGATCCAGCACAGAAAAGGGGCTCTTTGGGGTATTTTCAGGTAAATATCCCCAGCTGTTAACTGGGAGCTGTCTGGTAACAGGCAGGGTGGCTTCTGGGACTGAGCTTCAGCCCAAAGTCCTTGAACTTTGTCTGAGCCACCAGAGCTCCAAAAATGATATTGGTAAAACCATGGAGTCATGGGATCATTCAGGTTGGAAAAGACCTTTAAGAAAGATCATGGAGTCAACATTCTCCAGCACTGTCAGGGCCACCACTGACCATGTCCCCAAGTGCCACCTCCACAGGGCTTTAAATCCCTGCAGGGACAGACACTCCACCCCTGCCCTGGGCAGCTGTGCCAGGGATGGACACTCCTTTCCATGAACAAATTTTCCCAATACCCACCGTGCCCCTCCCCTGGCCCAGCCTGAGGCCGTTCCCTCTCCTCCTGTCCCTGTTCCTGGCAGCAGAGCCCGACCCCCCAGGCTGTCCCCTCCTGTCAGGAGTTGTGCAGAGCCACAAGGTCCCCCCTGAGCCTCCTTTTCTCCAGGCTGAGCCCCTTTCCAGCTCCCTCAGCTCTGTTCCAATCCTTTCTTTCCCTTTCAGGATGGTTTCTTTGCTCTTGCAAAGCCTTCTCAATATTTCAGGCCTCTTCAAAAGTCCCTGCTCAGAGTCCTCTCCCTGCAGCTGAGCAGCCCAGCTTTGGGAAGGGAAGAACAACAGAGATTCTGAATCTCCACCGGCACAAAACACTGAATTAAACCCAAACCCTGCATTAGGCAAAGCAGGAGCCAGGAAGTGCCATCAGGCCCAGTGACTTCATCTGCAGCCCTTTGTCCCTGCTCCTGAAAATACTCATTAATTACATCATCAAGTCTATTTTTGCCCCCTGCTCTCTGACTCACAGCTCAGGATGGAGCTGCCCTGGGCAGGACGAGGCTGCTGCCTGCAGGTTTCTCTTGCATTAGGGGGAAAAAAAGAAAGAAACAAGAAAAGAAACAATGAAGTTGTGTTTGAAATGGAGGCGATATTGTTGAGCAGTGGCAGACAATTCTCCCCTGCTTCCTACATTGTAAATGTCCTTTCCGTGCCAAATGGATGGGGAAATAATGGCCTGAGTGGTTCACTTTTATCTGGCAGGTTTTGTTTTCAGAGATGGGGAGAAAGGAATTCATTTTTAACCTAAAGAGGTAAAGAGAGGTTTCAGAGTCGGGATCAAAAGCTGTGGCAAAGCAGATTTGCAGAGCGTGGCCATGGGAATGACCTCCATCAGTTCTTGTGTCCTCTCCATTTGTGGCTCGGGCAAGGCGTTAAACACTGTGGGGATGTGGGGAGTGACCCTGGTGGCCTCAGCTGTGGCTGTCACCTGCACAGGCACTGTGCAAAGCACAGAGGTGAATCCTTGTTTTCAGCATCCCCCCTCTCTCCCTAAGGACCAAACCTCCTGGGGAATGTTCATAATCCTTTTCTTCTGCTGGAAAATGGAGTGTAAATAAAATTTCCACCTGCTCCACAAAGCCTTTATTGATGTTGATGAATTTCTTGGGGAGTTTAAGGCTCCCTAAACCAAATATTCATTTTCCTTTCTGTTGTTCATTTTCATTTGGATGAGGGAAAAACTTCTTTGATGAAAACTTGGGGCTTAAGGCAGCTCCAAGTGCAGAACCTGCTCCCTGAATCTTCCCATCTCCCAGGAAAGCATCCCACAACCCCCAGCCTCTCCATATCTCTGGGGTCTGACTCCACTTAAATCCCTCCCAGACTACAGCCTGATTCCATGCTCAGCTCATTGCCACTCCACATCCTTGTTTTCCCATAGAAACTCCTTTTTTTTTCCAGCTGTCTCTGGCCATTCTGCTCACCCAGGGAGTCTCTGGACCAACCTCAGATGCCTCCTTAACACCCTGAGCAACCAGGAAATGAGATGTTCCTGCTGCTGGATTTTATTCCTTTGGCAGGAATTGATCCCCTCTTTCCTTTCCCTCCCTGTTCTCAACAGAGCTTGAAATTAATTCACTGCCCTGTCATCCATCAGGTTCCCTCTCCGTGTCCCGATGAACACGCAGGGATCAGAGCCCTCCTGCTGCCCAGCACAGGGCTCTCCACGCTCCCTGCCTCTCCCAGCTCCTGGGGAACAGCTCATCCTGTGCCTTGGAGCTTCCAAACCAGCCCAGTTTTGTCTTAGGGGTCACTTCCCTGCCCTAAGGGTCCTTGGGGACAGCCAGGTGCTTCCCTGGGAACAGTCAAGTGTTTCCCTGGGGACAAACAGCATGAACTGGGCTCTCCATGGCCTCAGAGCTCTTCCCATCCAGGCTCTGGATGTTGCCAGAGTCCCCCCACAGCTCCCACCCTGGCCCTTGTGCCCCAGGGACAGGGACAGGGACAGGGACACACCTTGGCTCTGCCCTGAAAAACCCAGCAGCCTCAGGGATTACTGAGAACCCATCCAGGCAGGATCCTGAGGGGACAAACCACACACAGAAGAGCAAAGGTTTCAGATCCTTTCCATGTCCATTTATTTTGCCTTCAAGAATCGTGCTCCAGCAGAAATTGAAAAGCAACATCCCCAAACTTACCCCATCCCTGAGGAGCTGGAGGTGGCCAAAAAGCAAATTTGTAAGAAGTCCTTTTTTTTTTTTTTTTCCCCTGTTGCTTGTTGATTTTCATCCAAATTGGACTGAAACCAGCAGCATCTTTTTAAATTTATCCCTGAGTAAAAACTCCCCCGGCTTTGCAGCTGCTCCCGAGAAACCACTTCAGCTTCCCTGAGGATGGGGGTGGGAAAGGCTGTGAGTGGCACTGAAAGGCTTCTGGGGAATCAGAGAAGATCCTGAGCTGGGAGGGACCCCAAGGATCACCCTGGGCACCCCTGGCCCTGCTCAGACCCTCCAACAACCCCACCCTGTGCATCCCTGGCAGTGCTGTGCAAACACTCCTGAAGCTCTGGCAGCCTCGGGGCTGGGACCATTCCCTGGGGAGCCTGGGCAGTGCCAGCACCTCTGGGGGAAGAACCTTTCCCAATATCCATCCCAAATCCCCCCGGAACAGCCCTAGCTTCTCTTCTCCCTGCTCACAAGGACAAGGATGCCACCTCATCATAGGGAATTTCCTCATGGTTGTGAAATGTTGGACACAACCCTTGTGAGAGCTGTAGGAAAAACTCAGGAGAGAAGTGATACTGAAATCAGGCAGAGAGAAACGCCCTGACACAGTTTTGGATACTAGAAAGGATTCCCTCAGGTGCTGTCCCTGGTCACCAGAGCAGAGATCAGTGCCTGAAGGCTCTGGGAACACAGAAAAGGAGGTGGATTCAGTGGATATTCCAGATCCTGCTTGATTCTGGATGCTGCAGATCCTGAGGGCATCTAGGAAGAGAAAGGGAATGGGGGCAGGGGGTCACTAATGATCGGCTCCGGGAGGGATGGACAAATCCCCAGGCAGCACCTCCTGTTCTTGGAGCACCCCAGGAGTGTGGCAGTACCACCCTCCTGTGCCAGGCTGGGGGCAGAGAAGGGATTTCTGCTCCAGCAGCTCTTCCTGATGCCTTCCCAATTAAAGATTTTGGGAGAGATTCATTAATTGGCCTGGTTTAAGCTGCACTTGCAGCTGCAGGGATTTTGCAGCACCTGGAAAGGAAACCTGGGTCCTCTCTGGCTTCTCCAGATTCCCCCTAAGGCTCCCCCCTCCCACCAGTCCTGAATAATTCCCTGACACTCTCTGGTCATTCCCAAGCTCGATTTGAACTTGGCAGGACTTTTCCTTCAGATCACCTGCACCTTGTGGAGTCACCAGAGCCAGAACCAGCCCGGGAAGGCTCCTCCTCCTCCTCCCAAAAATCCCTGTGCTACTGAAATCCTGTGGATCCAGCCCCAGAGTGTGTGAGCATCATTAGGGATAAATGGGTTTCCTTCAGTGCTTTTGTACTCCGAGGGGTGCTGGCAGAGCTGCCCGGTGGCAGGGTGGGGGATGAGCTGCAGGAATGAGATAGGGAAAAGGGATCAGGGAGTGACCAGGGAGTGATCCTGGCCGTGAGGAGGGCGGGATGTCCCCAAAACCTTTTCAGGTCACAGCGGGCCACAATAATCTGTGTTTAACTGGCCCTGTTCCTGAGGCTCCTGAGCCTCTCCTGATCTTTCCTGCAGGGCCTGGGAAAGGGCAGAGCTGGGACTGAGCTCAAGGAGAAGCCGAGCTCTGTCCCAGGGACCTGGGGAAAAACTGGCATGAATTCAACAAACCCAACACAATTCCTGCCCCTGCAGTGCCAGCGAGGGATCTGAGCAGGGATCAATCCAAAGGCTGCACTTGGCTTTTGTTTCAGCTTCTTCATTTTTTGTTCTTAATCTAAATAAACTCAATTTTTTTACCAGCAAGCCCCTGATTCAGTGTCCAGAGAATCTTATTTTAAAATCTTAAATACCTGGACTGTGGCAACATTTTTATTGAAATGAATTTTGAGCCAAGCAGGGCTTCAGCTCTGCCTCTTATTGGGGTCACAAGCTGGAATTGTTTGGTGCTGACAAAAAAAACAAAAGGAAAATTCCCTGAAAAATCCCCCATGGCTAGTGGCCACAGCCTTCATTTCCAGCCGTGCCTGATTTATTGCATCACACAACGCAGTCAGGTGGTGCCAAAGGGGAATCCCTGGCACTGAAATGATTAAAGAAAGGCTAAATGTGGATTAAATGAGTTCTGAGCCCTTCCCTGTTTCCCCCTTGCCCAAATTCCTGCTCCGAGCCCAGGTTCTGCTGGACACCTTTGGTCCTCAGGGAGCTGGGGCTGCCCTGTGCCATTCCCGAGCACTGCCAGCATTCCCTGTTCTTCCATGTGGAGATGGAACTCTGCAGCACACGCAGCAGAAACAGGAAACTGTATTGAGGCATCAGTGTAAAACTTTATCTCCCATCCAGAGCCTTGGGCCGCGGTAAAGGAATGGGACTGGAGGAAGGAGGCAAACATGGTAGCCCAGGGCTGATTTAATGGCTTGGACACACAAAGACATCGGCCCCAGCGAGCAGAAATGAGCTCAGGAACTCTCAGGCCGTTACATTTCAATCGTTTCTGTGTTCTCCACATAAACACAGCTCAAACACTGGTTTGGAAAAGATGTAAATGCCTCTCTGGGCTGGAGCAGCAGCAAGGCTGAGTGAGAATCTGAAACATCATTTTGGGATTTACAGGTGAGTGGTGCTCCCTTCCCTCAGCCAGACTGGCCCCAAGGCCTGGGAAGGAGCAGGGGAACCCGGATCCTGTGGGATCTGGCACCTAAATCAGGGAATTGAGGCTCAGGTTCCCTCACAGACTCCCTGCATGGGTGGGCAGTGGGTGTTCAGTCCCTGCCTGGGTTCTGATGAGCTCCTGGAGGGGGATCCTGCTGCATTATCCCACCCAGCTGGAACGTTTCCCTGGGCACTCAGCCCAGGAACTCTTTTCATGGAATCATGGAATGGTTTGGGTGGGAAGGGACCCTCAAGCCCACCCAGTGCCATGGGGAGGGACACCTCCCACTACCCCAGAGCGCTCCAAGCCCATCCAACCTGGCCTTTCCCAACTGAGCAAATTCCTCATCCAGCAGCTCAGAACCCTCAGCCTGGGGCCTTTCCAGGAAGAGTTTGTCTCTTTAATTTCTCTCTTCATTGTGGTTTGGTGCCCCCTTTAAACAGTCCTTGGGCTCCTGGATTTGGGGAAGGTCTCATCCTTCACACCAGAAAGGTGTGGGGTCCATGGAGGGTCTAAAAGGGAATTTCTGAATTTAGGAGAGACTGAAACCTCTCTGCTCCTGTCCTCCTTTCCTTCATCCCCCCCTGTCCAAATCACCAACCCTCCCACCCTGGGTGAACATTCTGAGGGTCTTGCTGGGAGCACTGAGAGGAATTGGAGCTATTGCTACAACCTGTAATGGAACTGGATTTTGGAAAAAAATCCTTCTTTTTCCAAAATGGGAAGCTCTAATGAGGGAAGAGTCACCCTTGGAAGTGGAAATAATCTGTGCTCAAAATGGGGCACTTAAATTCCATCTTTTGTTGGATTTGACTGAGGATTTGTGCTGTTGTTTTAATGGAACACAGTGGGGTGTAATAGGGATTTCAACAATATGGAATGGGATCCATGTTTTAGGGGTATTTTCATATTTATAGATTATGTGCTTTTTCAAATCCTCCTGCTTCAGTGCTGGAGAACTGATCTCTGTTTGCAGGCGAGGGTTCTGACATTTCCAAAATGAAATTTCCGCTTGGGGAAGGATTTCTAAACTTCTCTGTTCATTCTGATGCAGAAGGAAAGTTAATTCCAAAAGGCTGAGGCTCCCAAAGGACAGGAATTGTGTTTTGCCTTTCCTTTTGTGCCTCTGCCCTTTTCCATAGGCTCTGGGGGAGGTGTGGGCAAGGCTTGGGGGAGAACTTTGCGGGGAAAACCTGGAGCTGTGGGAGGTGTTTACACTGAATTCCATGGCAGGGCAGGGCAGGGAAGGGCAGGGCAGGGCAGGGCAGGGCAGGGCAGGGCAGGGCAGGGCAGGGCAGGGAAGGGAAGGGAAGGGAAGGGAAGGGAAGGGAAGGGAAGGGAAGGGAAGGGAAGGGAAGGGAAGGGAAGGGAAGGGAAGGGAAGGGAAGGGAAGGGAAGGGAAGGGAAGGGAAGGGAAGGGAAGGGAAGGGAAGGGAAGGGAAGGGAAGGGAAGGGAAGGGAAGGGAAGGGAAGGGAAGGGAAGGGAACCCTCCCCTCCCAAACCTCTGTGGGAACTGGCACGGCTCAGCCAGGCTGGCACTGCCCGGGGTCACCTCCTGCACACACCAGGGCTGGGCTGGACCTGCCTGGCAGCCTGGGGCAGTTTGGGGTTTGGAGCACTGAGGAAGGGAAATCCTGCATCCCAAAAGCAGCAGCAGTGCCCTGGCTTTGGGACTGGGTGTTCACAGGAGCTGCCACCTCATTCCTTGAGTGACCAGGGATTGGGAATGGGTCCCCACAGAGCCCATTCCATGCCTGAACCCCATCCCAAGGGATCCCAGCTCCCTCAGGCCTCCTTTGCTTTGCTGCCTCTTCCAAAGAGGCCCTCCCACTCCCCATTCCTTTCTCACTCTCCTCATCTGGAGCCAGAGCTGTCACCAGTCCCTAGGACATATTAATTCTTCTTCTGGCTCTATTTATGTGGAAAAAAATAACAGGAATGAGCTGGATGTGGGATGCAGTGGTGGAGGTGGCTGGGCTGTAACTCAGGCTGCTCTGAGATGCTTTACAATTCCTCTGGAATAGATGGGCTATCTGAATTCCAGGTTATTTCCATGGCTGGAATGTCACATCTGTTTGCAGGAAATGCTCTCTGGGTTCCACAAACCCCAGTTTTTGTAAATCACTCCTGTATCCTGATTTACCCCAGGCAAATCTTTGATTCCCTTTTTTTTTACAAGCACCAAACTGAATTAGTGAACCTGGGAGAAAACACAGAAAATACAGTGGAGCAGGGAATGGATGTGCTGTTTGCTGGGAATGGGAATAATGGGAATGGCCCCTGGCATTGAGGAGCTAATGGAGATCCCAGTCCTGCTGGAAGGGAGAGCTCATTTGTGTTTATCCATTTGCTGGGTGTTTTGTGGGTTTTTGGAGCATTTTATATTCCTGGATTTCCCTTTGGATCCCAAAGCTTGGCAAGTGAATGGGAAACATGAAAGAAGGGAGAATAACTCAGTCACGGATTTGGGATTTCAGCTGTTCATTCTCCCAAGAAATGTGCAGGAGGGGAAAACAATCCCTCCCTTTTCACGCCTGAAGGCAGGAGCTGCTTGAGAACAATTTCTGTGATTTTTCCTTGATAGAAAAAGAGACATTTCCTCATTCCTGAGCCCAAAAATCTGCTGCTTTATTGTGGCTGTCTCCAAGTCACCTCAGCGTGCACCTGGATCCTCCTGGAGCTGCCAAACCTTTTCCTTCCCCTGCTCTGAGTTATTCCCACCAGCAAAAGCAACAAAAGGAAGGTGTTTCCCAGTTCTTCATCACAGCTGTCCCAGGAATGCCTCGGGATTCCATTCCTGCTGTGTTCATAGCTGGAGGAAAAGGTGCTGCACAGAGAGCTCCTGGGAATTGCCTTTTCCTGTGGCCCAGCCTTACAAATGAGCTTTTGGATTAAACCAGGAGCAGTTGGATTCATTCCTAACGAGGCAGATTTTGGTTGCACATTGGGGAAAACTCTTTTGTGGTGGGGCCAGTGAAATACTGGAATAAATTGCCTGGGAGTGGGGGAGCAACAGCATCCCTGGAGTTGTGCAGGATGGGTTGGGATGAGCATCCCTCAGGAAGGAGCAACCTGGATGAGCCTTTCCCTGGGAAAGCAAAAGCCACTGAGACCCCTCTCAGCCAGAATTTTGTGTTATTTTTGTGTTATTTTTGTGTTATTTTTGTGTTATTTTTGTGTTATTTTTGTGTTATTTTAATGTCTGTTGTGATGAACCAGTGGGGAAGGTCCTTTACCAGGATGTGACACCCAGGGATGTCTTTTATGGGGATGAGATATCCAGGGATGTCCTTTATCCTTGACTCTGCCCGTGACTTCCCAACACTAGGCCAGGCCTGGCTGAGTCAGGCTTACCAGAGCCATGTCCAGCCTTTTTCCCTATATAGCAGAACACCACAAAACTTCACATTTTTTGCTGTGTGCTTACAATTTATTCAGCACATCTTTGTCTGTTCCCATGTCCTGCTTCCCTAAATTCAGTCTCCAGAGGAAAATCTCAGTCCCAATCCCTGCCCCCTCCCCAGATGTTTGTGAGCAAAGGCAAACCCACCAAGCAGCACAATTCCCATCTTCACATTTTTGCTAAAATAATCCCTCCTGCCCCCTCCCCTTTGTGTTCCTGTACGGGGATGCTCCAAAATCTGCTCCACAGCCTCAGGAGGGGATTCAGACCTCAGCACTGCACTGATTATGATGATGATGATGATGATAATAATAATAATAATAATAATAATAATACTTTACACTCAAGCACTGCAAGAAGAACCTTGATGGTTTTCAGATGCCTGTCCCTGATCTTGGGGCAGAGAAATGAGGTTGCAGCTGAAAGTCCCAGGTCAGATTTGATGTCAGTTAATGAGCTGAGCAATTTGGAGACTGCTGAACATCTGGATTCAGCCACGGCCCAATGGTGAGTAAGGAAAGGGATCCCCAGGGACTGGGAACCTGCAGATCTTGATATCAGCATGGCCTGGAAGGGACTGACCTTGGCTTTTTAATAGCTTGGAAAAGCTTCTGTGGCAGGGTCTGAGCAGGGAAGCGTGGAAAGAACAGCAGAGATCCTGTCATGGAATCAGGGAATGGTTTGGGTGGAAGGGACCTCAAACCCACCCTGTGCCACCCCTGCCATGGCAGGGACACCTCCCACTGTCCCAGGCTGCTCCAAGCCCTGTCCAGCCTGGCCTTGGGCACTGCCAGGGATCCAGGGGCAGCCACAGCTGCTCTGGGCACCCTGTGCCAGGGCCTGCCCATCCTCACAGGGAACAATTCCTGCCCAATCTCCCATCCATCCCTGCGCTCTGGCAGTGGAAGCCACTCCCTGTGTCCTGTCCCTCCATCCCTTGTCCCCAGTCCCTCCCCAGCTCTCCTGGAGACCCTGGAACGGCTCTGAGCTCTCCCTCGGTCCTTCTCTTCTCCAGGTGAGCACCCCCAGCTCTCCCAGCCTTTCCTCCCAGCAGAGCTGCTCCATCCTCTGATCATCCTGGAGCCTCCTGTGGACTCTCTCCCACATCTCCATGTCCCTCCTGTTCTGAGGAGTCTGGAGCTAGATGCAGGAGCCCAGGTAGCATCAAGAGGTGGCAGAGGTGCAGCATCACCCCCGAGCCTGCCTCCCACAGCTCCATAGAGGAGCAGATCTGGCCACACTCTGAGCAGATCCTTTGGGACAATTCCTCGTGTCCCAGACATCCACGGGAGTTGTGAGTGCCAGACAGCCCTGGCTGTTTCCAGCCTCTCCTGGAAGCACTGAGCTGCTGGAAAAGACATCCCTGCCTCAGCTGCTGCCCTCCCCAGAGCCCACATTGAAATTCAGGAGTCAAAATCCATATTTCAGCTCTGAGATGCAAAATGTGGAGAAGTGAAGTGGCCGCCGGTGGTCGAGGTCTCAAGACCCCAGCCCTGCTCTCAGACCCCAGCCCTGCTCTCAAATCCCAGCCCTGCTCCCCAAACCCCAGCCCTGCTCTCAGACCCCAGCCCTGCTCCCCAAACCCCAGCCCTGCTCTCAGACCCCAGCCCTGCTCCCCAAACCCCAGCCCTGCTCTCAGACCCCAGCCCTGCTCCCCAAACCCCAGCCCTGCTCTCAGACCCCAGCCCTGCTCCCCAAACCCCAGCCCTGCTCTCAGACCCCAGCCCTGCTCCCCAAACCCCAGCCCTGCTCTCAGACCCCAGCCCTGCTCTCAGACCCCAGCCCTACTCCCCAAACCCCAGCCCTGCTCTCCTGCCTGCTTTGTTATCCCCAAACAAAGTTTAATCCCCACCTCCTCTCCCTGTGCAGGAAGCAAATCACTGAACACAGAGGTCTGATCCCAAAAACCAGAGGCTGCAATGGGATAGAGCTGGGTCTGAAAGGGAAAAGCACTTCCCTTGGGAAAGAGCTAAACCCAGCTTTGCACTGATTCCAACAGCCTCTGATCTTGGATAAATTAATGTATGGATCCCTCTCCTCCCCAGATCCATGTCAGGACTTGTTTGGGATTGGAGTATGGGGAGAAACTCTCTATCCAGAAAAAAAGTCCCTTTCAAGGTCACCTTATCAAAGGTCATAGTCTGCTTTAGGGTGAGGGGATTTGTGGCCGAGAGGTGAAAATGGTGTGGGGAGACTGAGGGACAGTAGTGGCTCAGAGACAGAAAGTCCCAGGAAAATCAGCTGGAGATGGGACATGAGCACAGTTTTTATGATTGTTTTAGTTTTTAATTCAAGGAATCAAATAATGACAAATAAAAAGGGATCATCTGCTTCTCCCCAACTTGGTGAGGAACAGCTCAGGAACTGCCCAAAGCATGCACTCGAACTCTGTTTTTCCTGTGACTGATGGCACATTCCTGGCAGTGTCCCAGGCCAGGCTGGATGGTGTTTGGAGCTCCCTGGGCAGTGGCAGGTGTCCCTGCCATGGCAGAGGTGGCACTGGGTGGGTTTGAGGTCCCTCTGAAGGGATTCCTGCCTGGCAGTGAACACAGGCTCAGGTTTGGTTCCTGCACTGGGATCCCAACGATGTCCAAATGATTCCCAGCCATTGGAAAAAGCAGGTGACTCGTTATTATCTTTTAATTTCCCCTTTCCTTGTCACTCCTGATCCAGCCCAGCACAGAGTTGGTGTTTCTGGACTAAGCCTTTGTTGTCACTTCCTTGGAACAGCCACTCCTGAAATGCCTTCATTGCTTTGACATTTCTCAGCTGCTTTCTCCATCTCCCAAGAACTTCTTTAGCTCTCCTGGAGTTGTGTGATCACAGAAAATGTCCACAGCTTTAATTCCTTTATTCACCTCCTCCCTGTGATCAAGGAGCTGAAAACTCTCTTTGTTTTGAGCAGAGCTGCTGGTGAAATGTTCCCTCCCACCCTTCTCTCACTATGCAGTTTTGTCTTTTTGTTCAGAGTTATTTGGGTTTTGACTTCAGGGGTTTTTTTTACAGAGACTGAAGAACACAGGAGGAGCTGGTGCCTTCCTGGAAAAACATGGGAAAATCCAAAGCTTATTTTCTGTTTCCAAAGTTTCAGGTTCACTTGGGGTTCTTTGGTCTGTCCTGGCTTTGAACTCCACTCACTTCACAGACAACTTTAATTTTAGAGTCTTATGCTACACATTGGTTCCAAATCCCTGTTCCTTCTCCAGAAGTAAGATTCCAACTGGATCACAGAGAGCCCATTTGCATGTGGAGATATTTGGAACCAGACCTTTGGACTGGAGTGCTGTACAAATGGACTGAGGGCCCCAAATTGAGTAGACTTCCATGGAATCACAGAATCCCAGGATGGTTTGGGTGGGAAGGGACCCCAAGGCTCACCCAGCACCACCCCTGCCATGGGAAGGGACATTTTCCACTGGACCAGGATGCTCCAAACCCCATCCTGTCTCTCCCAGGGCCACCTGGTGAGGAGCAGATGTTCTTGCCTCAGCAGTGATGGTGCCAATCCATCAGAGATTGCTGTGTGGTGACAATTGTGCCATTTCTGGATGTCACCATGGTGCCCTCTGAGCTCCAGCTGAGAGCAGACCCCCATCCCCCCCTCCAAAGGCCTCCAAATCCAGGCTGCTGAATTCCCACGGGCTGCTGCTGTCCCCAGGCCTGGCTCCTGTGACGCCCAGCAGAGCCCTGGGACAGGCCTGTGCCACCCTGTCAGGATGGGCACCTCCGGGGGCCCTGGCACGTCCGGGGGCCCTGGCACTGCTGTTCCACCGGGGGCTCAGCCAAAGGCACCGGCTGGTGCCTATAAATTCCCGTAGTTTCTATGGCTACGAGGCTGCGAACAGCAGAGAGGGAGAGCTCTGATTGCCCCAACAGAAAAGCTCCAGGATAATCCCTGGGACCCTCCCTGACTCCAAAACCAATGGATGTGCTGGGGCAGGAGGGCTGACTGAGCGTCCTGGCAGCCCAGGGCTCCGGGGTGAGGCTGTGCCAGGACAGGAGCCCTGCAGCAGGGAAGCGGCAATGCAGATGCAGGAGCCTGGTTTGGGCTGCAGGAGGGACCTGGGGCTGCTCTGGGGACAAGCTCAGTGTCCCTCCAGCCTCGCCCTGAACATCAGCCCAGCACCGAGGACACAGAGAAGGCTTCTCTTTACCGAGGGAAAGGGAAAATCAAACGCAAAGCTGGGATCCCCTGCCAGGAGGAGCTGAGCAGCTCCCACTGCTCTGAGACTTTGGAGATCAAAGGCCCTTCCCAGTCCCTTTCTTCTGCCTTCCCAAAGTCAGGCCCTGTCCAAGGCTGACAATGTGCAGACACTTAAGCTGCCAGACAAAGGGAGCATCCAGGCTCAGGCATCTGATTCATCCTGACATTATAAATCCAAAGGTTGGAACTGAGGCTTCTCCCTGCCTGGAAAGCCCTGGCTCTGAAATCTATGGATTTTCCCCCACTTGTTACATTTCCATCAATAAGGGAGTACAGTGGGCTGTCAGACATTGCTGCTCTGCTGTGCTTTCAGTCCCCAGGGACGGATCCCAAATCCCCTGATCCTGGCTGGGCCATTCCCAGCACAGTCTGCCCCTGATGGGAGCCAGGCTCAGCCAAGGAAGAGATACTGGGGCTGTGCTGACCTTTCTTTCCTGCAAATGTTCTGGGCATGGAAAAGCAGTTTTTGGCAAACAAGAACTGCATATGAAATACCCTGGGTCCCATTCCCATTCCAGGACTCCCTGTCACTGAAGTCTCCCTGCCTGGATGATAAATGAACTGGGGTGAGGCTGAGCTCAGGCTGGGATCAGCCAGTCCCCTCCTCTTAGCACAACTTGAATTCCAGCTTAAAATTGAGCTGAAGAACGGATTTTAGCAGTCTGAACATGAACCTCAGCTCTCGGAGAGCTGATCCCCAAGTCAGCAGAACCAGGCTCAGCTTTTTGATGAGTTAGCAGCAAAGTCCAGTTTTATTTCCAGGGCTTTTTCAGGGAGAGTTTGAAAAATGAGGCCCTGTCGGCCTCGACAGCGCCCTGGGGAGGCTCTGCTGCCACTTGATGAGAGAAGCAGAGCTTTATATCCCCTCTCTGCCCAAGCTCCCTCTTGGGCTCCCTCCAGCACCATTCCCCAGGGCAGGAATTCCAGCCCAGGGGCAGCTGCAGCTGGGCTTTGGAGAACTCCAGAGGCAGCAGCTCATGGCTGAACTGGTGGAAATACAGGGAATTAACAGACAGGTGTTGAATTTTTCAGGCAACCCCCCTGAGCCCTGGTGAGAAACGCCAGAGGTTCCTTTGGAAGGGTTTGCAGCAGGAATGGACAGCACTGCAGCCAGTGTCACTGTGAGACCAGGGCTCCACTCCAAGGCTAAGCCAGGGCAGCCAGATAAGCCAGGACTATTCCCAGGGCTGGAAGGGGGTGATCTTTAAGGTCTCTTCCGACCCAAACCAGACTGGAGTTCTGTGAGTTTATTTTTATATTCCCATTGTTGTGTTTTATTTTATTTCATTTCTGGGTTGGTTTCCTGCCCATTCCCTGAGCTGAGTCAGGGAATAGCCACAGAATCAGAACTTGGAGGAATGGGACCACCTCATGCAGATCTTTTTAAGGCCAAGCTCAGGGATTTTCCCATTTTTCTTTCTCTAAGTAATTCTCAATTCCCAACCTGTATTTTCCCTATTATGGGTTTAACTCTCTTGGTCTGTGGAAACAATCTGGGGGGCGGGGGAGGGGAAGAGCAGGAAAAAATAAATCCCAGGATGTGCAATAAAACCTTTGCCAATGATGGTTCCTGCCTTTGTCTCATCCTTCACCTGCCCCTGCTGTGCTCCATTCAAGAGTCATTCTCTTAAACTTTCTGAGACGAGGAACAAAAGAGAAAATTCCAATTCTTCTCCAAATACAAACCCTGAGCACAATAAACCCCCAGCTGCATTTCCCTGCATCGATTGGAAGGTGTTAACTGTGAGCACTGAACAAATGTCTCTGCACACATCAGGATCAGGCTCAGAAATGTCGTCTCTATTTCAGAGCATGGGAAACAGAGACTTTTGGGAATGCTCAGCCCTTCACTCATTCCATCCCCATGTTTGTTTTGTTCTCTGCCTTCTCTGGGAAGAGGCTCCAAGGCTCTGCTATTTTCAGTCCCAGGGTTCTGAGTTTGCTGCCGGGGAATTGGGACCAGCCCTGGCAGAGGCAGATCCAGGGATGGGGGTTTGGGAGGGTCCAGGACACTTTCACTTGGAATGGTCCATGGAGGACATGTCCTGGTCTGGAACCCATGGGGCTGGGTTCTTCCTCACCCTGGCTCTGGGGACCTCGGCCCCAGCATCCCAAAGCAAGAGCTCACATTTATCTTTAGTCAACAAAGGAAATGGAGGCTCTAAAATTTAAGCTGAATTTGTGGTCAGGACATCAAAGAGGCCCTTCAGGAGCTGCTCGAGCTCCAGCAGCTCCTCCCTTCAGAGCAGTTTCTCTCCAAGATCCTGCTGCTTTCCCCCCATTCCATCCTGATTTCCAAAAGCTCTCCTTGTCCTCCAGCATCAGACCTGAAGAGCCACTGCTGCAGGTGAGGTGGGGCTTGGGCAGAGAATTTAAAACACAAGGAACAAACTCTGTCACCCTCAGGGCTGGCCTGGGACACTCAGTCACTGTTCTGACTTCTGTCAGAAGTTCACTGTTCTGTTCAAACTCCCCCAGATGGTTCAGACAGACACTTTGACAGACTCCTGGAATGATTTCGGTGGGAAGGGACCTCAAACCCATCCAGTGCCACCCCTGCCATGGCAGGGACACCTCCCACTGTCCCAGGCTGCTCCAAGCCCTGTCCAGCCTGGCCTTGGGCACTGCCAGGGATCCAGGGGCAGCCACAGCTGCTCCCAGTCAGGAATTCTATTCCTGACCCCTCCCCACCCTCACAGCCAACAATTCCTTCCCAAACTCCCATCCATCCCTGCCCTCTGGCAGTGGAAGCCAATCCCTGTGTCCTGTCCCTCCAGGCCTTGTCCCCAGTCCCTCTCCAGCTCTCCTTTAGGTCCAGGAAGGGGCTCTGAGCTCTCCCTGAATCCTTCTCTTCTCCAGATTAGCACCCCCAGCATTCCCAGCCTGGCTCCAGAGGGGCTCCAGCCCTTGGAGCAGCTTTGTGGCTTCCTCTGGAGTCCCTCTAGCAGCTCCCCATCCTTTCTGTCACAACTCTTCCTCAGACACCTGAGAAAAGCCAGCAGCACCAACCCCTTTCCAGAAACAACCCCCAGTCTGGTGTTTTAGGACCTGGATAAATCCAGCTCTCCTAAATGCCCCCCACCAAAATTACCACTGCCTTTTTCCCAGCCTTGTTCTGAAGTCCCTGAAGCAGCTCCACGAAATTCCTGGGACTCAGTGGAGGAGCCCTGCCTGAGCTGGGCTGGAGTTCCAGCCAGGCATCAGTGATGGACGTGCTGGAGCAGAAAGGAAAAGCTCCGTGCTCCCTTCAGGAGCTGTCAGCCAGCAAGGAGGGAGCACACCATCCATTTTAGGCACAAACCCATTTCCTAGGCCAAGAAAGAACACAAATATGGTAATCCATAAAAAAAGGGGGGGAGGGAAGGAGGAGGACTCAGATTTATTTCTTGCCTTGCCTCAAGAGAGAAGTGCCAGCTTTCATCTTCTCTCCCGCCTGCTTTTCCTGGTGTTTCTCTGCCCCCCTTTTCTGAGTTCCTGAGGAATTGGGAGCAGCCTCACCAGTCCCAGCTGTGTTGTGTGCCAGGGGAACAGGGATGGCAGGGGTGACATGGGGCCAGCCAGGAGCTGCTGAGGCCACCAGCAGGGCAGGGCTGCGTCCCTCAGGGACTCTGGGGTGACACCAGGGCTGCCCCTCTCCCACCGAGGCTCCTCAGGGGCTCAGCTCAGCCACGAGAGGCAGAACACACGGACAAGATCCAGTTCCATCCTCGGACAGGGAGGATTCTCCAAACCAGAAAACCCTGGCGAGGCTCCAGATCCCACAGGATGGGCTCAGTTCAGGGGTCACAGGAGCATCCCAGGACATGGATTCCTCACATATTCCTCATATCCAGAGAGGGACAGGACAGCATTCCAAGGCTACATTACACCCCTTATCCACGTTATATTCCTTAGGAAAAGAACGGATTCAATGACCAACAAACAACACTGACAGCTTGATATTAACTGATCATCTCTGGTATTCAGGGATACTTAAAGCTGGCAGAAAAATAACTTTTAGGAATTGAGGAGGAGCCTTCCTGAGCCAATTGCTGCAGTCTGAGCTCACCTCTGCAGGTGGCACTGGGAGTTGAGCTCTATTTTTATGAAAGTTTCAAGACTCCAAGGCATGTGATGAGATTCAGCTTCCAGCTCAGTAACTTCAGCACTGCTGACAAAACTTAAAAATAACACCTCCCCTCCAGCTCCCAAACTCCCCAAATCAGTTACAAAGGAGGACCTGGCAAATTTTCCATTTGAAAGGCAGATGCTTCCAAAGGCAAGCTCCAGATCTTGGAGAAAGTGGCTCTGAAGTTTTGGGGGATGCAGAACTTCCAGGTGGCTTTCAGGGAGGTGATTTCAGGCTCTTCCCCTCAGCAGCAGAGGAGAAAAATTTTTCCAGGAATCAGGGCTGGTGGAGGGTGACAGTCCTGGGAGGGAGTTGTGTGATGGAGGCAGAGCTCAATGGGGAGTTCTGGATGTTTGGACTTGACAACAGTTCTGGAAAAGGGATTTTATTCCATCACTGATTCCTTCAGGTTGTCCAGGCCTTCCCCCACACGTGGGGCTTCAACAGCTCTTCCCCTTGTTGGACAATGGAGCCAAAATCCCCAGGAGATCTTCAGCAGGAAGCTGAGAGATTCCAGATCCAGCTCTTCAATATATCAGATAGCTGGGAGGAGTCCTGGAGGAACCACAGGATCCCAGGATCCCAGACTAGTTTAGGTTGGAAAGGACTTTAAAGCCATCTAGTGCCACCCTTTTATCCAAGCAAAATGACAATATTAATAATATTATAATTAATATCTGCTTGCTAATGACAAATAAATGTTCCAGTGCAATCCCAAGCAATCCCCCCGATCGATGGGTTATTGATGTCTCCTGTCATTGACATCCCTTGGGTTTACTGATTTTTTTTTATCATGTGAAGAACATTTCAGGGATGTTCATTTTTCACAGTCACACAGAGCCTCTTTTAGTGTTTTTTTTTGTGTGTGTGTTAAGCTGAAAGCAAATTCCAGCTCCCACTTCCAGCACTGAGTCCTGGCTTTCTGAGCTGCACAAATCTTTCAAGGATTTTCAAGGTCTGACTTTGCCTCCAGACACGGCCCTGGAAGGTTCTGAGTGGAACTGGGGCAGCTCAACACCCTGCAGGAGAAAATTCCACTGCTCTGCTCAAAAACCCCATTGTCCTGGATGGGAGGAAAACCCTGGCAATCCGTGGGATCTGATGGAACTGGGCAGGGTTAACAAACCCTGAGTTCTTAACATCCAACCCTTCCAGAGTGAGAGCAGCAGGGAGGGGAGCTGGGAACTGCCAGCTGGGACAGCAGCACCCTGGGGC
The DNA here is from genome assembly GCF_021018805.1 of Prinia subflava. Taxonomy (NCBI): domain Eukaryota; kingdom Metazoa; phylum Chordata; class Aves; order Passeriformes; family Cisticolidae; genus Prinia; species Prinia subflava. Next base: position 21,496,395 of record NC_086254.1, read on the forward strand.
TTGGGGAGGGCAGGGAGAGGGCACGGCTGGGCCGCCTCTCTCCGTCATTATCCAGAGGGAATGGCCTGGCCCAGCTGCTTCCCAAAGGGAATGGCCTGGCCCAGCTGCTCCAGCAGCTCCGGAGCAGCCTCGAGCCCCTGCGCTGGAGAACTCTGCTCCTGCAGCTGCTGGAGGGGAGCAGGGGCTGAGCTCTGCCCCTTCCACCCCTGCTGTGCCATGGAGCCCCCAGTGATGGAATTCCCAAAGCTGGCTCAACAGGGATGCAGTAACACATTCCCAAAATCCAGCTCATGGCTGCCCTCACAGCCCAGGGACCCTTTCTGGATGAAGTGTCCTCATCCCTGGGGATTGGGCTACTCCCATTTTACCTCCTGACCATGGCCTTTTCCCACCTGTTCATGTCCTTTTATCACCTGGCCATGTTCTTTTCCCACTTGGCTGTGTCCTTTTACTGCCTGGCCATGTTCTTTTTCTGCCTGGCCACATCCTTTTTCCCCTGACCATGCCCTTTTAGTGCCTATCCATGTCCTTTTATCACTCGTCCATGTCTTTTTCCCACCTCTCCACATCCTTTACCTGACAGATCCATGGCTGTGATTGCCACTGGAGACAAAAGGATGTGGCACCTGCTCCCAACAATTCCCCCACCTTGTTTGTGATCACTGAACTGGTCTCTGCGTCCCCCCTGGGAAAGGGGAAAAACAAGGAGCTGATTCTGTTCCATGTATCCCTGCAAACAAAGCATCAGCTGGAGCACATCTGCCAGGCAGGGAGGAGCAGGAATTCCCGGCCACGGAAGGCTCTCAGTCAGTGCCAGAGGGGCGGAGGAGGGAGCTGAGACTGAAATTGTCAGCAGAGAGTGGTGGGTGCCACTCTGCTCCTCTTGCAGTGCAGCTCCTTCCCCATTTCCACTCACACTTCCAGCTCAAAAATAGCGGAGTCCCTGTCCCTGGCAGAGAGGTGCCACCCTCGGGAGCTGCATTCACTCAGCTCCGCAGTCGCTCCCTGGGGGAATGGCTGAGCTGGAGGATCCTCTGGAGAGGAGCAGGACTCACTGCCTGGGCCCGGAGGTACTTCAGGGGTTTGACCCTTCCCCTGCTTTCCCAACTCCAAGGGCTCTCTCCTCTGCTCCCATTCCTGCTTTCTTAGAGGTGAAAAGGACATAAATATTCCCATAACAGGGAAGATCCATAATCTACCCATAACAGGGAAGCTCCACCTGCAGCTTCAGTGTTTGAACTCCTTCCCCTCTTTCCAGAGGGAGCTGAAATGCCACCAGAACTCCGAGGTGCTCCCATTCCAGGAGTTTCTTCTTGTCATGGCATCAGCTCTCCCATCCCAGGCCATGCCATGTGTTGTCGGATTGCATTTTATGGAAATGGTTTGCTCTGGCTCACCCTTGGAAAATGTATGGTTTATCCCCAGTCCGTACCCTCCCTGCAGTATCCTGTATCTGTAACCTCATTGGCTAGAGAATGTTACCGCGCCCCTTTGAACCTCTGTGATAAGAATGCTAAGGCAGAAGGCTCGGCTCCTCTTGCCCCTCTACCCCTGGAGGCGTCCGGACGCTCCTCTCTCCTCTCCCCTCTTTCCCCCTCCCCCCTCCCCTTCCCCTCTCCCTCAGTGAATAAACCCTCACCTCATCAGCACTCCACCGGCATCTGAGTCTCCTTGCCTGCCAGCGCGGGAACACCACGACCCCAAAAGACCCCGGGGGTCTCCGGGGGGCACTCCCCGGGAACCCCCCTTAAATTTAACAACAACAATGTGTGCTCCCTTCTCCCCTCACCCCACACTGCCCTGCCTGGCACTGAAGCCCTTTCCTGGCAGTCAGGGGCTGGGATGTCCCTGGGAGCTGGGTTGGCCCTGGAACCAGGATGTCTCTGGGAGCCAGGGTGTCTCTGAGAGCTGGGATATCTCTGGAGCTGGGATGTCTCTGAGAGCAGGCATGTCTCTGGGAGCAGGGATGTCTCTGGGAACAGGGATGTCTCTGGGAGCAGGGATGTCTCTGGGAACAGGGATGTCTCTGGGAGCAGGGATATCTCTGGGAGCAGGGATGTCTCTGGGAACAGGGATGTCTCTGGGAACAGGGATGTCTCTGGGAGCAGGGATATTCCTGGGAGCAGGGATATCTCTGGGAGCTGGGATGTCTCTGTGAGCAGGGATATTCCTGGGAGCAGGGATATTCCTGGGAGCAGGGATATTCCTGGGAGCAGGGATATCTCTGGGAGCTGGGATATCTCTGGGAACAGGGATATCTCTGGGAACAGGGATATCTCTGGAACTAGGATGTCTCTGGGAACAGGGATGTCTCTGGACCTGGGATATCTCTGGAGCAGGGATATCTCTGGACATGGGATATCTCTGGAGCAGGGATGGCAGCAGGCTGGAGGCAGAGAGCTCCTGCCAGGTGAGATCACGGAGCAGTGACAAACGAGGGCTGAAGCTTTGCTCGGGAGTGAGGCTGGCTCCTGGCACTGCTGCCCAGCGCTGGCACTGCCAGCAGAGCAGGGCGAGCACCGGGAGGTGTCACACGAGGAGCAGCTCCCCAGCTAGGCTATGAGAGACAAACATCAGCCAAGGAGAGTGAAAAGGAGACACGGGCTCCTGCTGCAGGTTAATTAACCCGGGAGGTCATCAGCACCTGGCTGAGCTCTCTGCACCAGCTCATTACGAGCTTTCTGACAAATTGATTCCTTTTTGTGCTGTCTTCCCACAATGTGAGAAAGGCTCCTGGCCGGGGTGGGAGCTGTGTCCAGCCCTGGCACTGCCCTGGCTGAGGTAGGGACCGTGCTGGGAGCTGTGTCCAGCCCTGGCACTGCCCAGAGAGTCCTGGCAGGTCAGGGGAGGGGACAGAGGGGACGGGGGGCAGGGCTGAGCAGCAGCACTGGGGACAAAGGGCTCTGTTAAATCCCAGTAAATGAGCTCTTCATTAGCAGCTCTAATTGTTGATGAAGACCAGAGGGGGACTCCAGCCAGAAAAATGCACTTCCATGGTCCCGAGTCTTTGCCAGCATCTTCCTGCAGCATTTCCCCACTCCAGCTCCCAGCCCAGGGACAGCAGGAGGATGGAGGAACTGGGATCAGCCAGAGCTGGGCTCATCCTCTCCTCCCCTCAGGACTCGATTGTCCTGTCTTTTCCTTTCTTTGCTGAAGCTCTGTTGCCCCCCTGGTGTCCCGCAGGAGGATCCTGCCTGTGGCATTCCCCATTCCCCATTCCCCATTCCCCATTCCCCATTCCCATTCCCATTCCCCATTCCCCATTCCCGTTCCCGTTCCCGTTCCCGTTCCCGTTCCCGTTCCCGTTCCCGTTCCCCATTCCCCATTCCCCATTCCCCATTCCCCATTCCCCATTCCCCATTCCCCATTCCCCTTCCGATTCCCGTTCCCGTTCCCGTTCCCCATTCCCCATTCCCCATTCCCATTCCCCATTCCCCGTTCCCGTTCCTGTTCCCGTTCCCTATTTCGCATTCCCCATTCCCCATTCCCCATTCCCCATTCCCCATTCCCCATTCCCCATTCCCATTCCCCATTCCCCATTCCCCATTCCCCATTCCCATTCCCCATTCCCATTCCCCATTCCCCATTCCCCATTCCCCATTCCCGTTCCCGTTCCTGTTCCCGTTCCCTATTTCGCATTCCCCATTCCCCATTCCCCATTCCCCATTCCCCATTCCCCGTTCCCGTTCCCGTTCCCGTTCCCATTCCCCATTCCCCTTCCCCATTCCCCATTCCCCATTCCCCATTCCCCATTCCCCATTCCCCATTCCCATTCCCCTTTCCCATTCCCCATTCCCCATTCCCCATTCCCCATTCCCCATTCCCCGTTCCCCATTCCCCGTTCCCGTTCCCGTTCCCGTTCCCGTTCCCGTTCCCGTTCCCTATTTCGCATTCCCCATTCCCCATTCCCCATTCCCCATTCCCATTCCCCATTCCCCATTCCCCGTTCCCGTTCCCATTCCCGGTGCAGCCCAGCTCAGCCGGGTCCCGGGCACAAGGCCATGTTTCTGTTCTGTCCCTCGTTTGTCGCGGGCTTTGTTCCCTCAGTCTCTGCGATCAGAGCCCGCAGCTGCGGCAGCTCCGGAGCCACAGGCGGAGCGGCGTCCCAGCCCCCATCCCCCGCGCTGCCCTCCTCCCGCTGTTGATGCTCTCAGGTGCCACACTCCAGCTGGGTGGTGGGACTTGTGAGGGAAACACCAGACCTGGTGCTGGGCTCAGTGATTCCCGGGAATTCGCCGGTGTGGCGCAGACGCCGCGGAGTGCAGGGACGAGGGCTGGAGGCAGGGGAAGGAAATGTTTCATTTCTGCTCTGCTGAGCTCACTGGTGCCAGGGTGTGTCACTGCTCCGGCAGCACAAACCTGCCCAGACCTCGGCAGCAACCACACATCAACAGCGCAGCAAAGGAAGGGATGATGGAGGAGAGGAGCTGGCACTGCACTGACAGGCTGAACTGACAGATTCCATGGAATTGGCTGCTGTGGTTTGGAGCCCTTCAGCTGCTCCTGGGCCAGATGAGATCACTCACTCTGCTCTCCCACTCCTTCCTAATGAACTTGGTGCTAATCAATGTGGTGAGGGGAGGGCCCTGTCATCTCTGCACCGTTCAGGAATACAGCAGGTTCTCTCTGGGCAGGAGGGACAGCCACGGGTCTGGCTCAGGAAACACAGGGACATTCCAGCTCTTCCCAGGAAAGCACCGGGGCCGTGGACACACAGTAATTCCACTCTTATTTTATGATGGAGCTGTTCCCTCATACTCTGTCTGCACAGAGGAACCAGGCATCCCTCTTCCAGCTGGAGGAGTGCCAGGCAGGGGTGGGACCCATGGCCCCAAATGCCAGGCAGGGATGGGATCTATGGCCCCAAATGCCAGGCAGGGGTGGGACCCATGGCCCCATGGCCCTGATAACATGGGAATGGAGATGGACACAGGGAACAGGAGCTGTGATGCTGCTGAGCATGGCCAGGGCCAGGAAGACGATCTGAGGTTGGGACACCTGTGCCATGGCTGGGAATGCTGGGGGTGTTCACCTGGAAAGGAGAAGGATCCATGGGAGACCTCAGAGCCCTTCCAGGGCCTAAAGGGGCTCCAGGAGAACTGGAGAGGGACTGGGCACAAGGGACAGAGGGACAGTGTGATTGTTCTGGCCTCTTTTCCTCTGCCAACACAGAAGTCACAGTTCGTGTTTGGACTTGGATGTTTATTATTTCTTATCTATTTACAGACTCTAGACCCGTGAGCTCCAACTAGCAAGTTAGAGAAATGAGGTAAAATGGAGTGCCTCTGACTCTTTCCAAGGTTATTTAAGGGATAATCTCCCAATAATGAGATGACACCTATACTATTTATAATTTTGACCCAATAACGACCACCCGAGGCTCACAATGCAGACCTTTTTCACCCAATTACAGAAAACCACCCAGACCCATGGAGAAGAAGGATGAAGAAGGTGAAGAAGAAGGACTCAGACAACGCCCAAAGCCCTCAATCTTGACTCACATGTATTACTATATACTAAAATCTTAAATCTAAGTTTTTCACCTTGTGAGATCACTCAATTCTATTCAAACTACACACCCACAACCCCTGTGCTATCACCCATTCTTGGGAGCCTGTTCCAAGGCCTCAAGACAAATGTGGTGCTTGCTTGAGGGTCAGCACCTTTTAGCACAGAAATCCTGAAATTCTCAGCCTGCAGGGCTCCAACAGGACAGGACACAGGGAATGGCTTCCACTGCCAGAGGGCAGGGATAGATGGGATATTGGGCAGGAATTGTTCCCTGGGAGGGTGGGCAGGCCCTGGCACAGGGTGCCCAGAGCAGCTGTGGCTGCCCCTGGATCCCTGGCAGTGCCCAAGGCCAGGTTGGACAGGGCTGGGAGCAGCCTGGGACAGTGGGAGGTGTCCCTGCCATGGCAGGGGTGGCACTGGGTGGGTTTAAAGTCCCTTCCAACCCAAACCAATTTAGGATTCCATGATTTCTCCTCCAATCCTCTGGGTGATGAGCCAAGGAATGCTGAGCAGGATCCACCTTTTCCAGGTGTTCCCACACCAGCTGCTCATGAGGGATTCCTGCCCATCAGAGAAATTTCAGAGTCTGGGGGGGTTCTGCCCTCTACATCTCAGGGAGCACAGACTCTGCCCTGGGCTGCACTCTCAGAGCTCTGGGTGGGTTTGAGAATCTTTTGTTTGAATGTCCTGCAAATGTGGATGGGGAGATGGGAACAGCATCCCCGGCAGTGAGCGGAGGGGACAGGGGTGAAGGGAGGATGGAGAAATGCAGCTGGAGATGAGCTTTAGCAGGGGTTTATGGCTCTGTTAAATGCCTGAACACTGTTGCAGTTCCCATCCTCCTCTCCCTGCCCGCATTCTGGTTTCTCCAGAACTGAATGATAAAGGTGAAGCTTTAGGGGTTTCTGTGTCACTGACGGGTCCCAGGGGAAATGTCCAAGGACGGGAGCTCCTCTCCCAGGAGAGATCTTTCCTGACCATCAGAGGGGGTGCAGGAGCCCCCATCCTCAGCAAGGACCCCAAAATCATCATCATCATGGTGATAAATCAGCCAAACCAGCTCCGTTTTCAGATGCACCATTTTTCTATTTTCTACATGTTTTTAAAAAGAACACAGATTTCCAGCAAAGGAGAAACCAGTTCTGGTAAAGACTTATTACACACACACACTCTCCCCAAATCTGCCTGGAATCAGCCTTAAAACTCTTAAGCATTTTGGGTGTTTCTTGCCTCCAACCAGCTCCAGCCGTATTGATCCCAAGTCCTTCAGTCTGGAAGTGCCACCACCCAGAGAAGTTCCTCCTCCTGTGTCGCTCATCCCCCTGCTGATTCTCCTTCCACTCCTTTATTACGCAGGTGGCTCTGGAGCTGCCACAGGGACACGCCAGGAAATGTGTCCCAAGGCAGACAAATGGGTTTGTGTCCTCCCGGAGCAGCTCAGGGAGCAGGGAGGGGATGAGGAAATTGGCTGCTGGAGGGAAGTTTGGAGCTTTTCCTTCCTGCAGAGACGTCACTGCAATTCTGCCCAGTGTGATGTAAATCCGTGCTGGCACTGAGGGGGCTGGCTCAGGTCCTGCAGTTTTATTTACAGAAATGATCTGATTTCAACCTCAGTGTTTCCTCTGGGGCAGGAAAAAAAGAACTTGGTGTGGCTGTGAATGAGCAAAGCAGCTGAGCAGCCCCAGAGAGTTGCTAGGATGGCATTTTGGGGATGGAAAAATGAGGTTAATTGATAAATAAGGCTTCGTAAAATTGTGCCTTTGGCCTTTGGCTGAGGTGGGGCTCGGATCTCTTCCTTTCCCAGGAATGGGATGTGTGGGAAGGAAATGTTTCTGCTTTTTAGCAAAAACCCTCCAGAAATAAATGAAAATATCAGTAAATTGGAGAGGTTTCATTCCAGCCATCAAAAATCCAGAGTGTTGGAATTTTCTGCTTCAAACCACTTACGGTGTTTCTTGATTAAAATTCTGTTTCCTTTTCAGCATGAACATTCTGGATTTCTAAAGCCTCTCCTGTAAAGCCTCTCCTGTAAAAGCAGCTTCACTGTGTTCCCTCTTAGGGTTTTTGGTGCAAAGAATCTCAGAATCCCAGACAGGTTTGGGTTGGCAGGGAATTTAAAGATCATCCATCCCCTGGCAGGGACACCTTCCACTGTCCCAGGCTGCTCCAAGCCCTGACCAGCCTGGCCTTGGGCACTGCCAGGGATCCAGGGGCAGCCACAGCTGCTCTGGCACCCTGTGCCAGGGCCTGCCCATCCCCAGCCAGGAATTCCTTCCCAGTCTCCATCCTAAATTTCCTCTCTCTCAGTCTGAACCGCTTCCCCCTGTCCTGTCACTCCAGTTCCCAGTGCAGATTCCATTTCCAGTTCCCCTGTAACCCCTCCAGACACTGGAATTTTTGCCATGAGGACCCCACACAACTTTTCCTTCTCCAGGCTGAGCAGCCCCAGCCTTCTCAGCCTGAGTTCTGCTCTTTAAGCAGCATCGTTCCAAACCAATTTAATTGAATGTTAATAAGCAAATTAATTGTGCCAAGCTCTGAGTGCGGTGCTGAGCCCTGCATGTGTCAGCTGACATTTCCAAATATTCCCTGGGATCTTTCAAAGCCCCATCAACCCCTGAGATGGGAATTTCAGAGTGAGTTGTTCAGCTGGGACCTGACCAGACAAAGTTCCCAGCCCTGGAGCCCATGGACAGGTAACAGGTGACCGGGCAAGGGAATCGCCTGGGGTGGTGCCAGTGGAATTCAGGTTGAATTTTGGGAAAATTTCTTCACCAGGAGAGTGGTTAAACCCTGAACAGGCTGCCCAGGGCAGTGGTGGAGTCCCCACTCCCTGAAAATGTCCAAAACTCAACAGACGTGGCACTTCATGATGTGGTTTAGTGGGAACGGTGAGATTCAGTCCAAAGTTGGACTTGATGAACTTGGAGGTTTTTCCAGCCCTAATGATTCCCTGATTTTCCTCAGCTTTAACACACAGGATCTTTTATCCACTGAACTCTGTTCTCCCCCACCCTGATTTCCCCAAGATTCCCCTTTCTCCCCACTGCACTCATCCTTCCCAGACCTCTCCTTCCAGCCCAGCTCCAGATCTCCTACAGAGTCCTGCACCTTCCTGAGGAACAGAGAAGGAATAACAGCGAGGATTTGGTCTCCATAGGGCACAGAACCTCCCTAAAAAGAGCTGGAACAGGTGCAAGGAGAATACCAGAAACCCAGTGCTGCCCCAGAGCATCAATTCTCTCTCAGTCAAGGTTTCTCTGAGCTGCAAAGAGCTCCGTGTGCAGGAACAACTTCCGAACATCAAAATCCAGTTAAAGGATGGGAAGGAGAAAATAAAACCTCAGCCAGACACAGACTTTAACTCGGTGCTGTCTTCATGACCATTCTCCTCACACATATCCACAGATCTTAATTTACTGCCACTAAAAGCCTCTTAGGAAAAGGAAAAGTCCTTCCAGGCTCTTTGTCTATTTGTGATAAGGCCATGAGCATCTACATTAGCAAAATCCAAAAAAAAGAGAAATGGTTTAACATTATTTTAATTAAAATGTGATCATACAATTGTTTAAGGAGATAAAAATAATTCTCATTCATTTTAATTAGGCTTCATTTTTGCATGCCTGGAGCATCTCCTCCTGTGCTGGAGGTCTGGAACATTCCTGACTCCTCCTGCCTCTCCCATCCTCTCATCCCATCCAGCCCCTTATTCCTGACCCTTCCAAGGAGGCAGGGATGGGAATGTGGGGAATGGGCAAAGCAGCCTGAAAAGAGAGGAGAATTCCTGCGCCATGGAGAGCCAGAGCTTTCAGTGTTTGCCATGCTCCCACCTGCAGGGAGGGGATGCAGGGAATGCAGCAGATTCCCAGAGCAGCTGTGACTGCCACTGGATCCCTAGCAATGTCCAAGGCCAGGCTGGACAGGGCTTGGAGCAGCCTGGGACAGTGGGAGGTGTCCCTGACATGGCAAGGGGTGGAACAAAATCCTTGCCAAGGTCCCTTCCAACCCAAACCATTCTGGCATTTTGTGAAAAAAGAAGAAAGTGGAAGCTCTGTGTCTGGGCATGAAGGATTTGGGTGTTGCTGTAAAGGAGCAAAGGAGCTGAGCAGCTCCAAAGGGTTCCTAGGATGGCACTTTGGGGGTAAGAAAAAATGATTTTAATTCATAAACAAGGCTGAGAGAAATGAGAGAGGAGAGGGAGCTGAGGGAGCTGAGGGAGCTGAGAGAGCTGAGAGAGCTGAGAGAGCTGAGGGAGATGAGGATGCTGAGAGAGCTGAGAGAGCTGAGAGAGCTGGGAGAGCTGAGGGAGCTGGGGGAGCTGGGGGAGCTGAGAGCTGTCAGCTCTGCTGTCTGCTGCCATCACAATCTGTTCCTGCTTCACAGCAAACAGAGCAGGGAAAGGGAAGGGTTTGCCAAGCTGGACGAGGCAGCCAGGCAGTGTGAGGAGAGAAACTGGGAATATCTCCCCAGTGACTGTGCTGACTGGGGCATTGGGAAGGAGCAGGGAGCAGTCTGTCAACAGGACCGGGGACATATGTGGTGGTTGAGGGGTTTTTTCATGCAAACACTGTTCAAGGAGGGAAGCAGGGATGCTCACATGTCCTCAGCCAGCTTTGTGCCAGCTCAAGGATACTGAGCCCTGTGCCTCAGGGTCTGGCCAAGAGCACCACAGAGAGGCCACAGGGAAGGTCTGCTTTATCACAGACCTTGTGCCTGGAGGATATTCCCTGTGCAGGATATTCCCTGTGCTGGGATCGAGGCTGAGGCACTGTGGATGATAAAAGAGCAATTCCCAAAAAGCTCAGGTGCAATGTGGGGAGCCCAGGGCGGGCTCCAGTCTAGAACTGTTTTTAACTGGGAGCTGAACGCCTGATTTCGGGTGGTGGGGATGGTGTCAGGTCAGGGTCTCAAATCTGAACACTCTCCCCATTCCAGGGTCCTCCACACTGGAAGGTACCAAAGGCACAAAAGCTTTTGCCTGGCATCTCCTCCAAACTCCCTGCTCCTGAGCTGGGCCCCTCCAGGCTGGAATTTCCCTGTGTCCCCCCAGCTGCTGGTACAGCCCCACTGGGGTGCCCTGGCCAAGGCAGGACCGTGTGCCCTCACAAATCACCCCAACATTAACTTTAATTGGACACAGAGGTAATAACCCCCAGCCCTGTGCTAGTGGCTGATGTTGGAACTCCCATTCCCAGAGGATCCATTAGAGGCATTGCAGGAGACAATGAAGCAATAATTCCTCCTCCAGGTGCTGTCCTCCCCTGACATTCTCATTTCCTTCTGCTCCCCACACCAAGACAAAATACTGATGGGCTTTGCTGATACCAGGAGAGTGGCAGAACTGCAAACTCTCCCTCCCACACTGATTTAATTTCTCAAATTTTTCTCCCCATTGCAAATATTTTCTGCTTTGTAACAGCTGAGGTTTGAAAACAATGCTATGTGCACAGATACAGAGCCCTTCTCTTGTTTGCTTTGATTCCTCTGGAGAAAATAGAACTGATTCATTTATTCATTGCATATAAATTCACCAACTGTTTGACTCTTCTTTTTTTAATCATTGTGGCACAAACAACCCACAGTTTAATTTTTACAAGTTTCCTCATTACTCAGACCTGCTAACCAGGACATGTGAGAACCGAGGTACTCTTCAGTTGTTTACTGATCGTTCATTTTCCCTAGAATTCCTCATCCATCTCTTGTGGCATCATTTCTGCTTCTTAATGTGATGTCTCAAATGTTTCTTTAACAAGAGAAGGTCAGAAAATTAGTGGTGAATAATTACAATTTAATTGAATTGTCCTTATTTTCCAAAGTAACTTTGTTCTGTAGCTAGAATCTTTGCAGAGCTTCTCTTTCCATGAGGAGCAGCTGCTCTCTTGGGATAGAGATTTATTCCAATTTATTCCCTATTCAGGGTGGTGGGGTAACCCTTGCGAGGGATGTCCCTCCCCACCCCACACCTTCAGAAATTCCAGAATGGTTTGGGTTGGAAGGGACCTTAAATCCCACCCAGTGCCACCCCTGCCATGGCAGGGACACCTTCCACTGTCCCAAAGTCTGTCCAGCCCTGAGCACTTCCAGGGATCCAGAGGCAGCCACAGCTGCTCTGGGCGCTTGTGCCAGGGCCTGCCCACCCTCCCAGGGAGGGATTTATCCCTGGGGTCTCTTCCCGAATTCTACCTTCTTCCCAAAGCAGGGAGCAGCGCTGGTGCACCTCATTCCCTGGTGAGATCCCAGCGAGATCCCAACCTGGCCAGGCCCACAGACACAGAAATCCCTTTTTTCTCCTCCCCGGAGAACAGCCCCCGACCCACCGCAGCAGGAATGGCTGAGACAGGAATTGCTCCTGCGAAGCACCGAGAGCCTTTACGGGTCCATGTCCACTCCCTGCCGAGGTGAGAACAGGACCCTTCCGACCCCTGATCAAAAAGCTGCCGGGGAAGGAGCTGTTCCCTGCCTGAGGAGAGGTCCCAGGTTGGATCTTCCCACCAGGACTCACAAAAGCCTCGATTTGGGTCCCTGCCCTGCCCAGCACATCTTTAACAAACACCTCCAGCACTGCTCACACTGCGTCCAGACCTTTGCAGGGTAAATCCACAGCAATATTACCACAAGTTAATCCAAATCCCCAAAACTTCACTGCAAAGGATTTATTTCTCTTTTTAAAGAAACAGTCTCACTGTCTTGGGTTGAAAAATGTAACCAAAAATGTGTGTTCTATTTTCATCTGTAGAAACCAGGTGGAGATATTGTTCCTTATCTCTTGTAACTCTAGGGGTGGAATGAGGGCGGATGCCTTCTGTTAATGGGACACCTGATAACACCAGATAAGGCAGTGCCTTCTTATCTCTTCCTCCTGCACCCATCCTCCTCCGAGGGACATCCCCTGTGAATGGGCCATTGAAGGCCTCTCACATGACTGATAACATCACCTCATTCCACTGGGAGATGATCCACCCAGTGGGAGGAGCCAAAGCCTTTCCACCAGCATAAAACCCGCAATCCCAAACACTGACACAGCCGGTTTTCCTCTGAATCCTTGGAGGAAGACCGGACCCATCTCGCCAGCACTGGACCCTTTGTTCTACAGGATCATCTCTACTCCACAGAACAACATCTGTTACTCCAGGAGGGCTTATCTGGACTGCTTCCAACACCCTGACAGCAGGGTGTCAGGTCGTATCTCTGACTCTGGCAGGGTTTTCTAGGACTTTTGTTTTGTTTGCTTGTTTGTTTTTTGTACAATTGCATTTGTATTTTTTAATATTCCTAGTAAACAGCTGTTATTCCTATTCCCATATTTTTTGCCTGAAAGCTGCTAATTGCAAAATTGTAATAATTTGGAGGGAGGGCGTTTTACATTCTCCACTCCAAGGAAAACTCCAGTTTCCCCTGACAGGTACCTGTCTTTCCAAACCAAGACACCCTGGTGTCCCCATCGCCCACCCAATCCCCGCAGGCACCCCGTGCTCTCCTGGCCAGGTTTATCACACAGTGAAGGCGGAGATCAGCACTGCTGTCATCCTCTGGAAGAGTTGAGCTGGGAGAGACATCCCCAGGAGCCTCCCTGCTGAGTGAGGATCATTACGGGACCATCCCCATCGTTACTGGGCCCAGTCACCTTCCTAAAGAGCACAAAGGCACTGCCGGGGCATTTCAGGAACGAGTGACTCGTGGATGGCTATTACAAGGATTATTCCAGAGGGTGTTGAAGTTCCCATTTCTCCGGGAATAATGGCTCACCTCCCCCAGCAGCCGGGGAACCCTGCCAGTCTCCCAGGAGCACTGAGTGAAGCACAAGGAAAAGGCCATTAGGAGTTTTGTGCTGGGAGCTGTTGGAGTGAGAGGTGTCGGTTCTGGCTTTTCTCCCTGAGGCAGGCAGGGAGCAGGGCTGGACTGGCATGAAATGAGCCGTTCATGGACAAGGGATGGCAG